>NW_024070187.1:114718913-114729806 GCF_014754425.2 Oryx dammah | reverse complement strand
CCTCGGCCCGCGCCGGGCCCGTCCTTGGGGTTGACTCGGGTGCGATCCCAGAGCCACGGGGCGTCAGGTGGAGGCGAGCGGGGCTCGCCGCGCGCACCCACCTCCTTCCTCCGCGCCCGGCGCACGGTCATCGCCGAGCGCCTCCTCCAAGTTTTCTTGGGCTCCTCCGAAACGGTCATTTGGGAAAAAGAGACCTGGCAGTCCTCGCGAGTGGCGGCCCTGGCGCTTCACCCTCTGCTCTTTGAAAGTGTTGATCGAGGTAATGAGTGGTCTGGTTACTCAGGTATATATTTGAATCCTCTTTTTTTCTTTCTTCTGTCTTTGGAGACAGTAGCACACGCTGCCGCTGCTAGCTGTGGATGGCTGCCACTTTTATTTCGCTCTTGGTCACAACACTTTGCAAGATCCAGGACTGGTACCCGGGTATGCAGTTGGCGGTCATTTCCACTCGTTCAGTCGGCTGCTGAAAAGAATGGATTTTTTTTTTTTTTTCAGGAGTTGTGTTGTTAGGACTGTTTCAAGTTGCTTTGAAGACATTTGCAGCAGTGAAAACAACCGAAAGCCTCCTAAGGAGTATTTATTTGTGTGCCCGTTTCTGAGACAGAAATTGTTTTATGTGGGATTGTAAATGTTGTGTTGGAACGATAGGTAGTGAGAACAGATAAGAAATCATTGCACGTGGCATGGCTCTCTGGCGCTATTATCTGAATATATAGTAATGCGTGTGGGCTTTAGTTGCAGCTTATAGGGTTTTGAGTGTTCTCTGCAGTTGTTGGAACTTTCTTTATATTGTCCGCTTTGTTTTTGGGTCTCAGCCCTGCATTTCACAGTCTCCAGAGCTTGCCATTGTCCAGTACTCTGGAGAGCGAAACTGGTGTCGTTCTTAGGATACAGGGCGAGGCTTATGCATTTGCATGGATGGAGTGCAAATTAAGGGCCCTGTTTGCCGCTTCTGGGGAGGGGAGGCAGGGAGGTCTGCTTGAGCAAATCCTTTACAAAAATGTTGATAATATTGGCTGCAGCTGGATGTAAAATACACCCATTTTTATTGATTTAATAAAAACAAATTGGTGGCACAATAAAAATTCTTACAGTAGCCTTTCACACCATTATTCTAGGTTTTAATAATTCTCACTTACTTTGCATTATTTAGCTAAAATAACCTTTTAGTTATTATTTGAATGACACTTTTCAAACTTGGATAACTGTCTGCCTAGTATTATCTTGACAGGACTGTTTTTTGTTGTTGTTAAATTTATGAATTCAGAGTTTTGACCGAGAACCCACTATAAGAGCTAAGTACCTTGAGACTTGTACTGCTCTGCACACACCCTGCACTCACACATGTACACACACTCTCACACTGCAGGGTTTACAAAACGATACTCTGATACTTGCTGGTATCTTTTGTTTCGCTCAGTTTCATTAACAATAATGGTGGTTGTAATACACAAATTATTATGTACTGTTGAGTTGTGACCTGCACCTTTGAAAACATTCTCTTCTACTATACTTTGAAGTTTTCAAGCTGTGTCTTTAGTTTTAAAAGTACTTCGCAAGTGTCTTATTAATAAAACACATAAAAATACTGTTTATGGTAACAGGTGACACCAATCACAAAAGTTCTTGGTGTAATTCTGAAACCTCTGAATTATGAGGAGCTTTTTGGGACCCATTATCTGGGGCAGAACACGCATCCCAAACAGTGCTGGCCAACGTGTAACGGTAAATGGGCGCTGGCCTGGATTTCCCTGGCTTACAGTTCTTGGGGCTCCGCGTTTCCATCTCAGTGGGTCCTCCAGGGCAGAAGATGCCTAAGAGAAGCGAGAGTAGGAGGGCTCTCTGGATTCTCAGGAGGGGTCTTCGCTCCCCTGCTCAGCTTGCTGTGCCCGGCACTGAGCGTGGACCCAGGACCGCTGCCATCGGAGGCGGCTTTCAGGCAGAGTGAGCGCTTCCACGTGCAGTTGGCTTCTACAGGGAAATGAGGACTGTGGGCTAAGTAGGAAACATAACTCAGCTTCTAGAGTCATCGGCGCATAGCACAACTCTGTACACAAAATATGCAAAGCCGGGGGACGCAGACTTGCTAGGCTCTGTGCCCTGAGGCACAGCCTCACACTGCCCCATTTTGTCGGTGGCTTCTCATGGTGTTGGGAGCATTAAACGGTTGGAGGCTGGCAAGTGGGCACACGGGGTTGTGTGTGAACCGGACCCTTGTTGTCAGGAAGCCAGCCTGGCTGGCTTTACAGGCACTCCGCTGCAGGAAGCCGTGGATGAAGCTCTCTCCCTTGTGACGCGAGGATGTAAAGATGGTGGCATGCGTCTCGGCCAGCCCTGCTCTGACAGCCAAGTGCACTGCTCTGCTCTGGCGATAGAGTTAGCCGTGCGTGAAAAGTTGGCAGGTGAAGGATATTATGAAAATATCTCGCTTGTTTGCATCCCTGTTTTAAAGTATGATTTTCATAACATTCATGATGCATTAAGTGAAGAGAGAAGCTTACAAAATAAAGAAGTGTGTGTGGGAATGTCCTGGTGGTCCAGTGGTGAGGACTCCACACTTTCACCACTGAGGACCTGCACTCAGTCCCTGGTCAGGGAGCTGAATCCCACAATTGCACAGCACGGCTGAAAAAGCAAAACGTTGAAGAGAACAGTGTTTGTAGTAAGGATCCAATATTGTAAAGTATCTGTGTGTATACAGATTTTTGTATTGTGGAAATTGAGCCATGAAATGAGCTATTGGGGTATCAGTTTACATAAAATGTACACATATGGAGGGCTCAGATGGGCATTTAGGCCTTCTTCTGTAATGCTGTTAGAGGTTTATGACAGGAAGCTGTTTGGGGTACAGATCAAGGTACATTTTCAAACAGTGAAACTACAGTTTGAAAATCAGAACATGGTACATAGGGAGCATTTGTGGTGATAACGTAAATCCTTTTCGTTGCTGAAAAAGTGGCAAGAATATGTTATTAATGTTTCAGTTCTGTTCAGCTGCTCAGTCATGTCTGACTCTTTGTGACCCCATGGACCGCAGCACGCCAGGCCTCCCTGTCCTTCACCAACTCCCGGAGTTCACTCAGACTCATGTCCCTTCAGTCGGTGATGCCATCCAGCCATCGCATCCTCTGTCCTCCTCCTGCCTTTGATCTTTTCCAGAAACAGGGTCTTTTCCAATGAGTCAGGTTTTCGCATCAGGTGGCCAGAGGATTGGAGGTTCAGCTTCAGCATCAGTCCTTCCAGTGAATATTCAGGACTGATCTCCTTTAGGATGGACTGGTTGGATCTCCTTGCAGTCCAAGGGACTCTCAAGAGTCTTCTCCAGCACCGCAGCTCAAAATCATCAATTCTTCAGCGCTCAGCCTTCTTCACAGTACAGCTCTCACATCCATGCATGACCACAGGAGAAACCATAGCCTTGACTGATGGGCCTCTGTCGGTAAGGTAACGTCTCTGCTTTCCAATACGCTGTTAGGTTTGCCATAACTTTTCTTCCAAGGAGAAGGTGTCTTAACTTCATGGCTGCAGTCACCATCTGCAGTGACTTGGAAACCCGAGAAAATAATAATTAAAATCTTCACGTTTAAGGGCCATCGTACAGTGTATCCTCCTGGAGAAGGACATGGCAGCCCGCTCCAGTCTTCTTGCCTGGAGAGCCCTATGGACAGAAGAGCCTGGTGAGCCCCAGTCGTGGCGCCGCAGAGCGCGGGGCGTGGCTGCAGCTGAGACGCGACACACGCGGCGCCTCCTCTGGCCAGGCGGGGCGACTGCGGACCTTGGGGCGCACCGGGGCCTTTCCCGCGCGGCAGGAGCAGCTGCCACGAGGAGGTGATGCTCAGTCATCACTCTCGCGTTCATTGTGCTTTTGGAGGGGTGCTGGGTTGGGTCTTCATTGCTTTCTTTAAAAGCAGGGGTACTTGGTAGTTGAAGTCGGTGGGCTTCTCACTGCGCAGGCCTCTCGCTCTTGAGCACTGGCTCTGGGGCCCGGGGGCGTCAGCAGCTGTGGCTCCCAGGCACTAGACACAGGCTCGGTCGCTGTGGCCGAGGCCCGTGGGGTCTTCCAGGATCAGGTATCGAACCTGTATCGCCTGCACTGGCAGGTGGCTTCTTCACCAGTGAGTCACCAGGGAAGGCCCTGGTTTGCATTTGCTTCAGTGACCTGAGGAAGTAGGTCCGGTAAAGATCTAGAACCTTGTGTGATTCAGCAAAGATTTGCGGCGGGTGAAGCCACAGGGAGCGTTCTGTGTGCAGTATTCTTTCTGTGTGTGCTCACCCATGGGACCAGTATTTCAACATAGGCAATACGGTGAACAGTATCCCCAGTGCCCTAGAGCGCGCCCACGTTCGCCTCCTCGTTCTCACTGTTCTCGTGTGTTTGCCTGTTTCTGGTTTCCGCGTAACAGTGCTCTGTGCTAGGCAGGGCTCTCGGGCTCAGCAGTTGTGGCTCAGCTCCCTCCTGTTGCTGGTACAGCAACCCGTCGTTCCTTTCCGTGGCGTGCAGTTTCCACTGCGCGACTGCCCCGCACTTCACCATTCTGATACCGATGGACACCGGGCTTATTCACTTCACGACTGGTAAAGTCCATCTATTTATCTATCTATATATTGTCAGTTCAGCTCAGTCGTGTCTGACTCTTTGTGACCCCATGGACTGCAGCACCCCAGGCCTCCCTGTCCATCACCAACTCCCAGAGCTTACTCAAACTCATGTCCATCAAATCGGTGATGCCATCCACCCATCTCATCCTCTGTCGTGCCCTTCTCCTCCAGCCTTCAATCTTTCCCAGCATCAGGGTCTTTTCTACTGAGTCAGTTCTTTGCATCAGTTGACCAAAGTATTGGAGTTTCAGCTTCAGCATCAGTCCTTCCAATGAATATTCAGGACTGATTTCCTTTAGGATGGACTGGTTGGATCTCCCGGCTGTCCAAGGGACTCCCAAGGGTCTTCTCCAGCACCACAGTTCAACAGCATTAACTCTTCAGTGCTCAGCTTTCTTTATGGTCCAACTCTCACATCCGTACATGACTACTGGAAAAACCATAGCTTTGACTATAAGGACCGTTGTCAGCAAAGTAATGTCTCTGCTTTTTAATATGCTATCTAGCTTGGTCATAGCTTTCTTCCAAGGAGCAAACATCTTTTAATTTCGTGGCTGCAGTCACCATCTGCAGTGATTTTGGAGCCTAAGAAAAGAAAGTCTGTCACTGTTTCCATTGTTTCGCCAGCTATTTGCCATGAAATGATGGGACCAGATGGCAATATCTTGGTTTTCGGAATATTGAGTTTTAAGCCAACTTTTTCACTCTCCTCTTTCACTTTCATCAAGAGGCTCTTTAGTTCTTCTTCATTTTCTGCCATAAGGGTGGTGTCATCTGTGTATCTGAGGTTACTGGTATTTCTCCCGGCAATCTTGATTCCAGCTTGTGCTTCATCCAGCCCGGCATTTCTCAAGATGTATTCTACATCTAAGTTAAATAAGCAGGGTGACAATATGCAGTCTCGATATACTTCTTTCCCGATTTGGAACCAGTCTGTTGTTGCACATCCAGTTCTAACTGTTGCTTCCTGACCTGCATACATATTTCTCAAGAGGCAGGTCAGGTGGTCTGGTATTCCCATCTCTTGAAGAATTTTCCAGTTTGTTGTGATGCAGAGTCAAAGACTTTCTCATGATCAATAGAGCAGAAGTAGATGTTTTTCTGGAACTCTCTTGCTTTTTTCTATGATTCAATGGATTTTGGCAGTTTGGTTCCTCTGCCTTTTCTAAATCCAGCTTGAACATCAGGGAGTTCTCGGTTCATGTACTGTTGAAGCCTAGCTTGCAGAATTTTGAGCATTACTTTGCTAGCGTGTGAAATGAGTGCAGTTCTGCGGTAGTTTGAACATTCTTTGGCATTGCCTTTTGTTGGGATTGGAAGGAAAACTGACCTTTTCCAGGCCACTGCTGAGTTTTCCAAATTTGCTGACACATTGATTGCAGCACTTTCACAGCATCATCTTTCAGGATTTGAAATAGCTCAACTGGAATTCCATCACCTCCACTAGCTTTGTTCGTAGTGATGTTTCCTAAGGCCCACTTGGCTTCGCATTCCAGGATGTCTGGCTCTAGGTGAGTGATCACACCATCATGATTATCTGGGTTGTGAAGATCTTTTTTTTAATAGTTCTGCTGTGTATTCTTGCCACCTCTTCTTAATATCTTCTGCTTCTGTTAGGTCCATACCATTTCTGTCCTTTTTGTGCCCTTCTTTGCATGAAATGTTCCCTTGATATCTCTAATTTTCTTGAAGAGATCTCTAGTCTTTCCCTTTCTATTGTTTTCCTCTATTTCTTTGCATTGATCACTGAGGAAGGCTTTCTTATCTCTCTCTCCTATTCTTTGGAACTTTGCATTCAAATGGGGATATCTTTCCTTTTCTCCCTTGCCTTTTGCTTCTCTTCTTTTCTCAGCTATTTGTAAGGCCTCCTCAGACGAGCAATTTGCCTTTTTGCCTTTGTTTTTCTTGGGGATGGTCTTGATCCCTGTCTCCTGTACAATGTCACAAACCTCCGTCCATAGTTCTTCAGGCGCTCTGTCTATCAGATCTAATCCCTTGAATCTATTTCTCACTTCCACTGTATAATCATAAGGGATTTGTTTTAGGTCGTACCTGAATGGTCTGGTGATTTTCCCTACTTACTTCAATTTAAGTCTGAATTTGGCAATAAGGAGTTCATGATCTGAGCCACAGTCAGCTCCTGGTCTTGTTTTTGCTGACTGTATAGAGCTTCTCCATCTTCAGCTGCAAAGAATATAATCAATCTGATTTCGGTATTGACCATCTAGTGATGTCCATGTGTAGAGTCTTCTCTTGTGTTGTTGGAAGAGGGTGTTTGCTATGACCAGTGCATGTTCTTGGCAAAACTCTGTTAGCCTTTGCCCTGCTTCGTTTTGTACTCCAAGGCCAAAGTTGCCTGTTACTCCAGGTATCTCTTGACTTCCTACTTTTGCATTCCAGTCCCCTATAATGAAAATAACATGTTTTTTGGGTGTTAGTTCTAGAAGATTTTGTAGGTCTTCATAGAACCATTCAACTTTTTCTTTTTCGGTATTAATAGTTGGGGCATAGACGTGGATTACTGTGATATTGAATGGTTTGCCTTGGAAACGAACAGAGATCATTCTGTTGTTTTTGAGATTGCACTCAAGTACTGCATTTTGGACTCTTGTTGGCTGTGAGGGCTACTCCATTTTTTCTAAGGGATTCTTGCCCACAGTGGTAGATACAGTGGTCATCTGAGTTAAATTCGCCCATTCAAGTCTATTTTAGTTCACTGATTCCTAAAATGTTGACGTTCACTCTTGCCGTTTTCTGTTGGAGTCTTTCCAGTTTGCCTTGATGCATGGATGTAACGTTCCAGGTTCCTATGCATTATTGCTGTATCTCTCTCTGTAGACAGATGGGTGTGTACGTGTGTGCTGGTTTAGTCACTAAGTCGTGTCTGACTCTTGAGATCCCATGGACTTTAGGTCACCAGGCTCCTCTGTCCATGGAATTTTCCAGGCAAGAATCCTGGAGTGGGTTGACATTTGGTTCTCCAGGGGATCTTCCCCACCCAAGGATCAAACCAGGGTCTCCTGCATTGCAGCTGGTCTCTTGCATTGTAGGCAGATTCTTTTTATCAACTGAGCCGCGAGGGAAGCCACGCGCGCGTGCGTGCATGCGTGCGTGCGTGCCTGCGTGCGTGCGCGTGTGTGCGTGCGTGCGTGCGCGTGTGTGTAGCCGCGAGGGAAGCTGTGTGTGCGTGCGCGCGCGCGTGCGTATATATGCACGTGTGTGTGTACACACGTGCAGTGTGGCTTGCTGGACTTGGGCCGTGGCGGTGACGGCTTGGACCCTGGCCCCTGAGCCGCCGGGGAGCCCTGCCCCTGCATGCGCAGCTTGGCGTGCCACTGTCGCGGCCCAGGCAGGCGCCCCCAGCTGCCCCCGTGCACTCTCCTGCCCACCCCACTCAGGACAGTCTTGAGTTGTCACTGTGGCTCTGTCTTCTTGGGAAGTCATGGAGATGGAATTCTACCGTCTATAGCTTTCGAGGCTGGTTCCTTTCACTCAGCATAGTCACTTTGAGTCTCATCCAGAGTTTTGCGGGCGTGAGTAGCTTGTTCCTCTCCACTGCCGGGTAGCATTCTGTGGTATGGGTGGATTGCTGTTACCCGTTCTTCCATTGGTGGACACTGGGGTTCTTTCAGTTTTTTATGGTAATGAATAGAGCTGCTGTAAAACATTTGTGTACAAGTTTTCGTATGAAAGTAAATTTTCATTTCTCTAGGGTAAATACCAAGGAATGGGAGCAGGGTCAGTGGTGACGTTATAAGAAACTGCCAAACTGTTTTCTGAGCAGCTGTACCATTCTGACTCCGCGCGAGCAGCGCTGAGAATGCAGTCGCTCTGCATCCGTGCCAGCTTGCGGTACTGTTCGTAGATGTTATTTTGTGCTGAATTGCTTCAGTCGTCTCCGACTGTGCGACCCCGTGGACCGTAGCCCACCAGGCTCCTCTGTCCATGGGATTCTCCAGGCAAGAACACTGGAGTAGGTTGCCATCCTCAGATTTTATTTCAGTCATTAATAAATCGCTGTGTAGTGGTGTTGTGATTTAGTTTACATTTCCCTAGTGACTGCTGTTACTGAACACTTCATTTATTTGCCATTCTTGTATCCTCTTGGATGGAGTGTTTAAGACTTTGCTTTTTTTTGTTTTTTGCTTTTTATTTTCTTTCGACTTTTGAGAATTCTTGATAATTCTTATTATGAATCTTAGGTCAGATTTGTGATTTGCAAAAAACAGTTTCAGGCTGTAGCTAGTCTTTAAATTCCATCAACTTTTTTTTTTTTTTGCAAAGAAAAGTTAAATTTTGATGAAGTTCAGCTTTCCAGATTTTTCTTTTATAAATCATACTTTTTGATATGTCTTAAGAACTATTTGTTTTATAAAATCTCATAAAGACTTTTTTCCTGTATTTTCTTCTTAAAATGCCCTAGTTTTACATTTAGACCTGTGACTCGTTTTGAGTTGATTTCGTATCAGGTATCATTTTAGGCAGGATGGATGTCAGGTTCGTTCCAAACCTGTTTGTTCTACCCTTTCTCCGTTGAATTGATTTTTCTCTTGGGTCAGAAATCAATTGGGCTCGTTTGTGTGGGTTATTTCTGGATTGTATTCTGTTCCATTGATCTGTGAGTATCTCACTGCCTGTACCACACTGTCTTAATTACTGTGGGTCTTATAATATTAGTAAGATGATTCCTCCAACTTAAAATTGTTTTTGCTATTTGGTCATTTCACTTTTCCATACATTTTAGAATCAGCTTGTCTGTGTCTACAGATAATTCTAGTGGGCCTTGATTAGAGTAGCCTTAAATCTGTAGTCAGTTTGGTGGAGAATTGACGTGAGCACTGTGCTGAGTCCTCCCGTCTGTGAGCATGGTGTGTGGGTCTGTTACATTTGCTTGGTCATCTTCGCTTTTTATAAATTGACACAGCACTGACGTATAGCACGTGTGTGATTTTTTCAGCAGTATGTTGTACTGTAGTTTCCAGCATACATATCCTTTCCCTGTTCTGTTAGATTCACAAAGTATTCCATTTTTTCAGCTTCTGTAAATGGTGTTTTGAAAAATTTGTTTCTATTCATTGCTAGTGCATAAAGTTATTAATTTTTGTGTGTTCAACTTTTATCTGTTGATCTTGCTAAAATCATGTATTCTGGGAATTTTTTTGTGGATTTGCACTTTAAAAAAATATTTATTTGCTGCACTGGGTCTTCATTGCGGAACATGGGCCATTCGATCTTTAGTTGTGGGGCCCCCTGTGATGGGAGCATGGGGTCTTAGCCACTGGACCACCAGGCAGGTCCCTTGTTGCATCTGCTTTTATAAGGAATATGTAAATAGTTTTCTTAGATTTTCCTTGCCTGGCTTTGGTATCAGTATAATGCTGGCCTCATAAAGCAAATTAAGAATCATTCCCTTCTCTGTTAGTAGTTTGTGCTTTTTAGAGAACTGGTCCATTTCATCTTAATTGTTGCGTTGATGTGTGTAGAATTGTCTGTAGTGTCCTTTTATCCTTTCAATGTCTGCAAGGATTCTGATGTGTTCTCTCTTTCATTCCTGATACTGTTTATTTGTCTTCTCTCTTTTCTGCCAGTCTTTCTAGAGGCTTTTCAAGTTTTTAATCTTTTTAAAGGACCAGCTTTTAGTTTCATTGTTTTTTTCTCATTGCATTAATTTTTAAATACAATTTTTGAAAATTTTATTTCTTACTCTTTGTCTTTTGCTTTTTTGCATTTCTTTTCCATGGGGATGGTCTTCATCCCTGTCTCCACTGTCACGAACCTCATTCCATAGTTCATCAGGCACTCTATCTATCAGATCTAGGCCCTTAAATCTATTTCTCACTTCCACTGTATAATCATAAGGGATTTGATGTAGGTCATACCTGAATGGTCTAGCGGTTTTCCCTACTTTCTTCAATTTAAGTCTGAATTTGGTAATAAGGAGTTCATGATCTGAGCCACAGTCAGCTCCTCGTCTTGTTTTTGTTGACTGTATAGAGCTTCTCCATCTTTGGCTGCAAAGAATATAATCAATCTGATTTCGGTGTTGACCATCTGGTGATGTCCATGTGTAGAGTCTTGTCTTGTGTTGTTGGAAGAGGGTGTTTGCTATGACCAGTGCATGTTCTTGGCAAAACTCTATTAGTCTTTGCCCTGCTTCATTCCGCATTCCAAGGCCAAATTTGGCTGTTACTCCAGGTGTTTCTTGACTTCCTACTTTTGCATTCCAGTCCCCTATAATGAAAAGGATATCTATTTTGGATGTTAGTTCTAAAAGGTCTTGTAGGTCTTCATAGA
>NW_024070187.1:114697840-114708913 GCF_014754425.2 Oryx dammah | reverse complement strand
CATCCAAGTACTGCATTTCGGACTCTTTTGTTGACCATGATGGCTACTCCATTTCTACTGAGGGATTCCTGCCCGCAGTAGTAGATATAATGGTCATCTGAGTTAAATTCTCCCATTCCAGTCCATTTTAGTTCGCTGATTCCTAGAATGTCGACGTTCACTCTTGCCATCTCTTGTTTGACCACTTCCAATTTGCCTTGATTCATGGACCTGACATTCCAGGTTCCTATGCAGTATTGCTCTTTACAGCATCAGATGTTGCTTCTATCACCAGTCACATCCACAGCTGGGTGTTGTTTTTGCTTTGGCTCCATCCCTTCATGCTTTCTGGAGTTATTTCTCCACTGATCTCCAGTAGCGTATTGGGCACCTACTGACCTGGGGAGTTCCTCTTTCAGTATCCTATCATTTTGCCTTTTCATACTGTTCATGGGGTTCTCAAGGCAAGAATACTGAAGTGGTTTGCCATTCCCTTCTCCAGTGGACCACATTCTGTCAGACCTCTCCACCATGACCCGCCCGTCTTGGGTTGCCCAGCGGGCATGGCTTGGTTTCATTGAGTTAGACAAGGCTGTGGTCCTAGTGTGATTAGATTGACTAGTTTTGTGTGAGTATGGTTTCAGTGTGTTGTGCCCTCTGATGCCCTCTTGCAACACCTACCATCTTACTTGGGTTTCTCTTCCCTTGGATATGGGGTATCTTTTCATGGATGCTCCAGCAAAGCGCAGCTGCTGCTCCTTACCTTGGATGAGGGGTGTCTCCTCACCACCGCCCTTCGTGGTCTTCAGCGTGGGATGGCTCCTCTAGCCACCAGTCCTTGGAGCTTTTGTGCTTTCCGTTTTTCCTCCCCTCTCAGTCTGTCTCTTGCCCTTGCCTAGCCATTCAGCCTCACCTCTGTCAGGCCTTTCCCGCCCAGCTGCCGCCAGATCTCGTGAAACGCTGGTGTTTGCCGCTGCTTCTCCTCTGTCACTCTCAACCCCGCTTCCCCCTTACACACCTCTTTCACCTGCCACTTGAATCAGCCTTCCCCGATACCACTGTGACCTTCTTCCCAACTCGTGTGGCTGACTTTCAGGCCTGGTATCTTTTGAGTTTGCTGCATCTGACCTTGTCCGCACGTGCCTTTCTGGAACTCCCGCCGTTCTCCGCGGCACTGTCCCCCCCCGCCGCCCCGCGCCTGAGCGTTCGCCTGGATGCCGGGGCGTCTATGTTCAGCTCTTCCTCTCAGGCTCAGTTTTACACGTGGTGTTCTTACCATGTGTTGGTAGAGGTTTCTGACCTTAGTTAGAAACTCGGAGAGTTGATCAAAGTCCAACATTGTGCTCCTTCTCACTGGAATGGTGGTGAAGGCCTGTTTTCCCCTCATCGGTACCAAGTGAACTCAGCTGGTCCATGTTTAGACTTAACTCTTCTTTCCATGTTGCGAAGTAGGGCTTAGGTATTACTGGTTTGTTTGCTGGAAAACTTAGCAAGAGGTGCTTTTGTCTGAAGATCTCAGGCCGGCTGTGTGGTTGTCCGTTGGACCCGTCTGTCAGGTGAGAAGGTTGTGCTTGACACTAATCTTGAAGGCCTTTCTGACGTCGTATCATAGACTGGGTGTGGCTGCCACTCCTGTGGTCACACACTTAGACTGCCCATCGCCCTCAGCGGGGCTCTCAGGCATGTCGAGTATGCAGAGGCCCCCTCGCAGTGGGTGAAGCGCTCCCTGGGGCCGCACGGAGAGCACGTGGGCCCGTGTTTTCAGGTGCGACATCACAGTTCATAGACGCTTAGCGCGGATCGAGGCTGACAGCCACACCTGATCTGTGTGTCGGAATCCGGAGTCTCGCGTGAGTCCTGCGGTACCCTGAGGCAAGAGAGGATGCTTGCGCGCTAGCGGAGAGTTGACGCCTGTGGCAGTTAATGAGTGCTCATTAAGTTCATTACTTTGACTGCTAGTTTTAGTTAAAGTGGGGCTCGCAAAACAGGTAGTCTTAAAAGGAACCCTGGATTGGAGAGAATGCCGATACGAGAGCTCGGGAAACAGTAAGGAGACCGCGGTCAGAGCCGCCGCTGCCTCCCGCGTCAGCTCTTTCCTAGCCATGTAATGAGGCTGAGAACGGACAGCTGACTCAGAGATTATTTCAAGTGTGAAGTTTTATCCAGTTTTACCAACGATGTGTCCAGAGTGGTTATCGTGTCTTGAGATGTTAGACAAGGAGAGCAGATAGCCTTCACAGTCGGTGTTTACAGGCTAAGCGTACAGAAGAGGGGCAGCACCTGCCTGGTTTGCAGCCGTGTTTAAAGTCGGAACAGTGCTCCATCTAGTACTCGACAAAATTTCACTAAGCTTAAGCATGGACTACTTTTATTTTTATTGGAATATAGTTGTTTTCCAGTTCAGTTCAGTTGCTTAATTGTGTCGGACTCTTTGTGACCCCATGGACTGCAGCACGCCAGGCCTCCCTGTCCATCACCAGCTCCCAGAGCTCGTTCAAACTCACGTCCATCGATTTGGTGATGCCGTCCAGCCATCTCAACCTGTCGTCCCCTTCTCCTCCTGCCCTAAGTCTTTCCTAGCATCAGGGTCTTTTTCATTGAGTCAGTTCTTTGCATCAGGTGCCCAAAGTATTGGAGTTTCAGCTTCAGCATCAGTCCTTTCAGTGAATATTCAGAACTGTTTTCCTTTAGCGTGGACTGGTTGGATGTCTTTGCAGTCCAAGGGACTCTCAAGTGTCTTCTCCAGCACCACAGCTCAGAAGTTCTTCGGCACTCAGCTTTCTTTATGGTCCAAATCTCACATCCATACATGACTACTGGGAAAACCATAGCTTTGACTAGATGGACCTTTGTCAGCAAAGTAATGTCTCTGCTTTTTAATATGCTGTCTAGGTTTGTCATAGCTTTTCTTCTAAGGAACAAGTGTCTTAATTTCATGGCTGCAGTCACCATCTGCAGTGATTTTGGAGCCCAAGAAAAGACAGTCTGTCACTGTTTCCATTGTTTCCCCATCTGTTTGCCTTGAAGTGATGGGACCAGATGCCATGATCTTCGTTTTCTGAATGTTGAGCTTTAAGCCAGGTTTTCCACTCTCTTCTTTCACTTTCAACAAGAGGCTCTTTAGTTCCTCTTTGCTTTTTGCCATAAGGGTAGTGTCATCTGCGTATCTGAGGTTATTGACCTTTATCCCAGCGATCTTGATTCCAGCTTGTGCTTCATCCAGCCCGCATGTCTCATGATGGACTCTGCATATAAATTAAATAAGCCGGGTGACAATATGCAACCTTGACGTACTCCTTTCCTGATTTGGAACCAGTCTGTTGTTCCATATCCATTTCTAACTGTTGCTTCTTGACCTGCTTACATATTTCTCAAGAGGCAAGTGAGGTGGTCTGGTATTCCCATCTCTTGAAGAATTTTCCACAGTTTGTTGTGATCCACAGAGTCAAAGGCTTTGGCATAGTCAGTAAAGCAGAAGTAGATGTTTTTCTGGAACCCTCTTGCTTTTTCTGTGATCCAGTGGATGCTGGCAATTTAATTTCTGGTTCCTCTGCCTTTTCTAAATCCAACTTTAACATCTGCAAGTTCTCAGTTCATGTACTATTGAAGCCTGGCTTGGAGAATTTTGATCATCACTTTACTAGCATGTGAGATGAGTGCAATTGTGCGGTAGCTTGAGCATTATTCTTTGGCATTGCCTTTCTTTGGGATTGGAATGAAAGCTGACCTTTTCCAGTCTTGTGGCCACTCCTGAGTTTTCCAAATTTGCTGGCATATTGAGGGCAGCACTTTCACAGCATCGTCTTCCAGGATTAGAAAGAGCTCCACTGGAATTCCATCACCTCCACTAGCTTTGTTCGTAGTGATGGTTCCTAAGGCCCACTTGACTTTGCACTCCAGGATGTCTGGCTCTAGGTGAGTGATCACACCATCGTGGTTATCTGGGTCATGAAGATCTGTTTTGTATAGTTCTGTGTATTCTTGCCACCTCTTCTTACTGTCTTCTGCTTCTGTTAGGTCCATACCATTTCTGTCGTTTTTGTGCCCATCTTTGCATGAAATGTTCCCTTGGTATCTCTGATTTTCTTGAAGAGATTTCTAGTCTTTCCCATTCTATTGTTTTCCTCTATTTCTTTGCATTAATCACTGAGGAAGGCTTTCTTATCTCTCCTTGCTGTTCTTTGGAACTCTGCATTCAGATGAATATATCTTTCCTTTTCTCCTTTGCTTTTGCTTCTCTTCTTTTCTCAGCTATTTATAAGGCCTCCTCAGACAACCATTTTGCCTTCTTGCATTTCTTTTTCTTGGGGATGGTTTTGATCACCACCTCCACAGTGTCACAAGCCTCTGTCCACAGTTCTTCAGGCACTCTATCAGATCTAATCCATTGAAATCTATTTGTCACTTCCACTGTATAATCCTAAGGGATTTGATTTAGGTCATACCTGAGTGGGCTAGTGGTTTCCCCTAGTTTCTTCAATTTCAGTCTGAATTTGGCAATAAGGAGTTCATGATCTGAGCCATAGTCAGCTCCTTGTCTTTTTTTTTGCTGACTATAGAGCTTCTCCATCTTCGACTGCAAAGAGTATAATCAGTCTGATTTCGGTATTGACCATCTAGTGATGTCCATGTGTAGAGTCTTCTCTTGTGTTGTTGGAAGAGGGTGTTTGCTATGACCAGTGCGTTCTCTTGGCAAAACCCTGTTAGCCTTTGCCCTGCTTCGTTTTGTACTTCAAGTCCAAACTTGCCTGTTACTCCAGGTATCTCTTGACTTTCTACTTTTGCATTCCAGTCCCCTATGATGAAAACAACATCTGTTTTTTTGGTGTTAGTTCTAGGAGGTCTTGTAGGTCTTCATAGAACCGTTCAACTTTAGCTTCTTTGGTTTTACTGGTTGGGGCATAGACGTGGATTACCATGATACTGAATGGTTTGCCTCAGAAATGAACCGAGGTCATTCTGTCATTTTTGCGGTTGCACCCAAGTAGTGCATTTTGGACTCTTTGGTTGACCATGATGGCTGCTCCATTTCTTCTAAGGGATTCCTGCCCACAGTAGGAGATACAATGGTCATCTGAGTTAAATTCACCCATTCCAGTCCTTTTTAGTCCGCTGATTTCCTCAACTGTTGATGTTCACTCTTGCCATCTCCTATCGACCACTTCCAGTCCGCCTTGATCCACGGACCTGACATTCCAGGTTCCTGTGCAGTTTTGCTCTTCACAGCGTCGGACTTGACTCCCGTCACCAGTCGCATCCACTACAGGGGGTTGTTTTTGCTTTGGCTCCGTCTCTTCATTCTTTTTGGAGTCCATATTGGGCAGCTGCCAACCTGGGGAGTTAGTTCATCCTTCAGCATCCTTTTTGCCTTTTCATACTGTTCATGGGGTTCTCATGGCAGGAATGCTGAAGTGGTTTGCCATTCCCTTCTCCAGGGGACCACGTTTGTCAGAACTGCACCATGATCCATCCTTCTTGGGTGGCCCTACATCGCATGGCTCGTAGTTTCATCTAGACAGGACTGTGATCTGTGTAGTCGGTTTAGTTAGTTTTCTGTGATTGCGGTTTTCACTCTGTTTGCCCTCTGATGGATGAGGATAGGAGGTCTGTGGAAGCTCCCTGGTGGGTGGCCCTGGCTGTGGGGAAATCTGGGTCTTGTTCTGAGGTCCTGCTCTACAGTGTTGTGATAGCGTCTGGCTCACAGCTGAGTGAATCGCCTCTGTGGCATGCATATATCCCCTCCCTCTTGAGTCTGCCTTCTTACCCCTTCCCACCCCTTTAGGCCATCTCAGGGCTCGGGCGAGCTGAGCCCCCTGTGCTGTGCAGCTGCCTCTCGGTTGGGTGTGTACACAGTAGGGTGTGTGTCTCAGTCCTGGTCTCCTGATTGCTCCCTTCCCCACCTCACTTCTACGTGTCTGTTCCGTACACCTGCGTCTTTGTTGTCGTTTAGTCGCCAAGTCCTTTCTGACTCTTTGCGAGCCCTTGGACTGTGTAGCCTGCCAGGCTCCTCTGTCAGTGGGATTTCCCAGGCAAGAATACCTGAGTGGGTTGCCATTTCCTTCTCCAGGGAATCTTCCCAACCAGGGGATCAAACTCGGGTTTCCTGTTTGGCCGGCAGAATCTTCACCAGCTGAGCCATTGTGTCTCTATCCCTGCCCTGCAAGCAGGAAGGATGAGCTTCTTTTGAGGAAACTTGCATTTCTCTACGGTTCAGTTGCAGAAGCAACTTTAGCTAGTTTGTACAGACAGACATTTACTATGGAGAATCAGAAATATACAAGGTTTTGGAAGGGGTTGGGGAAACAGGGTGTGTAAGGTGGGCTTCCAAGAATGATTTCCGCAGCAGAAGTACTGCGCCCAGCCATGGGGCCGGTCAGGCCAGCCCGCAGCCTCTGCTGCCCGTGTCTGATGCAGACAGACAGAGGGGGCCGAGGTGCTGCGGTCCCTGGGGGCAGGCGAAAGGGCTGGATAATCCCCAGGAGGCCAAATGGCTGCAAGAGGAACACATTCCTTTGTCAGCAAACAATTTGGGTGTATTCATAGAAGACACTGCAGAAGGTTTACAGAAAGTGAACTGTTGAGTAAATGGTGCTGTGTGGAGGCTCGCCCCGGGGTGGGAGGAGCCTGGTGTCTGTGGACAGGCTGCAGCGGACGCCTTCTGGTAGGTTTCAGATTGAGTGCTCTTCTGCGTGGGAGCTGCTGAGTGACCTACAGCATGTGTATTCTGAAACAGTTTCTTTGGTAAATAGGGTTTTGTGGGAAAACGATATACCAGTGATGGAGCAGCCAGTGTAATTAAAAAAAAAAAAATTCTTGGATACAGCAGGAACAGCACATGTGAGTTATTCGCCATGCGACACACAGAGAGGTTCTGAAAGCAGCGATGTGAAGCCAGAAGCACAGAAGGCATCAGCCTGAGACCGTTACAAAGTAGTAACTTCACAGTGTTTCTGGTGCGAGGGGAGCAACTATGAAAATGCTTGGCAAGGCACAGGCTCGCTGGCCAGCTTGCGGCAGAACGGAGAGCAGCGGTTCCTGTTCCGAGCTGAATTGTGTTTCTTTCATGTAAGGACGAATGGTCCAAGTTTGCCGACCTTTCCTATAATAAGTGGCTGTCAGTAGAAAACTAAATAGAAAATTCAGTATTTTTGAGAAAATAAATACTTAATCTGCCCCCTCAAGGTAAAGGTGACATTTTAATGATAAGTAGAAAATTGCTTTTTGAAAGAAACTCTTGCTGTAGAGAGCATTTTGGAAATGGTTGTTTAAAGTTGTCTTGGGAATTTGTTTTATTTTGCTTAGATAGTGTGAATGCCGTTTTAGTGCACACTCACAGTTAGGAATGGGACTTTTAGCCTGTGTAAAAGCTTCCTGTTGTAATGCTTACTTTTGAACTTATTTTTTAAAAATGAAAGAATATTTTCTGATTCTGTATAACTGCAAAGAACTTTGATGAGGAAGGTGAAATTTGGCCAGCTGAATTTCAACAAAAATCCTTGTGTAATTTATCGATAGGATTGAAAATCGATTAGCATGATGTAATAAATGTAGCCAGGGGTGTATTTCTTCTTTTTAGAGCTCTGTGTCTGTAAAGTAGAAGGACCGTTTTCAGTGAAGACTGGCAGTAAAGCCGGTTTTCTAAATAATTAAGTTCATAGTCCCCAGCAGTCTGGCTTTACATGGCACCCCACTCAAGTCTTTCTGCCTGGAAGAGCCAGTGAGCAGAGGAGCTGGGCAGGGTACAGTCCATGGCGTTGCACAGAGTCAGAGCCGACTTAGCGACTAAAACAACGATAATACCTTGTTCTCTTTGGAATCCTAAGAAAAAGGATACCAAGATGTAGAAAAATAATGACGTGCATTCTATCACACTGGTTTCCTTAAATTTTTTTCTCGTGAGTTTCTGTGGTATAAAATGTTTTGGGTATTAATGAAAAAGACAGGTTTGCAAAAACAGAGTTCTGTGTTTATGTCCCTGTACGAGCTCGTGTGTTTTGTGAGTTTCTGTAGCCCTCGTCTGCTCCGCCCGCCTGCACCCTGCCCTCCAGGACGGCCCTTTCTCCGCCGCCTCCTGCCCGCCACCTGGTGCTTTCTCACGCCCCACAGTTTGGTCCTGGCTTCCCGCTCCTGCTCTCCAGGGAAGCTCTCCGTCCACTGCCTCCCTTCTCCCGCCCCCAACGCCTTCCTTCCAGTTCTGCCTCCTGGGAATCCGTCTGTCCTTCAGGGCCTGGACGGATGCTTCCTTCTTGCCCCTCTCTCCTGGTCTGCTCTCAGCCACGGCCCTGAGCTCCGTGAAGCTCGACATATTTGCGTGTTCTGCACATCGATTGTCTTTTACTAGATTGGAAGTTTATTGAATGCAAAAAATTTTAAGGGCATCGTAACCTTGTCTTAGCCCAATAAATATTTGCTGAATGGATCAAATGAAATGTGGAATTAGGAATTTTTTAAAGTTACTTGAAAATTTCAGTATCACTATTGAACTGAGGAAATTTTCCACGATGTGAATTTAGAAAGTCTAGCCAGTTTCGTTCAGATGTTCAATCCTGCTGAACTAAAGGATACAGGAGAGCATTCTAGCCAGCGTTTCCTGCGGTAAGGAGTGTGTGTGACTGCCAGGCACTATATGACTACAGGATAAGGGGCAAAAAAAAGAGAGTGCTGTGAACGGGAGGTGGCTGTTACTTGGAAAGAATTAGATCTTAGGAGATAATGCCCTGAATACGTTTTTTTGTGTACAGGTGCATTCCAGCTTTAGTTAATTTTGATGCTGGATATAGGAAGACCTTCAGATCATCCTCTTCCCTTCCCTGTGGCGTGGAGACTCATATTGTGAAAAGTCTTTGGCTTGTTCTGGAAGTTAAATACAATTTGTTTCAATATTGTCCTAGTTATTTATGAAAAGCTCATGGACTTACTCATCCAGACTCTGGTAAAGAGCCAGCTGGTCAGAAATCCACGTGTGGGCTTGAGAAATTGCAGTGGAAATTCTGTTGCTAAGAGTGATGGAACATAACTTTCTAAAAACTAGATTTTATTTAGCAATAAAACAAAGAGGTCCAAAGGTAGTTTATTCAGTTATATTTAAAAATAGTTGTGCACGTATGTGGCTAGAAACCCGTATGCAGGACAAGAGCAGCAGTGAGCCCCGGGCCCGGAGGACAGGGGCACGTTGAGGCCGCTCACTGCCACCCCGGCCGCTCAGCTCACATGCAGAGGGAGAGTGGGCGGCACCCAGGCCTGTCCATGCTTCGCCATCCTGTGAACTGTATGGCCCATGGAATTCTTCAGACCACAATGCTGGAATGGGTAGCTGTTCCCTTCTCCAGGGGCTCTTCCAAACCCAGGGATCAAACCCAAGTCTTCCGCGTTGTAGGCAGATTCTTTACCAGCTAAAGCCACCATCATGTGAAATGCCAGGCTGGGTGACTCACAGTTGAGTTCAATTCAGTAGCTCAGTCGTGTCCGACTCTTTTCGACCCCATGGACTGCAGCACCCTAGGCTTCCCTGTCCATCACCAACTCCTGGAGTTTACCCAAACTCATGTCCATTAAGTCGGTGATGCCATCCAACCATCTCATCCTCTGTCGTCCCCTTCTCCTCCTGCCCTCAATGTTTCCCAGCATCACGGTCTTTTCACATGAGTCAGCTCTTCGAATTAGATGGCCAAAGTATTGGAGTTTGAGCTTCAACATCAGTCCTTCCAGTGAACACCCAGGACTGATCTCCTTTAGGATGCACTGGTTGGATCTCCTTGCAGTCCAAAGGACTCTCAAGAGTCTTCTCCAACACCACAGTTCAAAAGCATCAATTCTTCAGCGCTCAGCTTTCTTTATAGTCCCAACTCTAATACATGACTAATGGAAAAACCATAGCCTTGACTAGACAGATCTTTGTTGGCAAAGTAATGTCTCTGCTTTTAAATGTGCTGTCTAGGTTGGTCAGAGTTTTTTTCCCACAGAGTAAGTGTCTTTTAATTTCATGGCTGTAGTCACCATCCACAGTGATTTTGGAGCCCAAAAAATAGTCTGTCACTGTTGCCATTGTTTCCCCATCTATTTGCCATGAAGTGATGGGACTGGATGCCGTGATCTTTGTTTTCTGAATATTGAGCTTTAAGCCAACTTTTTCACTCTCCTCTTTCACTTTCATCAAGAGGCTCTTTAGTCTTCTTCACTTTCTGCCATAAGGGTGGTATCATCTGCATATCTGAGGTTATTGATATTTCTCGCAACAATCTTGATTCCAGCTTCTGCTTCCTTCAGCCCAGCGTTTCTCATGATGTACTCTGCATAGAAGTTAAATAAGCAGGGTGACAATATACAGCCTTGACGTACTCCTTTTCCTATTTGGAACCAGTCTGTTGTTCCATGTCCAGTCCTAATTGTTGCTTCCTGACCTGCATACAGATTTCTCAAGAGGCAGGTCAGATGGTCTGCTATTCCCATCTCTTTCAAAATTTTCCATAGTTTATTGTGATCCACACAGTCAAAGGCTTTGGCATAGTCAATAAAGCAGAAATAAATGTTTTTCTGGAACTCTCTTGCTTTTTTGATGATCCAGTGGATGCTGGCAATTTGATCTCTGGTTCCTCTGCCTTTTCTAAATCCAGCTTGAACATCAGGGAGTTCACGGTTCACGTATTGCTGAAGCCTGGCTTGGAGAATTTTGAGCATGACTTTACTAGCATATGAGATGAGTGCAGTTGTGCGGTAGTTTGAGCATTCTTTGGCATTGCCTTTCTTTGGGATTGGAATGAAAACTGACCTTTTCCAGTCCTGTGACCACTGCTGAGTTTTCCAAATGTGCTGGCATATTGAGGGCAGCACTTTCACAGCATCATCTTTCAGGATTTGAAATAGCTCAACTGGAATTCCATCACCTCCACTAGCTTTGTTTGCAGTGATGCTTTCCAAGGTCCACTTGACTTCACATTCCAGGATGTCTAGATGAGTGATCACACCATCGTGAATATCCGGGTCGTGAAGATCTTTTTTGTATAGTTCTTCTGTGTATTCTTGCCACCTCTTCTTAATATCTTCTGCGTCTGTTAGGTCCAGACCATTTCTGTCCTTTATCGAGCCCATCTTTGC
>NW_024070187.1:114654941-114697440 GCF_014754425.2 Oryx dammah | reverse complement strand
TGTTAGTTCTAAAAGGTCTTGTAGGTCTTCATAGAACCGTTCAACTTCAGCTTCTTCAGCGTTACTGGTTGGGGCATAGACTTGGATAACCGTGATATTGAATGGTTTGCCTTGGAGACGAACAGAGATCATTCTGTCGTTTTTGAGACTACATCCAAGTACTGCATTTCGGACTCTTTTGTTGACCATGATGGCTACTCCATTTCTTCTGAGGGATTCCTGCCCACAGTAGTAGATATAATGGTCATCTGAGTTAAATTCTCCCATTCCAGTCCATTTTAGTTTGCTGATTCCTAGAGTGTTGACGTTCACTCTTGCCATCTCTTGTTTGACCGCTTCCAATTTGCCTTGATTCATGGACCTGACATTCCAGGTTCCTATGCAATATTGCTCTTTACAGCATCGGACCTTGCTTCTATCACCAGTCACATCCACAGCTGGGTATTGTTTTTGCTTTGGCTCCATCCCTTCGTTCTTTCTGGAGTTATTTCTCCACTGATCTCCAGGAGCATGTTGGGCACCTACTGACCTGAGGAGTTCCTCTTTCAGTATCCTATCATTTTGCCGGTCAGGTGGTCTGGTATTCCCGTCTCTTTCAGAATTTTCCACAGTTTATTGTGATCCACACAGTCAGAGGCTTTGGTGTAGTCAATAAAGCAGAAATAGATATTTTTCTGGAACTCTCTTGCTTTTTCGATGATCCATTGGATGTTGACTTTCATCTCTGGTTCCTCTGCCTTTTCTAAAACCAGCTTGAACATCTGGAAGTTTATGGTTCACGTACTGCTGAAGCCTGGCTTGGAGAATTTTGAGCATCACTTTACTAGCATGTGAGATGAGTGCAATTGTGTGGTAGTTTGAGCATTCTTTGGCATTGCCTTTCTTTGCTATTGGAATGAAAGCTGACTTTTTCCCGTCCTGTGGCCACTGCTGGGTTTTCCAAATTTGCTGGCATATTGAGTGCAGCACTTTCACAGCATCATCATCTAGGATTTGAAATAGCTCAACTGGAATTCTGTCACCTCCACTAGCTTTGTTTGTAGTGATGCTTTCTAAGGCCCACTTGACTTCACATTCCAGGTGAGTGATCACACCATCGTGGTTTTCTAGGTCATGAAGATCTTTTTTGTACAGTTCTTTTATGTATTTTTGCCCCCTCTTCTTAGTATCTTCTGCGTGATCCATACCATTTCTTTGCTTTATTGAGCCCATCTTTGCATGAAATGGTACCTTGGTATCTCTTGTGTTCTTGAAGAGATCTCCAGTCTTTCCCATTCTACTATTTTTCTCTATGTCTTTGCATAGATCACTGAAAAAAGCTTATTTTTCCTTGCTTCTCTTTGGAACTCTGCATTCAAATGGGTATATCTTTCCTTTTCTTCTTTGCTTTTCATTTATCTTTTTTTCACAGCTATTTGTAAGGCCTCCTCAGACAACCATTTTGCTTTTTTGCATTTCTTTTTCTTGGGCATGGTCTCGCTCCCTGTGTCCTGTACGCTGTCACGAACCTCTGTCCATAGTTCATCAGGCACTCTATCTATCAGATCTAGTCTCTTAAATCTATTTCTCACTTCCACTGTTTAATCATAAGGGATTTCATTTAAGTCATACCTGAATGGTCTAGCGGTTTTCCCCACTTTCTTCAATTTAAGTCTGAATTTGGTGACTCACAAAGTGGAATCAATATTTCCAGGAGAAATACCGATAACCTCAGATATGCAGATGACACCACTTTAATGGCAGAAAGTGAAGAGGCACTAAAGAGGCTCTTGATGAAGGTGAAAGAGGAGAGCGAAAAGGCTGACTTAAAGCTCCGCGTTTGGAAAACTAAGGTCATGGCATCTGGTCTCATCACTTCATGGCACACAGATGAGGGAAAAGGGGAAACCGTGACAGGTTTCATTCTGGGGGCTCCAACATCACTTCTATGTGGCTTGGTGGTTTCCTAACGTTCTGGTGGAGACTCATTTTTGGTCTTCCCTGATCGCTCAGTTGGTAAAGAATCCGCCTGCAATGCAGGAGACCCTGGTTTGATTCCTGGTTTGGGAAGATCCACTGGAGAAGGGATACACACCCACCCCAGTATTCTTGGGCTTCCCTGTGGCTCAGCTGGTAAAGAGTCTGCCTGTAATGTGGGAGATCTGGTTTCCATCCCTGGGTTGGGAAGATCCGCTGGAGAAGGGAGAGGCTACCCACTTCAGGATGCTGGTCTGGAACAGTCCATGGGGGGTCAAAGAGTCCCCATGACTGAGCGACTTTCACTCACTCAAAGTCACTGTGGACAGTGACTGCAGCCGTGAAATTAAAAGACACTTGCTCCTTGAAGGAAAAGCTATGACAAACCTAGACGCGTACTACAAAGCAGAGACATTAACTTTGTCAACAAAGGTCTATCTAGTCAAAAGCTATGGTTTTTCCAGTAGTCATGTATGGATGGGAGAAGGCAGTGGCACCCCACTCCAGTACTCTTGCCTGGAAAATCCCATGGACGGAGGAGCCTGGTAGGCTGCAGTCCATGGGGTTGCTTAGAGTCAGACACGACTGAGTGACTTCACCTTCACTTTTCACTTTCCACTTTCATGCGTTGGAGAAGGCAGTGGCAACCCACTCCAGTGTTCTTGCCTGGTGGGCTGCCGTCTCTGGGGTCGCACAGAGTTGGACACGACTGAAGGGACTTAGCAGCAGCAGCAGCATGTATGGTTGTGAGAGTTGGGCTGTAAAGAAAGCTGAGCGCCACAGAATTGATGCTTTTCAACTGTGATGCTGAAGAAGACTCTTGAGAGTCCCTTGGACTGCAAGGAAATCAAACCAGTCCATCCTGAAGGAAATCAGTCCTGAATGTTCATTGGAAGGACTGATGCTGAAGCTGAAACTCCAATACTTTGGCCACCTGATGTGAAGAACCAAGTCCTTGGAAAAGACCCTGATGCTGGGAAAGATTGAAGGCAGAAGGAGAAGGGCACGACAGAGGATGAGATGGCTGGATGGCATCACTGACTCAATGGACATGAGTTTGAGCAAGCTCCGGGAGTTGGTGGTGGACAGGGAAGCCTGGCGTGCTGCAGTTCACAGGGACACGAAGAGTCGGACACGACCAAACGACTGAACTGAGCTGAAGCTGTTTATATATTTTGGAAATCAGTCCCTATTCGGTTACATCATTTGCAAATATTTTCTCCCATTCTGTAGGTTGCCTTTTCATTTTTCACGTGGTTTTCTTTGCTGTGTGAAAGCTTTTACGTTTACTTGGGTTCCATTTGTTTCCTTTTGTTTTTCTTCCTGTTACTCCAGGAGATAATTGCTGCAGTGTCTGTCAGAGTGTTATGCCTACGTTTTCCTCTAGGAGCTGCATGTATCTTACAGCTAGATCTTTAATCCATTTTAAATTTGTGCCTGTGTGTGGTGTAGGGAATATTCTGCTTCCATCCCTTTCCCTGTGGCTCTTCACTTTCCAGCAGCATTTAGTGGAAGAGACTGTCTTCTGCGAGGCTCTTTTCCCTCCTTGGCCATGCGTCAGGCCGTCACGGGTGCCCGGGTTCATCTGCGGGCTCTCTGCTCTCCTCCTGTGCTCTGTGCTTCTGCGCCTGCGCCTGCGCCTGCGCCACACTGCTGGGATCACTGCAGCTGTGTAGAATGGGGTGAGGGAGTGTGGCCCTTCAGCTCTGTTTCTTCTTTCTCAGGATTGCTTTGGCTCCTGGGGTCTTTTGTGTTTCCATAAAAACACAAGTTTATGTTTTTCGTTCCAGTTCTGTGAAGAATGCCACTTGTAATTGATTTGTGCTCAGCCACCCATCGTGTCTGACTCTTTGCAACCCCGTGGGATGTTGCCCGCCAGGCTCCTCTGTCCATGGAGTTTTGCAGGCAAGAATACTGGAGTTGGTTGCCATTTCCTACTCTAGGGGATCTTCCCAACCCAGGGATCAAGCCCACGTCGCTTGTGTCTCCTGCGCTGGTAGGCCGGTTCTTTACCACTGTGCCGTCTGGGAAGCCCTGATAATTTGATAGGGATTGCTTGAATCTGTAGACTGCCTTGGGAATTGATTTCTACAGTCCAAGAACACAGTATATCTTTACATCTGTTTATGTCATCTTCATAGTTTTCAGAGTATAGGTCCTTTGCCTCCTTAGGAAGATTTATTTCTAGGCATTTTATTCATTTATGATTAAAAATAAAGTCTTCAGAAAGTGGATATAAAGGGAACCTACCTCAACATAATAAAGGCCACATACGACAAATTCACAGCTCACATTATACTCAGTGGTAAAAAGCTGAGAGCATTTCCTCTAAGATCAAGAACAAGACGAGGATGTCCACTCTCGCCACTTTTATTCGACATAGCTTTGGAAATCCCGGCTGCAGCAATCAGAGAAGGTTCTTCTAAAAGAATTAAAAGGAATCCAAATTGGAAAAGAAGTAAAACTGTTACTGTTGGCAGGTGACTTGATGCTATACGAAAAAAATTCTCAAGACTCACCAGAAGACTACTGGAGCTCATTAATGAATTCAGTAAAGTCACGGGATACGAAGTTAAAAGAAATGTGTTGCATCTCTGTACTCTAATGACAAAAGTTCAGAAAGAAATTAAGGAAACAGTTGCATTTAGCATTTCATCAAAAGAGCATCCTAAAATACCTAGGGATAAACCTTCCTAACGAGGCAGACCTGTACTCTGAAGTCTGTCAGATGCTGATGAAGGCAGTCAAAGGCGACGCAGGCTTCTGGATAGTCACGGGCTCGTCTGCTCGCCCCTGGAGTTTAGGGCCGGCACAGTGTCTGACTCCTTAGAGTGGAGCCGCACCCGGGGCTCAGCTGGTGGAGGACCCGTCTGCAGTGCGGGAGGCCTGGGGCTGTCCCTGGGGCTGGGTGAGCCTTGGAGCCTGCTCCTGTGCCCTGCTGCGGCTGAGGTTGCATGAAACAAGGTCGCTCCTCTCAGCTCAGAGTAAGGCCTGCCGCGCAGGCACCTGGTCGGGCCTGGAGGTCCCGCTTGGCCGCAGGCGGCCTCCCTGAGCCCCTCCTCAGGGGCCCACCCCGCCTCGTTCCACCTGCCGTGACCCCAGCTCCTCCTCGCCTTTGATGAATGCTGGCTGCTTGTGGTTTATTTCCCTGTGTCTCTGAAGTGGACCAGATCGTACTTTTTGCTTGGCTTCACTGTGGCCCAGCTGTGCTGTGAAGGGCTTCCGGTTCCTCCGTGGGTTTGTTATCCTTCTGAGGCATGGAGGAGAGGGCGGGGCTGGGGCTGCAAGGCAGGGGGGCCGTGGGGACACGTCCCCTGATGAGGGCCACCTTGCAGGCAAGCTCAGAGGTGAACATCTGTCAGGACATTGCGCTGGAGTCCAGTTACGTGTAAGAGATCCATGTGTGCAGTAGGAGTTTGGGCTTAGTGGCTCTGAGGCAGGAACCCTAGTTTTATGTAAAGATTCTTGGCGGAGGAGAGTTTTGAGGGATGTGTGTCAAGTAAAATCTGAGGGCATAACTGGGTATTTACTGTTTTCTAAAATTGTTGTCAGGACATCAAAACAGGTCTTGAAGACTGAGTGTCAATTAAGAGTTAAGCTGAAAGCAACACTCCCAGCCTTTTTTCTAATAGCTTTTCCCCTGAGTGAGGTCCTGAGTGGTCCCTCCTGGAAGCTGGATTGCCTGGGGCTGTGGCCGTCAGCACTGGCTGGGCTGGGGGCCTGCGCGTTTTTCCAGCCTTGTCAGGAGTTTGCTGTGGGACCCAGAGAGGCTCTTGTGCTCCTCTGATTTGCAAAATGAGCAGGCTAGGGATTAGGCCTCATGGCTGCCTGTGGATGAGAGCTGTCTGTCATGAGGCTGGAAAGGAGGGAAGCCTTCTGTCTGGCCCAGCCTCCTCCCTAAAGTGTGCTGGAGCAAGGGGCCTGCTGCGGGGACTGGGGTGTGCTGGGCGGGCCTGCAGGCCTGGGCCAGAGGGTTTTGCTCTTTTGGTTAAGAGCACCTGGAGCCCCTGGCGGCTTTGAAAAACGGAGACCTCTCTGGCCACAATGAGGATCATGGTTTGCTGGGTGACGGCGGATACGAAGGCGCCTCAGTGACGCAGGTGAGCACTGACCGCGGGGATGGAGGGTAGGCAGAGTGCACGTGGGGGTCACAGCGAGCTCTCAGAAGTCTGACTTCACAGGCGATTTCCCTGCGCTGGGAAACGCCGCGGGAAGGCTGGAGTCGGGGGCGGTCTGCGTTCCGTGTGCGTCTATGTGTTTACTGCTGACCCGTCCTGCTCCTGCCTACAGCTTCCTTTGGAGATGGCACGTTGCCATTGGTACGTCACGAGCGTCCCTCCGTGCTGCCAGTGTCTGCTGGGTGCCTGCTTGTCCGGTCTGTTCTGGACAGAGGGTCTGGTGTGCCCCTCTGACGACGTCAGTTTTTATCTTAAGATGGGAGCATGGGGGAGTTCTGAGCACAGGAGTGATAGGCAGCGACTTAGGTTCTAAAGGGCTACCCTGGCGGCTCATTTGATAAGGAATCCACCTGCAGTGTTGGAGTCCCCGGTTCTGTTCCTGGGTCGGGAAGACCTGCTGGAGAAGGGGTAGGCTACCCACTCCAGTGTTCCTGGGCAGCCCTTGTGGCTCAGCTGGTAAAGAATCTGCCTGCAGTGCAGGAGACCTGGGTTCAATCCCTGGGTTGGGAAGATCCCCTGGAGAAAGGAAGACTGGCCACTCCAATATTCTGGCCTGGAGAATTGCATGGACTGTATAGTCCATGGGGTCGAAGAGAGTCGCATGTGACTGAGCGACTTTCACTTTAGTTCTAAAAGAATGATTCCAGATGCGTCCTGGGTGTAAGGGGCAGAGGCCGAAGCAGGAAGGCCAGTCGGTGGCCTGGTGTCAGGCCCGGGTGGGCAGTTGACGGGCGTGTCGTGTACCTCCTTGAGTTTGCTTATGGTCTCGGGGTGGGCGAGGGGTGTCGAGAGCAGGCTGTGGGCATCTTACCAGGCTCCAGATCTTCTCGCGTTGGGCGGGACTGTCCCTCTGCCCGGCTGCCATTTTCTTCGCAGTGGACACGGCCAGAGGCTCTGGCTGACCGTTGCCACAGAGGCCCAGGCGCGTGAATTTGGGTTTGGACACGTTGAGCTCAAAGCGCCTTGAGACATCCAAGGGGAGGTGCAGGTTAGATGGTTGTAGCACAGACACCTGAGTCCCCGAAGCAGCTTCTGGGAGCTGTGTGTGGGGGTGGTAGGGAGCGGCTGTGTAGCCTGAGCCGAGGCTGAGACTAGGACTCAGGGTTCCCTGACATTTGGAAGCTGCAGCCTGCTTCCTGGTGTTGACGCCTACTTCTGAACTGCCCGATGCATTCGAACAGAGGAGTTCTAAATGCTGCCTGCATGGAATTGTTTATTATATGAGTATATTCATTCTGCACTCATTTAGAAACAAACAGTAATATCGAAGCAGCAGTATTTCATCATTTAATTCTGGCTATTGAACAGTTACTTGGGTAGGAACAAGGCCTTTTGCCCTATTGGAAGCATTGAAAAGCTGAACTAAATTTTTAAAAATACATGGGAAATGAAAGGACTCGAGGGTTCACGGCCCACGTGTGGGAAAGGAGACTTCGTGGCCCACACACTCCCTCTGTGGCGCAGCCTCTTGCTCGGGCCCCGGGTTACATGGCGCTGGTGACCTGCGAGGGGAGAGGGGACCAAGGAGAGTGCGTGGCCGTGGGGGTCAGAGCCGAGTGCCAGCTGGGTCCCGAGTGAGCCGAGTCGGGGTCGATGTCCAGCAAAGGAATAGAATCTGCTCAGTGGCTCCCAGAGCCAGACTTGCCAGGGGTGTCAGGAGCTTGGACTGCAAGGTGGCATGGTGTAAAGAGTGCAAGTTTACTCATCGAGCAGGCATTTGCTGAGGCTTTTTCACGTGTTAGGTGCAATCCCTAGATACTGGGACTGTAACGTCAGAGGAACATGCATACGTCTCAGGTGTTGCTGGGACGGTCAGGTTTGAAGGAAGTGTCACGTGGAGTGATTCTACCTTCAGGAAGCTTTTTCCCTCGGTGCCTGCCCCCCCAGCTGCTCAACTTGCAGGATCTTCGTTCCCTCAGCAGGGACTGAACCCAGGCTCTCAGCAGCCAAAGTGGAGCTCCCGGTAGGCTCAGAGTTTAGATGAGCTGGGACAGCAGTGTGCAGGAGCAGCAGTCCAGGCCTCTATCGGAAGGCAGATTGGAGGTTAGTTTATATGGTCTCTTGGCATTAATCGGCAGAGAATCGAGTAATTACTGAGTAGCTGTGCCACACACCCGATTATTAATGTATACTAACCTTAGCTGGCAATCAGGGACCTCTCTGGTGGTCCAGGGGTTATGACTCCTGCCTCCACCGCAGGGGGCGAGGGTTCAGTCCCTGGTTGGGGAATTAAGATCCTACATGCCACCAGCACTGCCAAAAACAAAACCTAGCAACAACGAGAGAGCACGACCCGGCTCCCGCACAGCATCTATGCAGCTGCTCTGTGCTGGCATCGCTCAGCCGTGTGGCTGCGTGCTGCGTGTCCTCAGTTCAGTCCGCAGTGGGGGCGCTGTCGCCCCCGTTCCGTGTCTGGGAATCGGGCTCGGACCGGCTGCGTGTGTGTGCAGGGCCAGCCGCGCAGCTCTCAGAGAGGGCTGACCCAGGCGGCACCCGGGCTCTGGGGGCCGCCTCTGTGCCTGCTGGCAACGGGAATGGCTGCCCCCTCCAGTATCTGGCCTGGAGAATTCCGTGGACTGCACAGCCCATGGGGTCGCAAAGAGTCGGACACGCTGAGCGACTTTGCCTTTTTGTGCCTGCACAGCACTGGGGAGGTAAGGTGTGGGCTCCTAGAACGGGAAGGCGCTGTTCTCACACCAGTCTTTGTGGTTTGGAGGGTAAATTCCATACACACAGCAATGCTTTTTTGATGTGATCACTTGAGTTTTTTAGATGTCTTTGCATTGGGTTTGATATCAAAGTTACATTACCTAAGGATTTCAGTTGCCATGAAGACTAAAATACTTCAAAACTCTGAGAGTATTATGGAGTCTATATAATATTTATTACAGATATTCATTATTCTTTTGGTTGTAACTAGTTGGGCTTCCCTGGTGGCTCAGACGGTAAAGTGTCTGTCTACAATACAGGAGACCCAGGTTCGATCCCGGGAAGATCCCCCAGAGAAGGAGATGGCAGCCCACTCCAGGACCAAGGAGCCTGGTGGGCCACAGTCCATGGGGTCGCAAAGAGTCAGACACGACTCTCGGTGCCATTCTGTGCTTAACTTTAGGAAGGCATGGATTTGAATGGAGAAAGCCTTGAAGCTGCTAGGTTTTCCTGGAAGTCACTTGGGGGGACTGCCCATCCACCTGCACTCATTTCATGTAAACTGTGTGTGTGTGGTTTTTCTGCCCTGTGAACAGTGACCGTCTTATGAGATTAATGTAGTAAAATCAAACAGTGCAGCGTGTGGCTAGAGGCAGAGTCTGTTTTAATCTTACGTATTTCTGAAAGGCCTGATGAGGTCATGTAAGTGGTTTAGTTCTTTCTCATAGCAGGTGTTCTTTTTTGAAAGAATTGTGTATTGTTTACTCCTTTTTGGCTGCACTGGGTCTTCAGTGCTGTGCGTGGGCTTTCTGTGGCTGTGGCGCGGGGGCCACTTGCTGGCTGTGGCACATGGGTGTCTCGTCTTGGCGGCTCCTCCTGCTGTGCCGTGCAGGCTTCGGTGGGTGTGGCGAGGGCTCACGAGCTGTGGCTCGAGATGGGCTTGCCCTGTGGCGCGTGGGTCTTCCCGGATCAGGGGTGGGACCCGAGTCTCCTGCACCGGCAGGCAGACTCCACTGCTGAGCCCCCCGGGAAGTCCTCAGTCTGGAACTTGTAAAGGAGGTAATTCTCTGCTAATGTTTACAGTGTCTTCATGGTCATTGGTTTAGGTTTGATGTTTCTGCCTGAGTCAATTTTAATCATTCATTTAATTAAAATAAAAAAAATGTTTATTCCTTTTATCGTTCTGTGGAATATACTGACCTGACCCACGGGCACATATTCCTGGACTTGGTATGTAGTTTATGTGTGTGCTCCTTGTTTTTTTTAATATTGTCATAAACTATTTTCAGTAATCTCCTCCCTTTATATTTGCCCTTTTAAAAATTATTATTTATTTATTTTTTCTCGTTTTATCCTGAGTTTGTTGTTAGTTTTCCTTTAATTGTTTGGCTGCATTGTGCTCACCTGGTCTTGGTTCTCGACCAGGGGCTGAACCCATGCCCGTGGAAGCGGAAGTGTGGGGCTCTAACTAGTGGACCCCAGGGGATTAGTCTTTGTTTAGTTTGTAAATTTTATTGAAATAATGTGGATTTACAGTGCTGTGTTAGTTTCAGGTGTAAAAATTATTTTTCAAATTGTGGTAAAATGTATAACATACATTAGCTATTTTAACCATTTTTAGTATAGAATTCAGTGAGATCTACCAAGTTTCAAGTACACCAGGGAAGCCCCTTAAGCACTCTTTACTAACAATCCTCTTTTATGTGTCATTAAACTTTTCATTAAACTTTCACATTTTAAAGGAACTTGGTCCTGTTTTCTTTGGGGCCTTTCTGAATTGATTTATAATTTATAATTTTGAGGCAGTTTTTTTCCCCTTCAAAATAATATTCGTTGTTAAAGCTGTGAACTTAGTTTTTAAGTACAGCTTTGGCCAGACACCATCTCAGTTTTGTTGTTGTTCTAAATCTATTCACCAAATACCTTTTAGTGCATTTCATTTGCTAGTTACTATAGTTGTTACTGAGAATTTAATGATGGTCTCTGTACGCTAGTATTAATTATTGATGGGACTGCAATTTCGAATTTATTACTTCTTTGTTACAATATTTATATGAGAGAGCTTTGACTATTGAAGTGAATTGGATTTTGAAGTATATGGTTTCAACTTTAATTTTATATTTCTTTTTTTTTTTTTTTAAGTGAATATGTCCTGTAGAACCTGTGCCTTTTGAAATGTAAGTTGGTTTTTTTTTTTTGGTAGCATTTTGTTTGATTGGTTTGTGTTTCTGGAGCTTAACAAAAGAAGGATGCGGTGGAATTTAAATCTTGACATAAATCCAGCAATTAAGCCTTATTTAAATTTGTCGTTTATGTTTTTGTTTACTTGATTTGTTACAGACTGCTAGGCACCCTGTATGACCCCTGGTAAATTCTGTTAAATTTTATTTGGAGACACTAATGCTTTTTGCATTATGTATTGTAATTTTCTGATTTAAATATTGCTACTCATGCATTTATTTTATTTGTATTTATCTGCTTTATTTTTGCCCATTTAAAATATTTGTCATTCTATGATAATAAACAGCCGCCATTTGCCTTAATGATCACTCTGTTAGAGTCTCTGTTTACCTTACTTGTAGTCTGTCATTTGGCTCTGTGGCAGCCCTCTGAGGGGATATCTTTTATAAATCCAGCGGGTAGCCTTCAACCTCTGCTGTACTTCACTTTATTTTGAGTGTATATTTTCTAAGCAGTTATAGGGTTCAGTGTTGTTTTTAAAAATAATAGGATGTCTGTTCCTCAGAAGAAAAAAAAATGAGTTCTCTGAGGGTTGAGTGACTTCTCCAAGTTGTGTAGCTTGTTAGGAGATGGGCTTGGAATTCAGATCTCGGCGTTCTGGCTTCAGAGTCCCAGGCTCTTCATATGGAACCCCTGTCTGTGCAGCTTCCTCGTCCCGTCCCCGCTGCGGCCCCGTGTGTGTTGCTCTGCCTTTGGTAGCGAACGGTGCTGATTGAAGGCCTGCTGCTGGTCTACCCCCGCTGACTCATTCCAGTGTATCCTCATGTGTTTTTCAGCATATTTTATTTATAAGCATGTTAATGGATAAAGACAAAATCATAGCCAACTAGATTTTGTTTGGGGAGGGAATATAGTCCTGGCGTAATGTTTTATTTTTTCTTCATTCTTTTTCATGACATAAATTCAGGTGGTTGGAAAAAATTTATCAGCGTTAATGTTGCTATTCTGGGAAGACCTGTCACCATTTTAGAAGGAAGCTTAGCTCCACCACTGTATCTAGTCACTGGTTTTTGTTTCATTTTTTAAAGCTGGACTGTTTTGAGGAAGATCTTTATTTGCTTTTGGCAGAGGTGAAAATTATGTATTATACATTGCATGGGTGTGTGCTCAGTCATGTCCGACTCTTTGTGACCTCATGGGATGTTGCCTGCCAGGCTCCTCTGTCCGTGTAATTTTCCAAGCAAGAATATTGGAGTGAGATGCCATTTCCTTCTCCATCATTTTTGTTTGTTTTTTAACCTGTTGCATTAGGAGTCCAGCTCGTCAGGCGAGCTTCGCATACTCTGCAAATGTGTCACCAGTGCAAGCATTCAGCTCCTGAGTGCTCAGACTCCTAACCTGTCAGAGAGCCTGAGTTGTGGAGGCGGGAAGAAAGCACTTTCTGGATTGGTCGCTGGGTGTGGGCGAGGCGCTCCTCTCTTTCGAGCCCTTCTTTCCCGGACGTTAGGACACACGGCAGTGTCTGCTGGTCACCTGTGCGGCGTGTGTAAAGCCAGGGCTGGTGGGGCAGCTCTCTAACCCCAGAGCCTCCAGTCTGGTGCGGTGAGCTCTCAGGAGGCTGTCGCAGCACGCTCTAGAGCCAGCGCTGCCGAGGGATCACGTGCGTGACAGATGAGCAGCCCCACCGACCACGGGCCCCTCACCTCACTTTCACCCTAAAACAAGCTCCTTGGTCCATTTTCTATCCCAGCAGTGGATAAGACACTCAGGGTCCCCAGATGGTGACGTTGGGGAGCAGGCACACGGGATTAAGTTGGGTCCAATGAGAATTATTAAGCTGTAATAGGAGAAAAACTGTAAACTGGAAGGAGAGCTCTATACTCTAGGGCTCAGGGCTGTTACCCAGAGGACACGCTGGAAGGAGACCACTTGCCAGGGCTGGAGTTCATGCCACATTGGAGCACATACGCTTGCAGCTGGAGTGCCTGGGCGAGCTGGCTCATGGTTCCAGGGCATGCAGAGGCAGTCAGGGTCCCTTTGTGGGTGTGAGTCCTGGGGTGTGTGCTCTCTGTGTGGGGAGGGCCACGGGGAGTGCCCCACCAGGCTTTGAGTGAGCCAGGGTGGGTGGAGAGGGGCCCAGAGAGTCTGGGCGCGCTGCCGCAGCCCGCTGCTGCTGCGGTCGTCCCTCGTGCATGCACTCCTGCGCTCGCGGGTGTCCCTGGCCGGCCAGCCCTGCAGGACCTGGTGTGGGGGCAGGGGCCGTGGAGGTGGCGCGGAAGCGGTAGCCGAGGCCCGGGTACCATCCGGCGCTCTGGGGCTCCCAGCTGCGTTGCTGCTTCCCAGGTCCAGAGCTGGAGGAAATAACGTGCTGTCAGATGCTGGGGAAGCTCTGCCCTGCAAACGGATCCTGGATGCGAAGCCAGGCCGGCCTTGGCGCACCTTTGCGTCCTTGAGCGGGTGTGTCAGCCCATCCTTGCTGCCACAGCGCTTTGTTTGCGAGCTTCCTGCAAGGTGGTGAAAGAGGCCAGGGGTCACGCGCAGGGCAGGTCGTCTTGTCCCCCACTTCTGCAGTGGGTGTCACTGGGGAGCGCTCGCAGGACACAGAAGCCCCTGCACTCCATGCCCACCAGCCTTACACGCCTTCTCTAGACCTCCTTGCTACCGATTAGCCCTCCCTGTTCTTTCCAGACTCCTGACCGTCCCTGCCAGTGAGTCCGCGTGGATTTGCACCTCTGACCAAGGGTGTGGCTGAGCGTGCTTCCTCAAGGTTGGTTCCCTGGAGGGATTCCCCCCCGCACAGAGCCCTGGGCCCACTGAGTCCCAGGCACGCTGCAGCCATCGCGGGCTGAGCCGGCACGGCGCTGCGGCTGGCTGTCCACAGGCTCCAGCTCCCTTCCTTAGTCACTGATCGTAAGGAACTCGCCACGAGGCTGTAGGTGCAGTTTCTGAAGGCGCGGCAGTGCAGTGTGGGGGGGTCAGGATCTGCTCACACGAGTTGCCCCCTGGGAAGCTCGGCTGCCTCCGGTGTCAGGCGGTCAGCCCTTTCCTGCCTGCCGCCTTCACTTTGAAAACCACTGGGTGTGATGGTGTTCAGCCCAGCAAGGCTGGAGAGTCTCCGCCTTGCTCCTTCGGTGGGCCTTGCTTGCCCTAGGAGCGCTGCCATGGGAGGTGTTAGTGGGAGGACTGTGAGACAAAGCCTCTGGCCTCAGAGTCTGCAGTCAGTTCACTGGGAGGGAGGCGGAGACAAGTGCCCCCAGCGGGAACGTCGTGTGAGAAACGCTGTGCGAGCGGAAGAGCGTGTTACTAATCGTGAGCCTGGGAGAAAGCCGGAGCAGAATGAGTCAGGTTTTAAATGGAGGATGATGCGGGAATCACACCAGAAGACGAGGGCCATTTTCCAGGTGGGCCGCGAGAGGAGGTTTCCCTCCCAGGAGGTCGGGTCACAGAGAGCCGTTAATCACAGTGCTGTGAGTACACGGCCTGGATCTGAGTCCTCGTCTGTGATGTCAGCTGAGGTTACTTAGTGGCTCTGCACAGTTACGGGAGGAAGTGGGCTGGGCGTCCAGCACCTTGCCGGGCACCGTGTCAGCTGAGAGGCCGGACACGTCATCTCCCCTCCTGACGCTCACGACCTTGAAACAGGCCACTCCCTGCCGTTTTCCCAGGGGCTGGAGCACAGAGCTGGTCTTGGAGCCGCGTCCGGCACCCTGCAGGTGCCCAGTAGACGCTGCCTGTGTGCACGGAAGAGCTCAGGGGCTCTCTGCTGACAGTGAGGTGTGTTTCTGGCAATGCGTTTCATTTGCACTTACCGAGAACCACCAGGTGAGAGCGAAACGGACGCTCCTGACGGCGTGGTTGCTTGGCAGCGGCTGGTGGGCCGGGGTGAGTGCTCCTCAGCCAGCCGTGGCCAGTCAGGCCTGGGGGGCGTTGTGCTGGGTCGCGGGACCCCAGCCCCTTAACCACGTGCTTCCGGAAGAGCCAGCTCCTCGGGCTGGAGGGGGCAGGGGCGGCAGTTTCCTTTCACTTAGAGAGGCACAAATACAGTGAATAGTTTCCAAAAGCTAGTTGTATCAGCTCCCCAAACAGTAACTAAAAATATGTGTGTCTTGAGGGAATGTGAATACAGTGCCTGGGTGGAATGTTCATAGTGATTTTTTCCCTTGGCCGTGCGGCATAGCTTGTGGAATCTTAGTTCCTTGACCAGGGATTGAACCCCGGCCCCTGGTAGTGACAGCACAGTCCTAACCACCAGAGGACCAGAGTTTCCTGGTTCATGGTGACCGTAACAGCTTCCATCTGACAGTCTTTGCTCAGATGACAGTGAGCCCCGCCGTGAGGGCCAGGCCTCTGTGCTCCGAGTGACTCCGGGCTCGCTCGTGGGGGCCCCTCACTTGGGACCAAGGGGGGCTCTGGGCACCCTCGGTCCTCACGCAGACCTGCGAGGCAGGTGCTGAGGCCGAGGAGGCTGAGGCAGAGGTGAAGCCCACGGTGCATGCCAGCAGACAAGACTGGGCAGTCTGGCCTTGGAGCCACGTTCTTAAGCACACCTTGCTGTTGTTAGTAGACCTCTTCTTTTTTTGCTTTGAAAAATAGACTTGATTGAGGTATGGTGTGTACACGGTAAGAGGCGCACACTGGAGGGATGCAGTTGTGTGCGTGTCGCCAGGAGGCCGCCACCCCGGTCACGGTTAGCAGATGTCCGTCGTTGGAGCGCCTTGGGCGCCTTTGCCAGCCCGTCAGCTCTCCCCGTGCCCAGCGGCCACGGGCGCCTTTGCCAGCCTGTCTGCACCCCCGTGCCCGGCGGCCGCGGGGCTGTGGACGGGACATGGTTGGCGTTGATGGTCTTGCTGGTCCTTTTCTGATATGTCTACACTTCCTTTTCTTCTCCCTCTGCTTCTGCCCCTTTAGGGTTTAATTTAGCATGTTTTGTAATTCCATTGTATCTCTTCTATTGACTTATCATTAGGTTGGTGAAAAAGTAATTGTGGTTTTGGACTGTGAATTTTAAATCATTATAACTAGACTCAAACTCCTAATCAAAATAGGAACCACCCAGTCAACACATTTTTGCCAGTGAGAAAGTTTGTTTATTCCTGTAGTCTAAAAATCCATGCTTCAGGATTCAACAAACTCTTGGAGAGCATTTTTTGCTTCCTGATGGTTTTGGGAGTATTTTCCCTGCAAAAAAGTTGTCAAAGTGCTTCAAGAAGTGGTAGTTGCTTGTTGAGAGATCAAGTGAATATGGTGGATGAGGCAAAACTTCGTAGCTCAGCTTTCGAAGCGTTGGTTGTGTGATGCGCGGTTGGGCATTGTTGCGGAGAAGAGTTGGGCCCATTCTGATCGGTGCCGGCTGTAAGTGTTGCATTTGGGGCACTCATCGACTTGCCGAGCGCACCTCTCAGATGTAGTGGTTTTGGCAGGATTCAGAAAGCTGTAGTAGATCAGACCAGCAGCAGACCACAAAGAGTGATCATGACCTTTGTGGTGCAAGTTTGGCTTGTGCTTTGGAGCTTCTTCTCGGTCCAGCCACTGAGCTGGTCATAGCCGCTTATCATATATAGACCACTTTTCATCACACGTCACAGGCCAATCAAGAAGTAGTTCATTGTTGTCGGATAGAATAGGCTTCCCTCGTAACCCAGTCAATGAAGAATCTGTCTGCAGTACAAGAGACTCCAGTTTGATTCCTGGGTTGGGAAAATCCCTTGCAGAGGAAAATGGCAATCCATTCTAGTATTCTTGCCTGGAGAACCCCGTGGACAGAGGATAGAGTAAGAGAAGATTACATGTCACTGGAAGGACTGAGGCTGAAGCTGAAGCTCCAGTACTGTAGCCACCTGATGGGAAGAGCTGACTTGTTGGAAAAGACCCTGATGCTGGGAGGGATTGGAGGCAGGAGGAGAAGGGGACGACCGAGGATGAAATGTTTGGATGGCATCACTGACTCGACGGACGTGGGTTTGGGTGGACTCCAGGAGTTGATGATGGACCAGGAGGCCTGGTGTGCTGCAGTCCATGGGTCCGCAAAGAGTCAGACATGACTGAGCGACTGAACTGAACTGAGCATTTCCAAATGATGATTTTTTTTTCCGTCAGCTCGTGAAGCACCCACTTATCAAGCCCTCTCAGCTTTCTAGTTTGGCTCAAATGCTGCCTGACTGTAGAATGGTCGAGGCTGCAGTCTCTGCAGCTTCTTGTGTGTTTGTAATTGGATCAGCCTCAGCAATCCTCTCAGTTGATCGTAGTCAGCCTCTGATGGCCAGCCCCTGAGCCCCTCATCTTTAAGGCTCCTGTACCCTTTGCGAAATTTCTTGGACCACCAGTGCACTGTATGTTCGTAAGCAGCTCCTGGGCCAATTGCACTGTTGATATTGTCAATTGTCTCTGCTGTCTTACAACCCGTTTTGAACTTCTGTAAGAAAATCACTCGAATTTGCTTTTTGTCTAGTCATCATTTCCCTAGTCTAAAATATAAAATAAACAGCAAGTAATAAGTCATTAGCAAAACAGCATAAAGCGAGAAATGCACACTAAAGTGGCGGGTGACAGTGCTCACCTCAGCAGCGCATGTGCTAAAGTGGTACACGCATCAGGTCAGTCGCTCAGTCATGTCCGACTCTTTGAGACCCCATGGACTGGCACGCCAGGCCTCCCTGTCCATCACCAACTCCCAGAGTTTACTCAAACTCATATCCATCAAGTCAGTGATGCCATCCAACCATCTCATCCAATGTCGTCCCCTTCGCCTACAGCCTTTGATCTTTCCCAGCATCAGGGTCTTTTTAAATGAGTCAGCTCTTCGCATCAGGTGGCCAGAGTATTGGAGTTTCAGCTTTAGCATCAGTCCTTCCAGTGAACACTCCAGACTGATTTCCTTTAGGATGGACTGGTTGGATCTCCTTGTGGTCCAAGGGACTCTCAAGAGTCTTACTGTTACATGTAACATAACAATATTTATTTAAGAATATATTCCAGTATCAGACAACGAAGCTCAGCAGTGCAAAACTGCAGTGACTTTTGCACCAAACTCTTGCAGCATGGCTGTCTTAGTAGTTCAGTTCAGTTCAGTTCAGTCGCTCAGTCGTGTCCGACTCTCTGCGACCCCATCAGTCACAGCACGCCAGGCCTCCCTGTCCGTCACCAACTCCCAGAGTTCACTCACACTCATGTCCATCGAGTCAGTGATGCCATCCAGCCACCTCATCCTCGGTCGTCCCCTTCTCCTCCTGCCCCCAATCCCTCCCAGCATCAGAGTCTTTTCCAATGAGTCAACTCTTCACATGAGGTGGCCAAAGTACTGGAGTTTCAGCTTTAGCATCATTCCTTCCAAAGAAATCCCAGGGTTGATCTCCTCCAGAATGGATTGGTTGGATCTCCTTGCAGTCCAAGGGACTCTCAAGAGTCTTCTCCAGCACCACAGTTCAAAAGCATCAATTCTTCGGCGCTCAGCCTTCTTCACAGTCCAGCTCTCACATCCATACATGACCACAGGAAAAACCATAGCGTTGACTAGACGGACCTTAGTCGGCAAAGTAATGTCTCTGCTTTTGAATATGCTATCTAGGTTGGTCATAACTTTTCTTCCAAGGAGTAAGCGTCTTTTCATTTCATGGCTGCAGTCACCATCTGCAGTGATTTTGGAGCCCCCAAAAATAAAGTCAGCCACTGTTTCCACCGTTTCCCCGTCTATTTCCCATGAAGTGATGGGACTGGTTGCCATGATCTTCGTTTTCTGAATGTTGAGCTTTAAGCCAACTTTCTCGCCCTCCTCTTTCACTTTCATCAGGAGGCTTTTTAGCTCCTCTTCACTTTCTGCCATAAGGGTGATGTCATCTGCATATCTGAGGTTACTGATGTTTCTCCCGGCACTCTTGATGCCAGCCTGTGTTTCTTCCAGCCCAGCGTTTCTCGTGACGTGCTCTGCATAGAGTCTTAGCTTTTACAAGGTGTATTTTACGTCAGTCCGGAGTTTGCCTTTGGATGATGCGCGGCTGCTCAGAGTGGATGGTGAGGGGCCTTTCACTGCGTATTCCCAGGTCCTCTTTGTTCTGCTGACCTCATTCGTTTTACTTTTACAAATGCTATAAATAGAATACATTGCTGCTTTTGCTTCTGAAAGTCAGTCACACTTCAGGGCAGTTTTTTAAAAGGGGAAAACTGATTTTATTTTACTTTGCTTGTATTCCGTTCTCAGGACTCTTCATTTCTTTGAGTAGGTCCGAGTTTCCGTCTTAAGCTGTGTTCTTTCCACTCAAAATGTTTTAACATTTCTTGTGGGTTAAGTCTCCTAGAATGCATTTCTTCAGTGCCTCTTTCTGAGGAAGTCTTTATTTCTCCATTCCTTATTTCAAGGTATCTTTGCTAGGTATAGAATTTTTGGTTAACTGGTTTAAATTTTTCTGCTTGTTTTTGGCTTAGGTGGATTCTCACAAGAGGCCAGTTCTGCTCCTTGTCCTTGTTAGGCTGTGTGCAGTGTTCACCTGTTACCCCTGGCTGCTTCTAAGAGTCTCACTGTTTACTTGTCGGCAGTTTGGAATCGATGTCACCAGGAGCTTTACATTGTCTGTTCTTTCGTTTGTTTATCCTGTTTGATGGTTTTTCTGTGCTTCTTGGATTTGAGGTTTGGTGTCTGTCGTTAATCTTGGAAGTTTCTCAACCACCATCTCTTCTGCTCTTTGTCCACCTCCTCTGGTCACCGGTTTGTTAGAATGCTTTGTATGTGAGGCTGCTTTATATCGTCTCACTGCTTTATATCGTCTCACTTAGTGGATATTCTTTCCAGACTCCCATTGCCCCTCATTTTTCTCTCTGTGTTTCTTTCAGTTGGGGTGATTTCTGTTGACCTACCTTCAGCTTCACTGAAGAGAAAGGTTTTTGTTTTTCTGCTGAAATTGCTCATCTGATTTTCCATGCTGTTTGTCTTCTCTTTTACAGCTGTTAATATAGTAATCGCAGGAGCTTTAAACTCCCTGTCGGATCGTCCCCAAACCTGCTTCATATCTGAGTCTTGTTGTTGTTTTGCCATGCTGTGTGGCAAAAACAGGATCTTAGTGCCCTGAGCAGGGATTGAACCCACGCCTGCTGCAGTTTGAACATTGAATCTTAACCACTGGACCTCTGGGGAAGTCCCTCTGAGTCTTGTTTTGATGGTCGCTTTGTCTTTTGGGAATGTGGTGTTTCAGTTTTTTTTAATGCTTTTTGTCTACCTTGTAATTATTTTTCAGAACCACACATGTTGTATAGGACAGTCGTTTGTATGCCTGGAAAAGGGCGCAGATAGACTTTCACTGCCGTAGTTTGAATGCCTTTTGTTAGGAGCTGGGCTCTGTTTAGAATTTGTTGCCGCCGTGCTTGTTGCCAGAGCTCTGCAGCCTTCGGATTTCTGCTGCGATGGCTTGCGTTGAGGGTGAGGGGTGGTTCCCAGAGCTGTGCCTCTGCGCTGTGCGTCTTCCTGCCCCGCCCTGCCTCACCCGGCGTCTCTGCACCCCTTGCTCCTCGCTGCTCCTCTCCCAGCAGCATTCCACTCTGGCTGTTACTTGAAGCTTTTCGTAAGGTGCTTTGTTTTTTTCGCCACGCCGTGTGGCTGGTGGAATCTTAGCTCCCTCAGCAGTGGAGGTGCAGAGTCCTAACCACTGGGCCGCAGAGATCCCCCTACTTAAAGCTCTGTGACTTGGGCGTGAGCGGGCGTGGTGTGGCGCTGTCTCCTCGTCCTCTGTATGTGTTGACCCTGAGCCTTGGAGTGTGGTCCTCTCGGCTCTCCTGCCCCGTGCTTGGCTGTAGTTGGGGGCTCCCTGGGTAATCTTGCCCTTTCTCCAGGAGTAGCTCCCCCAACCCCCATTTCCTTCCTCCTGTTGTGGTGAGTGTTCAGCAGAGCCTTTCCCTGGGCAGTGTGGACAGGGCAGGCCTTTTTCCTTCGGGCCTTTTCTCCGTAGTGGATGTGAAGAAGGATCGGGGTGGACTTTGCCTCTCAGACTTGGCTGCCACCCCCTCCCCAGTTCTGCACGACCCCCAGTGCTGCTTAGGGTTCTTGCAGATCTTTCCAGAGACCAGTCCGGGAGTTTCCTAGGGACGCAGCAAAGGGGCGCGGGTCCCCCAGCTTCTGTGGCCCCAGACGTCCTGCCTACCGGCACTGGGCCCTGCCCTGCGTGGGCTGTCCTCCTGAGCCCTCTCGCCAGTGCTGGGCTCGTCGGCCTCAGGCGAGCGCCTGTGCTCTGTCCTCTCGCAGGCAGGCAGGTTTGGGGCTGGTTTGCTCTGTTACATCAGTTTCCTCATGGGCTCCCCAAAAGTCACGGCTTGGGGTTAGTTGGGTTGGGTTTCCCGTGCAGGAGGGAGCAGTGCCCCTCCCAGCTGCCTCTGTCCGGGAGCCGAAGCCGGGAGGAACCGTGTCAACAGTGATCGAAGTTTCTTGAAGTGCAGCTTGTCAAGTGTGGTGTTAGTGCACTTGGGGTCCTCCCAAATGTCTCTGCCCCAAGGTGGAAATCTTGGCTAGGTAGAAACTCTAATATTTTGTCTCCTCCGAGGTTGGAAAGAGTTCCTTCTTTGTTGTCTTGTTAAGGTGCCGTAATTTTAGCTTTCCTGTGTAGTTCTGTCACCCATGTCAGGTTGGGGTTTTTTTCAAGTTTTTATGTCTGGTCTGTGGTGCGGTTGGAGGTGCATGCGTGCGTGCCTCTCAGTTGCTTTAGTCGTGTCCGACTCTCTGCGACGCCATGGACTGTAGCCCGCCAGGCTCCTCTGTCACGGATTCTCCAGGGAGAACACTGCAGGGGCTTGCCACGCGGTCTTCCCGACTCGGGGCTCCAACCCGCATCTCTCACGTCTCCCGCACTGGCAGGCCGGCTCCTTACCACTAGCCACCTGAGAAGCCCAAGGCTGGCGGTCACCCCCACAGTGTGGATATCCAGCTGTGTTACCGAGAAGCCTCTCCTTTCCCCATGGGGTTACCGTGTTCCTTTGTCAGCCATGTGTTTCCAACACTCCTTCTTGTGAAATTTCGTGGACGTGCGCACAGTAAGTGTGCGTATTTTGCACGTGTCCTCATTTGCCATGTCGCATCCGACTCTTGTGACCCCGTGGACTGTAGCTTGCCAGAGCTTTCTTTGTCCTTGAGATTTCCTGGTAAAAGTGCTGGAGTGGTTGCCGTTTGCTTCAAGGGGATGACCCTGCCCCAGGGGTCGAACCTGCATCTCCTGCTTCAGCAGGTTGGTTCTTGACCACTGCACCACCTGGGAGCTCACGAGAAGCGCCCAGCTTTGCACGTCGCCCTCGTGTGGTCCCTGTCATCAGCACTACTCCGATAGAGAAATAGGACATTAAGGGCTCCAAAAGCCCGCGAAGGCTGCGTCTTGATGACAGCTCCCTTCCTCTGCTTCCGAGGGCAGCCACTGCCGTACACTCCTGAGCGCTCCAGTCCTGTTTCCGAACTTTACACACTGGACTGCTGGCGACATAGAGCGGGCGTGGAGCTCCTTTTACGCGGTGTTTCTCAGGTTTGGTTAGAAAGTGGCTACACTTTGTCTGGCTCCAAACTGGACTGAAAGTTTGCATTTTGACAGGAGTCTCGCACAGATCTTGTTGTATTCTTTGTAGCACATCATCTTAGGAGTCTGTGACATCGGTTTGTTCTATGACAGGTGTTGGTAACTCTTAACACGTGGTTAAGGTGGTGTCTGACCAGCTTCTTCACTGCAAAGTTAATAGTATTTTGTGTTAAGTAATACATCTTTTGTAGAGAAATACTTTATCATCATAAATACCCTGATTCTCATCAAGCTTTCTCCCTCTTAATTTAGCATCCAGTACGTCTTGGTTGAATCCATTAATTCAGTGGCAGCAAAATGGTGATCTTCTCATCCCTCCGTCCCTTCTGTATGTATTGACCTTCTGCAGCAAGCTGGAACTTTCTTTTCTTCCTTGTTGTGTATTCCTTGTGTGATCATGGACTTGTGGTTTCCTCTTTGGGTTTTGGTGTGGTTTCCTGTTTTATACAGTATATCCAATTGAGCAGCGGGAACCCTTCCAGTTGGCTGCTGAATCCTTTCATTTTTTGAGTACTTTCTTACTTTACTACAACAGACATTCATTCTCACCTTGAGTTTTCTCTTCCACAGTCCTGAAATCAGCCATCTATCCAAGGAGCCCTGGTTTAATGGACAGTAGTATTTACATCTGCTGAAGCCAGGAGTTCACACTGAATCTTCAGTTCCAGCCCAACACTTGGAGGCTGTTCTCAGCTCGCTTCCCTCTTGTGTGTGTGCCTCTTCTGCGGTGAAGCCTGGCTGTGTTCTCTTCATGGTGTTTACGTCGCTCAGTCCTGCTGTGTGCGGGTCTCCCCGCGCCGGCCGCACTGCCAGCCCTGGCACGCCTGCAGCAGACCGCGCTCCCTCGCAGCTCTGCAGCGCCCACCAGCCGCGAGCACCAGCACGTCCACGGCCCTGAGGGCCACGCTCGAGTTCTCGTTTTCAGAGGTTATCATTCAGTGGTATCTAAAATTTTAAAAAATCAACCTTTATAAACTTAATTCTCCTTATTTATCTTTACATCCTTTTGGATTTTGTGTGTGTACGATCATATCATCTACAAATACGGCACTCCTTTCCCCCTTTTCTAATCACTCATCCTTTTATTTATTTTCCTTACTATACTGACTGGGATCTCCGCTGAGTAGAAATGCTGGTGGTCAGTACCTTCATCTCATTCGTGATCTGAGGAGGAAAACTTTCACTGTTTCATCTTTCTGTTTAGTGATAATAGGGTTCTTTTTTCAAGATGGCCTTTATCAGTGTAAGTTACCTTATGTTCTTCATATACTACGAGTGCTTTTTACTAATGAATGGATATTCAATATCATTAAAAGCTTTTTCTGCATCTTTCTGACCTTCCCCGATGGCTCAGTGGGTAAAGAATCTGCCTGCGGTGGCAGGAGACACAGACGTGGATTCAGTGCCTGGGTCGGGAAGTACCCTTGGAGGAGGAAATGGCACCCACTCCAGTATTCTTGCTTGAAAAATGCCACGGACAGAGGAGCCTGGGGGCTGCAGTCAGTGGGGTCGCAGAGAGCCAGACACGACTGAGTGACGAAATGCGTGTGTGCACACACACAGCATCTGTCTTAATTACATGGTACTTCTCTCTTACTCTTTAATGTGATGGAGTAATTAGAAAATCAGCTCAGTGTGAAACCAACTCTGCTTTCCTGGTAATCCCATTTGGTCATGGGGATATCCTGTTTTCTGTGTTACTGGATTGGGTTTGCTCATAAATGCAATTAGGACTTTTTCATCTGGTTTCATGAGTGAGAGTAAATTGGGTTTTCTTTTCTCTCTGTCACATTTTGGTGTACCGATTATGGTTAATTTTTAGTATGTACTCTTTTTTGTTATCTGCAATAGTTTGTCTAAAATCAGATATATTTTTCTTATTAAATTTTTGGAATAAACCATCTTGGCTTGGAGTTACACAAGTTTGAGTTTATTTAATAATTATAGTATTGCTCCAGTTTCTATTTGTCTATTTTGAAAAGTTGTATTTTCTAGAAATTGTTTGAACACTTCATCAAACTCTCATCTAAAGTTTGACATAAAGATGTTGCTAATATCCTTATTATTTTAAGTGATTGCTTGATCTGTAATGAGGTCTTTTTCATTTTTGAGGTTGGTGTTTTGTACTTTCTCCCTTAATGAGTCTTATCAGTATTTGTCAATTTTATGGGTCTTTTCAAAGAAGTAGTTTTGGCTTCACTGATATTCTCTAATCTGCGAGTGTCTGGTGCCCTTTTAGACTCGGCCTCTCTGGGACAGGCCTTCATCCAAGAGGCCTTCTCGCCCAGGAAGTGACCCCAGCACACCCTCCAGTGGTCTGGAGCCAGCTGGCCTGGGCATGAATCCTTGCTCTGATACAAACTTGTACAAGTCTGTACAGTCCACGCCGCAGTCTCCTCTTCAATGAAATGAGGATGACGGCCGCACTGACAGTGCAGCGGTGTTGGAATGATTGGGAGCTGCCGTGCGTGTCTAGCGAATTGGCCTGGTGCGTCTGTGGGGCAGACACTTTGTCCCAGTTCAGCTCAGTCGCTCAGTCCTGTCGGACTCTTTGCAACCCCATGGACTGCAGCACGCCCGGCCTCCCTGTCCATCACCAGCTCCCAGAGCTGACTCACTCATGTCCGCCGCGTCAGTGATGCCATCCGCCCATCTCATCCTCTGTCGTCCTCTTCTCCTGCCCTCAATCTTTCCCAGCGTCAGTCTTTTCCAATGAGTCAGCTCTTCACATCAGGTGGCCAAAGTATTGGAGCTTCAGCTTCAGCATCAGTCCTTCCAGTGAATATTCAGGACTGATTTGCTTTAGAATGAACTGGTTGGATCTCCTTGCAGTCCAAGGGACTCTCAAGAATCTTCTCCAACACCACAGTTCAAAGCATCGATTCTTTGGCGCTCAGCTTTCTTTATAGCCCAACTCTCGCACCCATACATGACTACTGGAAAAACCATAGCTTTGACTAGACAGACCTTTGTCAGCAAAGTAATATCTCTGCTTTTTAATGTGCTGTCTAGGTTGGTCATAGCCTTTCTTCCAAGCAGCAAGCGTCTTTTAATTTCATGGCTGCGGTCACCATCTGCAGTGATTTTGGAGCCCAAGAAAAGAAAGTCTGTCACTGTTTCCACTGTTGCCTCATCTATTTGCCATGAAGTGATGGGACCAGATGCCATGATCTTTGTTTTCTGAATGTTGAGTTTTAAGCCAGCTTTTTTACTCTCCTCTTTCACTTTCAGCAAGAGGCTCTTTAGTTCCTCTTTGCTTTCTGCCGTAAGGGTGGTGTCATCTGCATATCTGAAGTAACTGATATTTCTCCTGGCAATCTTGATTCCAGCTTGTGCTTCTTCCAGCCCAGCGTTTCTCAAGATGTACTCTGCATATAAGTTAAATAAGCAGGGTGACAATATACAGCCTTGACGTACTCCTTTTCCCATTTGGAACCAGTCTGTTGTTCCATGTCCAGTTCTAACTGTTGCTTCTTGACCTGCATATAGAATTCTCAGAAGGCAGATCAGGTGGTCTGGTATTCCCATCGCTTTCAGAATTTTCCACAGTTTATCATAATCCACACAGTGAAAGGCTTTGGCGTAGTCAGTAAAGCAGAAGTAGGTGTTTTTCTGGAACTCTCTTGCTTTTTCAGTGAACTATCGGATGTTGGCTATCTTATCTCTTGTTCCTCTGCCTTTTCTAAATCCAGCTTGAACATCTGAAAGTTCACGGTACACATACTGTTGAAGCCTAGCTTGGAGAATTTTGAGCATCACTTTGCTAGCATGTGAGATGAGTGCAATTGTGCAGTAGTTTGAGCATTCTTTGGCATTGCCTTTCTTTGGGATTGGAATGAAAACTGACCTTTTCCAGTCCTGTGGCCACTGCTGAGTTTTCCAAATGTGCTGGCATATTGAGGGCAGCACTTTCACAGCATCATCTTCCAGGATTTGAAACAGCTCCACTGGAATTCCATCACCTCCACTAGCTTTGTTTGTAGTGATGGTTCCTAAGGCCCACTTGACTTCGCATTCCAGGATGTCTGGCTCTAGGTGAGTGATCACACCATCGTGATTATCTGGGTCGTGAAGATCTTTTTTGTACAGTTCTGCTGTGAATTGTTGTCACCTCTTTTTTTAATATCTTCTGCTTCTGTTAGGTCCATACCATTTCTGTCCTTTATTGTGCCCATCTTTGCATGAAATATTCCCTTGGTATCTCTGATTTTCTTGAAGAGATCTCTAGTCTTTCCCATTCTATTGTTTTCCTTAGTTTCTTTGCATGGATCACTGAGAAAGGCTTTCTTATCTCTCATTGCTATTCTTTGGAAATCTGCATTCAGATGGGTATATCTTTCCTTTTCTTCTTTGCCTTTAGTTTCTCTTCTTTTCTCAGCTATTTGTAAGGCCTCCGCAGACAACCACTTTGCCTTTTTGCCTTTCTTTTTCTTGGGGATGGTCTTGATCACTGCCTCCTGTACAATGTCACGAGCCTCCGTCCATAGTTCTTCAGGCGCTCTGTCTGTCAGATCTAATACCTTGAATCTATTTGTCACTTCCTCTCTATAATCATAAGGGATTTGATTTAGATCATACCTGAACGGTCTAGTGGTTTTCCCTACTTTCTTCATTTTCAATCTGTATTTGGCAATAAGGAGTTCATGGTCTAACCCATAGTCAGCTCCTGGTCTTGTTTTTGCTGACTGTATAGAGCTTCTCCATCTTTGACTGCAAAGATATAAAATCTGGTGATGTCCCTGTGTAGAGTTGTCTCTTGTGTTGTTGGAAGAGGGTGTTTGCCATGACCAGTGGGTTATCTTGGCAAAACTCGTTAGCCTTTGCCCTGCTTCTTTTTGTACTCCAAGGCCAAATTTGCCTGTTACTCCAGGTATCTCTTGACTTCCTACTTTTGCATTCCAGTCCCCTATAATGAAAAGGACATCTTTTTTGGGTATTAGTTCTAGAAGGTCTGTAGGTCGTCATAGAACCGTTCAAGTTCAGCTTCTTCAGCATTACTGGTCGGGGCATAATTCCTTTGATATTGAATGGTTTGACTTGGAAACAAACAGAGATCTTTGTCCAACTTTGTGTTTTAAAAAAACAGTTTATGTTTTACAGAAGTTTTCACTTCTGTGTGAAAAGACTTCAGGGTTTAAAATAAACATGGCATATAAAGCTGTTGTTCACTGGGGTCAGCTTTGAATTTCTAGCTGTTCTTTTTCCTGTTTCTAAAGTACGTATCCCTTGTGTCTCCCTTTCCTTCTGTGCCCCGTGTTGGACATGTTATTCTTCGTTAGTGCTCATAGAGGGCTTCTCAGGTGGTGAGAGTAGTAAAGAGCCCACATGACCGTGCAGGAGATGTAAGAGACCAGCATTTGGTCCCTGGGTCAGGAAGGTCCCCGGAGGAGGGCATGGCAGCCCACTCCGGTGTTCTTGCCTGGAGGATTCCATGGACAGAGGAGCCTGGCGGGCTGCTCATTGGGTCACAAAGAGTCAGAGACGACTGAAGTGACTTAGCACAGCAGACAGCACTCAACAGTTCAGTCCAGTCGCTCAGTCATGCCTGGCTCTTTGCAGCTCCATGGACGGCAGCCCACCAGGCCTCCCTGTCCATCTCCAGCTCCCGGAGCTTGCTCAAACTCACGTCCATAGAGTCGGTGATGCCGTCCAACCATCTCATCCTCTGTCGTCCCTTCTCCTCCTGCCTTCAGTCTTTCCCAGCATCAGGGTCTTTTCTATTGAGTCAGTTCTTTGCATCAGGTGGCCAAAGTATTGGAACTTCAGCTTCAGCATCAGTCCTTCCAGTGAATATTCAGGACTGATTCCCTTTAGGATGGACTGGTTGAATCTCCTTGCAGTCCAAGGGACTCTCGAGTCTTCTGCAGCACCACGGTTCAAAAGCATCAATTCTTCAGCACTCAGCTTTCTTTATAGTCTAACTCTCACATCCATACTTGACTACTGGAAACCATTGTTCTGACTAGATGGACCTTTGTTGGCAAAGTAACGTCTCTGCTTTTTAATATGCCGTCTAGGTTTGGCATAGCTTTTCTTCCAAGGAGCAAGTGTCTTTTAGTTTCACGGCTGCAGTCACCACCTGCAGTGATTTTGAGCCCAAGAAAAGAAAGTCTATCACTGTTTCCATTGTTTCCCCATCTGTTTGCCATGAAGTGATGGGACCGGATGCCATGAACTTCGTTTTCTGAATGTTGAGTTTTAAGCCAGCTTTTTCACTCTCCTCTTCCATGTTCATCAAAAGGCTCTTTAGTTCATCTTCTGCCATAAGGGTGGTGTCATCCGCATATCTGAGGTTACTGATATTTCTTCTGGCAATTTTGATTCCAGCTTGTGCTTCATCCAGCCTGGCATTTCGTATTTTGAACCTTGGATGAAATGTTCCCTTGGTATCTCTAATTTTTTTGCAGAGATATCTAGTCTTTGACATTCTATTGTTGCCCTCTGTTTCTTTGCACTGAGGGAGGCTTTCTTATCTCTCCTTTCTTTGCTTTGGAATGCTGCATTCAGATGGATATATCTGTCCTTTTCTCCTTTGCCTTTCACTTCTTCTCTCAATTTATAAGGCCTCTTCGGGCAACCATTTTGCTTTTTTGAATTTCTTTTTCTTGGGGATGGTTTTGGTCACCACCTTCTGTACAATGTCAGGATCCTCTGTCTATGGTTCTTCAGAAACTGTTTAACAGGTCCAATCCCTTGAGTCTGTTTATCACTTCCACTGTATAATTGTAACGAACTTAATTTAGTTCATACCTGAATGGCCCAATGTTTTTCCCAACTTTCTTCAATTTGAATTTTGTAATAAGGAGTTCATGATCTGAGCCACAGTCAGCTCCCAGTCTCGTTTTTGCTGACTGTATAGAGCTTCTCCATCTTTGGCTGCAAAGAATGAAATCAGTCTAATTTTGGTATTGACTATCTGGTGATGTCTGTGTGTGGAGTTGTCTCTTGTGTTGTTGGAAGAGGGTGTTTGCCATGAGCAGTGCGTTCTCTTGGCAAAACTCTGTTAGCCTTTGCCCTGCTTCTTTTTGTACTCCAAGGCCAAACTTGCCCGTTACTCTAGGTATCTCCTGACTTCCTACTTTTGCATTCCAGTCCCCTGTAATGAAAAGGACATCTTTTGGGGGTGTTAGTTCTCTAAGGTCTTATAGATCTTCATAGAATCATTCAACCTCAGCTTCTTTGGCATTAGTGGTTGGGGCATAGACTTGGATTACTGTGATATTGAATGGTTTGCCTTGGAAACAAGCAGATAATTTTGCGTTTTTGAGGTTGCATCCAAGTACTGCATTTTGGACTCTTCTGTTGACCATGATGGCTACTCCACTTCTTGTAAGGGATTCCTGCCCGCAGTAGTAGATATAATGGTCATCTGAGTTAAATTCACCCATTCCAGTCCATCTTAGTCCGCTGATTCCTAAGATGTCGACGTTCACTCTTGCCGTCTCCTGTTTGACCGCTTCCAATTTGCCGATTCATGGACCTGACATTCCAGGTTCCTATGCAGTATTGCTCTCTACCGCATCGGACTTGACTTCCGTCACCAGTCTCATCCACAGCTGGGTGTTGTTTTTGCTTTGGCTCCATCCCTTCATTCTTTCTGGAGTCATTTCTCCACTGATCTCCAGGAGCATATTGGGCACCTACCGACCTGGGGAGTTCCTCTTTCAGTGTGTCCTGTCTTTTTGCCTTTTCATACTGTTCATGGGGTTCTCAAAGCAAGAACGCTAAAGTGGTTTGCCATTCCCTTCTCCAGTGGACCGCGTTTTGTCAGAACTCTCCACCATGACCCGTCCGTCTTGGGTGTTCCCACACGGCATGGCTCATAGTCTCATTGAATTAGACAAGGTTTGGTCCGCAGGCTCAGTGTTTGGAGTCGGTTCTCAGAAGACACCAGGAGGGGGCAGGCTCCTGCGTCGCATGCTCACAGCGGCAGTGTGGGCCCGCAGGGCCAGTGGGGCCCTCGCGCCCGTGATGTGCGCCGGTCAGCGCGGGCCACCTGGCCCCCTGGCCCTGCAGCCCCTGACGTGCTTTAGGTGTGGACACATCCTCACACTGAAGACCTGGTGTGAAGAAAGGATGTAAAGCATCTCTCTCTCTGTTGGTTCCCTTTGATGTGAGAATACTGAGCATACATTGAGTTCAGTGAGTCGATTCCAGTGTGTTGGCTCTCTGCATCAGGTGGCCAAAATACTGGAACTTCAGCATCATTTCAGGGTTAGTTTCCTTTAGGGTTGTGTAGTTTGATCTCCTTGCAGTCCATGGGACTCTCAAGAGTCTTCCCCAGTACCATGACTCGTTGGAAAAGACCCTAATGCTGGGAGAGACTGAAAGGCAAAGAAGAGGGTGGCAGAGGGTGAAATGATTAGACAGCACCACCCCCTGAATGGGTTTGGGTCTGAGAACGCTCGGAGGATCGTGGAGGACAGAGGAGCCTGCCGTGCTGCAGTCCACCAGGTCGCAGAGAGTCGCACGTGACTTGGCGACTGAACAACATTGAGTTAAACAAAATCTTGCAGAGTCCACCTGTCTTTTGTGGGGGAGGTGTTCAATAGACTTTTTTCTTAGAGCCGTTTCAGTTTCACAGAAAAGTTGAGCAGAAGGCACGGCAGGTTGCCATGCGCCCTCACACATGCACAGCCCCCAGCATCAGCAGCCCCACCGTGGTCTGTAGGAGCCAGTGAGCTCAGCTGTCATGCTGTTGCCCAGAGTCCGGGATTCGGTCCAGCTCCCTCTGGCTGCTGTGCACCCTGTGGGCCTGAGAGACGGCGAACGGCGTGTGTGCCCCTTTAGTGTCACACCGACTGAGAAACCCTTCGTGTCCTGCCCGTGCCTGACAGCCACTCATCTTTCACTGTCTGCATAGTTTCCCAGAGTGCCATGCAGCGATCACACAGTTAGAGCCTTTTCAGATTGCTCCTTTCATTTAATAATATACATTTAAGATTGCTGCGGTTCCTGGGGTCACAAAGAGTCGGACACGACTGAGCAACTGAACTGAACTGAAGGTTCCTCCATGTCTTTCCATGGCTTGATAAGTCATTTCTCTTTAGCACTGAATGATAATCTGTTGTCTGGCGGTACCACAGTTTACTTACCCATTCACCTTCTGAAGGAGACTTTGGTTGCTTCCAAGTTCTGGCAACTGTGAGTGAAACTGTTAGAAACATCTGTGTGCAGACGTCTGTGTGGATGTAAGTTTCCATTTGGGTGAATTTGAGGAGCACGATTGCCCGGTCGTAGGGCGAGAGGATATTTAATCCTGTGAGAAGCCGCCGGACTGTCCTCTGGAGCGGCTGCCCCGTCTGCATCCACGCCAGCAGCGCTGAGCCCCTGCTGCTGCACAGCCTCACCAGCACGTGCTGCTGGTGTGCCTGGTTTGGCCAACCTGCTGGGTGGGTCAGCTCCTTGCTTTCACGTTGTTTTCGGTTTCAACTTATTACACGGTTCATGTTTGCAGCTTCATTACACTTCTCTTAGAGTTGGCCTGGGCAGCTCCGAAGGCATTGCTGAGGAGAAAGGTGAAGAGAGTGGCAGTTAGTACCCGGAGGTGAAAGTGAGCTTAAGAGGAGAGTGTTTTGTCTCTTCAGCCTGGGAGGAGTAATAGCATGTTTGTATCCTAATGGAGATGATGCGTGAGGGCTGCGTGCAGGCCCTGGGGGTTGGGGGGGGCGCACCCCAGGGTGCCGTGCAGGCCCGGGGGGGTGGGGAGCGCGCCTGAGGGTGCCGTGCAGGCCCTGGGGCGGGGGGTGCACCCCAGTGTGCCGTGCAGGCCCGGGGGGGGGGGGGGAGTGCGCCCGAGGGCACCATGCAGGCCAGTGGCGGAAGCCCTGCCACGCGGTTCTCCACAGAGGTGGCTGGCGCTGTCAGGCCCCGTCAGCAGCGTGTCACACACCCCCCTTCCTTCCCTCTCCGCAGCGCCAAGTGTCTTCTCGTCTTTGATAATTGTTTTCAGTTTCCCTTGCTGAGAGACCAGAGGGGAGCAAAGGCTTTGGCGGCCCCTGCGTGCCTGGCCAGGACCTCCGCAGCGGACGCTGTGGTCTGTGCAGGCCCCTGAGCCCGGCCCACCTGCCGCTGCTGCCCACGTGCGTGCCCTCCGCACTGGAGCCGGGGGTCTGCGTCTCTACTCCCCTCGCTCTTCACTTCCTGGGCAAACAGGCCTCCCTGTCCCCAGCACTTAACCATCGCACACAGTCCCTGCGCCCTGGGCCCTAACTCCTGTCCCCGCCTCGTAAAGTTTTCCGACTGTAACAATTGTAGTGACAACCCTGGCGACTGACTTGGCGTCATCAGCTCTGTTACGGGAGGTAAAGGGTCCTGCGGAAAGCAGGCGCTGTCTGTGGGGGTCAGTCTTGGGTGGGTAGGTCCCTGGCTTGCCGCCGCTGTGGTTCTCTGTGACACAGCTGCCCCCCTGTGGCCCAGGGCATGGTGGTGGTGACGGGAAGGCAGCTGAAGGGGCTGGCGCTGCCTCTCTGCCCAGCGGCAGGGCCCTGTTCTATGCCTTGGGCTCGCCAGCTACGTGAATGGCTACTTTTGGCATTACTTCAGGTCACTCAGTTTTCAGATGTGACTGACCCATTTGGGGACCGACTAAGAGCCTTTCTGAGTCTCTGTTGTATTTACGTGATTTTCTCGCCCTTTTGGTGATTTCTGGATATTGCTGTGAAGACTGTTACCGTCCTTTACGAGACGCCTGGTCACCGTGATGTTAAGGCGCCTTCAGGTCTGTAAAGCGATGCAGCCTGCAGTCTGAGAGGTTGGAGGCCCTCTGACAGCAGTTCTTCATTTGCCGCGGTGGATTACTGTCAGTCACTCAGTCGTGTCCAGCTCTTCACGACCCCTGGACCGCAGCATGCCAGGCCTCCCTGTCCTTCACCATCTCCCGGAGCTTTGCTCAAACTCAAGTCCATCGAGTCTGTGCTGCCATCCAGCCATCTCATCCTCTGTTGTCCCCTTCACCTTCCATCAGTCTTTCCCAGCATCAGGGTCTTTATCAGGATCTTTTCCTATAAGCCAGCTCTTCGCATCTGATTTCCTTTAGTATTGACTGGTTTGATCTCCTTGCAGTCCAAGGGACTCTCACGAGTTGTTTTAGTAGCCACAATTCAAAAGCATCAATTCTTTGGCTCTCAGCTTTATGTATGGTCCAACTTTCACATCCGTACATGACTGCTGGAAAAACCATAACTTTGACTAGACGGACCTTTATTGACAAAGTAAATGTCTCTACTTTTTAACACGCTGTCTAGGTTTGTCATAGCTTTTCTTCCAAGGAGCAAGCGTGTTTTAATTTTGTGGTTGCATATTTTGAACTGAATGAGAATGAAAACACAGCATATCAAAATTTGTAAAATACAGCCAAAGCAGTGCTTAATAGGGGCTTGTACAGCACTAACCATCTGCAGGAGAAAGAGCTCACTGTCCTGTACTTCCACCTTAAGAAAGTAGAAAGTCAAAGAGCCAGTTATACCCAGAGATCCTCAAAGTAATGAAATAATAACATGAAAGCAAAATGCAGTGAAACAAAAGAATTTTTTAATAGGGAAAAATCCATGAAACCAAAAGCTAACTGTCTTAATAATAAAATTGATTAACCTTAAGGCAGGCCAAAAATTTGAGTAGATACTGAATAAGCCTGTGAAGAGATATTTAATGTTTTATTGAGAAAACCACTCTGAGCCAGAGCTATACATTCACTATGGTGGCCACAGTTGAAACCTCATTGATGAGGACGTCGGCTAACTGGAACTCCTCGTCAGTGCTCTTTGGGGGAAGTTTGGCAATTTGGGGTCTTTTCCAGTCAGGCCACTTGGCAAGTGGGATCTTGGTTCCCTGACCAGGGCTGCTGTGCCGCCTGCGGTGGGAGCACAGAGCCCTAACTGCTGGACCGCCGGGCAGTTAGACACCCCAGTCATTCTGTTCCTTGGTATTTATGCAAGAGAAGCCAAAACATGTGTTCCCAGCAAGACTTATACGTGAGCGTTCATAGCAACTACTGTTTGTGAAGCTGAAACCGGGAGACAGGCTGCCTGTGTCCAGACAGCAGAATGGTAAGGGAGTTGTGGCTTATCTCCAAGGGACACTGCTCAGGAGTGAAAGGGCAGTCTCATGAGCCACGCAAGGAGTCATCTCCCGGTGATGATACTGTGAGAGAGGCCCGACAACAGAGGAGATGCTGCGTGATGCCGTTCGTTGCAGATGATTCCAGGAGTTGGCCCGTGAATCTGTGGAGTGGGAGCTCTGCACGGTGGCCTGGGGCGGGGTGGGAGGACAAGGCGGGGAGACGGGGCCAGACCCGCTACCATGCCGAGCCGAGTTTCCGGGCGTCGGAGGGTTTGAACTCCGTTCGGGACGCGTTTGCGCTCCACCGTCTCCTTGTCTGGCTTTACAAACCGTGTCCCCGAGGGATTGCGCCCGCTCTCCAGGGTGTCTAGCTCCACGTTGTCTGGGTGGGGAATGCTCTTCACCTCTGCAGCCCGTCCTCCGCTGCCAGGGGCCCCGTGCCCAGGTAAACGAGCCCCCAAAATCTGACCGCTGTGCTCCGCTGCGCTCCCCTCATGTGTGATGACCACCCCAGAGTTCATTGTTCTCACGCCAGGGTTTCTCTGTACGGAGAGACCCGGGTCACGCACTCCTCGCATGAGCTGCCTCCTCACAGGGGCCCCAGGCTGGCTGAGCAGCCCCGGCCCCAAGCCTCCCCTCCAGCCTGTGCCCTGTGCTGGAAGGACCTGTGTCCACAGCCGCCGCCCGTGCCGGCGCCCCTCTGCCAGCTCTTCCCGAGGCTGCTTAGCCCTCGGGTCTCACTTAGCTCTGCTCTCATTAAAGCCACGCTGTTCTCCTCGTCTACTCTGCACCTTTGGCAACTGCGTGTATGCACCCTGGCGGAGAAGCACCGCGCGCGGCGGGCCGGCGGGATTCTGTGTCTGCTTGTCCGACGTCGCTCAGGCCAGCAGGATCCAGGCGTCTGGCCCGTGCACGGTCTGCGTCAGGCCCCGTGCCCAAGCCGCCCCTGCTGAAGCGGCTCCACGCGCAGCCCAGCCTCCCTCCTGCCCCCGACGTCTGACCCCCTTCCCGGGGGCTCCGCCTTCGCAGCAGTTTCAACCCGGCCTCTTCGCGCCTTCCCTTCTCTCATCTCTCCTCCTCGCACGTTCTGTTTCCATGTCCAGATGTGAGTGAGGCCAAGCCCCACGGCTCCCTGCCCCCTTCTCCTCTGTCCGCACCCCAAGGCTTCTGGCCACAGCCCCCCCACTTGAGACGTCTCCTCAAGGAGGCCCTCGATGGCTGCAGTGACGACGGGCATCGTCCTCAACCACAGACATTTTTCTTGCTTTCTCTGCTCAGTCGCTGCTGCCTAACGTTCCGACTTGAGAGCACAGATGTTTTACCTTGTCCTTGCATTTGAGAGGGATCGCACGCACTCCTGGCGGGGATCTTGGCTTACTCACTGTGTGTCTCCGTGCCTGGGCCCGTGTAGCCCTGTGGGGATGGACCCTGAGCTGGGTGCTCTCAGTTCACTTCTGCCTCTTAACGTTCTGGTTCTGCTGGGGACCTTTGTCACCTTGGGCCCAGCGTCGCCTGCTCTGGCTAGAAAGGCAGCCTGCAGAGGTCTGAGGCCTGGGGCTGTTCCGCCAGCGACGGACTTGGGACCCTTTGGGACAGAGAAGGCTAGCTGCTCCCGGGGGGCAGCTGAACATGCTCAGCAGTTCAGGTGAGCGCCCTCAGACATGCAGGGGGCTGCTGAGCTGGGTTGGTGAAACCCAGGGCGCACCTGTGGGTGTGATGGGTGTAAGCAGGTTTGATCGCTGGTTTCCGTAGGCAGGTAAGAACAGGCGTTAACGGTTCTGTGTCTTAGTGGTGCTGTCTCACCCTTGCGATCACTCATGCTCTCGTTTATCCCGTCTGCCCCCTTGTTTGAGCACCGATCCCTGGCCCCTCCAGGCCTTGCTGACAGCCTTTGGGAGCGCTCTGGCCGTGCTGGCGGCAGTTTTCTCAGCGCAGGGTCAGGCCAGCCAGCGGCGGTGCGCACCCCGGTGAGGATGGCAGGGGCAGCGCCGGGGCTGGGTGCAGAGCCGGGCTTCCAGCTGGGTGGAGCAGGGGAGCGTGTGGGCAGTGCTCCGGCCAGAATGGCCTTGGCAGGGTCCTGGTCTGCGGGCCCGCCTGCCGGGCGCACAGCATGGGCTCTCCACCTGGCGCCAGAGGCCGCCGTCCTCCGTCCACTCTGCTCAGGAACCTTGGCCGGTGAGGCTGCGTCGGGAAGGCTGTACCTGGCCTCCCTGCTCGCCTGCGGCCAGCTGCGCCTCTCTCAGCACTCTCTGGGATTTGCAGGGTGGTTCCGCTAAGCTGCACGTGATGCCTCTGGGCTCCTGCCGATTTGGATTAAAACCTTGTCTGCTACTTGCTCACCTGGTGACTTTAGGCCTGTTTTAAACCTGGGCGCCTGTCTGTGTCTTTCATGGCTAATTTTATTTTTCTGATAGCGAGGTTGATAGTAGAGAGGATCTGGAATCATGATCTTTCCTCTTCCTCCTGCCCACCCTCACCCTTCAGTTTAGGACCTGTTTGAAAAGTGGAGGTGGATAGTGAGGCTGGAGTTGAATTCATAACTGCTGACAAGCTTGGAGGGAGGCCGGGCTTGGATGTTTTTATGTGTGGCTGCTGTCAGGCTCCTAGATGTTTATCTTGACTTGAACTTGGACAGCCCGCCTCAGAGGTGGCTTGGCTCTGTCGGTGCACTCAAGCCAGATTGCCGCCCCAGCCTTGAGCCCTGAGTGCAGACACCTCTAGAACCGGGGCTTCGACCTCTGTTGCTGTTTGTGGCTGGACTGAGCAGCCTGTGGAATCTTAGGTCCTCAACCCAAGCCCTCAGCAGTGAAAGCAAGGGGTCCGAACCACTAGACCTCCAGGGAATTCTCTGAACTCTGTTGATGGTTAAAAGAAAAAAGAAAATGCCCTAGTGCTTTCTCAGTCTGAATTGAGGCTAACGCTTCCTAGCATGTGGGGGGGACACAGAAGGCTAGGTGAAGGGGTGAAGACAGATTTCTGCCTCCTCCTTAGATGTTCTTTATGGTATCGCTCTTTTGTTTGAGGTATGTATTATGAGTTTCTAGAACACTCAGCAGTTTCATTCGACAGAGTCCTGGTTTGGTGTTTCTCAGTGTGGACACGTGCACTGGAGTGTGAGAGCTGTAAGGTGTGAATGGCCCTGGCTTTGTGGCTCATGTTTTGAAAACACTTTGTTTTTCTTTTTTCTGTTCCAGACTCCTTTTAATTTTGGCATGAATCATAGAACACCACCCTACCCTGCTGGGGATTACTGTCTTCTGTGCAGAAGCGAGCGGAAAGACTCTCCGTTCTTAGAGAGTGGCGTGAAGACCGCGAGCAAGCTGGCCCTGTCCGTGGCTCCCAAGGGCAGCAGCGCGCTGCACCTGCCGCTCTGGGTGTGCCCCGACTGCCGGCGGACCGTGGAGAAGGGCGAGCGCCACGGCGGCCCCGAGCAGCCGGCGGTGAGTGCCTGCGGGGCTGCGCCTGGCCGGGCGCCTCCCGAGCTGCCTGCAGGCCGGCCCGTCCGCGAGCTTGGCGGCCCACAGGGCGGGTCTCGGCGTTTTACGGCAGGTCGCAGGATTTCTTTGGCGGTACAATTTGTTGAAAAACTAGGCGGCTTTGTGTGCGCTCAGTTCTAGACTATTCCGTTGCTGGTAACTTGCCTGAACTTCTCCCCCAGACGCAGTTCTCAGGCCAGGCTCCCCGCCCCACTCTGCCCCCTCCCTTTTCAAGCCTCAGCTCAATGAAGCCTTCTTGAGAGCATCAGCATCTTCAGCCTAGACAGCGTCTTCGTGGGCCCTGGTTGTGAAAGGGCTTTGGTTTTTTTCTTCTTGAATCAATTCATGGCTGTGCCGGGTCTTGGCGGCTGCCCTTGGGCTCCGTCTGGCGTGGAGCGCAGGGGCCTGCTGGCTGCGGGCTCCCCCTGCGGTTCTTCTCGTCGCAGAGCACAAGCTCGCGGGCGCACAGGCTCTGGAGCGGTGGTGCTCATTGGGCTTAGTTGCCCCGTGGCGTGTTGGACCTTCCCAGACCAGGGATTAAACCCGTGTCCCCTGCACTGGCCGGCAGAGCCTTAGACGCTGGACCACCATGGGGTCCCGAAAGGGCTTTCAGACCTGTCCTTTGGGATCTGGAGGGAGTTGCCTTGCAGCCTTGCGAGGCCCCGCGCTCTCGCCGTCTGTACCTTTGGTCCCCGCCTGCTGGCTGTTTCTGAGCTGTGGTCTCTGCTCCTGCCCCTGCATGCGGCCGTGGCAGGCCCCCCCCCCCCCCCCCCCCCCCCTCCTGCTTCCCGCCCCCAGGCCGGCGGCCCCCTTGAGCCCCCCCTCAGGCCCACTGCCGCGTGGTGGAAGCCCCCTCCCCGCCCTCCGCTGGGCTGTGGCTTCTGTTTCAGGGTTTCCCGGGAGGCAGCGCCAGCTCAGGCGCAGGCGCAGCTCAGAGCCCCGTCGCTGTCAGGACAGAAGTGGGCTTCTCACTGGTGTGACTCCCGCGCAACCCTCTTTCCTGCTCTGCCCTTGTCAGCACTTCTTTCTAATGTACTGTGTATTTTACGTACTCACTTTGTCTTTTTCCTTCACTGGAATATACGCTCCAAAAGGGCAGCTCTTTCTGTGTATTTTCTCACCAGAAGCCGGGCTCGGTTAGTCAGTTCAGTCCCAGTTGTGTCCCAGAGGCTGCAGTGCACCAGGCCTCCCCGTCCATCACCAGCTCCGCCCTTCAGGCATCTCGGGCACCAACACGAGTGGGTGAGCGCGTGAAGAAACGAGCGGATATGGAACGAGAGACTGAGAGGGCGGCACAGGCGGTCCTCGCTCCTTCACCTGCAGGTCTTCATGCTTTCACCACCTTATTCCACTCTCATTTCCTTTCTTGTCCACTTAAAGTGTTTGGTCTTTTTCCAGTTTTGTAGTTGTTCAGTCAGTCGTGTCTGACTCTCTGCAACCCCATGGACGGCAGCACACCAGGCCTCCCTGTCCATCACCATCTCCCGGAGCTGCACAAACTCCTGTCCATTGAGTCGGGGATGCCATCCAGCCATCTCATCGCTGTCAGTCCGTCTCTTCTTGCCCTCAGTCTTCCCCAGCACCAGTCTTTCCTAACAAGTCAGCCCTTCGCATCAGGTGGCCAGAGTATTAGAGCTTCAGCTTCAGCATCAGTCCTTCCAATGAATATTCAGGATTGATTTCCTTTAGGATTGACTGATTTGATCTCCTTGCAGTCCAAGGGCCAAGTCCAACTTCTCCAGCACCACAGTTCAAAAGCATGAATTCCTTCGCGCTCAGCCTTCTTTATGTTCTGACTCTCACATCCATATGTGACTGCTGCAAACACCATAGCTTTGACCATACAGACCTTTGTCCGCAAAGTGACGTCTCTGCTTTGGAATGTGCTGTCGAGGTTTGCCCTCAGCTGTTCGGTGGAGGTCTGTTGAGCGTTCCTGATCCTTGTTTGTTCTTTGTTCACTTCCAGTGGGCATTCTTGAGTCTTCCCCCAGCTCATGTGTTCTCTTTGCTCCCTAAGCTTTCCTGTCCTTGGCTCCTGTTTCCAGTCCAACTCCTCTGCAGCGGCCTGACTGCTTTGGGAGAATAGTTGCTATGTCCGTCCAGGTTTGGAGGCAAGTGGAAAGTCCTGGCATGGCCCGTAAGTCTCTCCAGGATGAGTGTCGTTTCCTGACTCTCATTTTGCCTGGACAGTGCATACACAGATGAGGCTTCTCTCTTCATCAGAAACGTGGTCCCCGGGGCCACAGAGGTGTCACGTCACCGGCGTCCGTAGGGTTAAACCTGCAGCTGCTTTTGTGTGGCGGGCTTCTGGGTGCGAGCTGCTTAAGGCTGCCGAACATTCCTTTTTCCCAGGGAGACGTAATTTACAGCTAGTAAAACTCACCCACTTGAAGTGTACGTATAGTTCCCTGGGCTTTGAGAGATTGATGCAGCTGTGTAAACACTTCACCACGGTTAAGACACGGATCCCCCAGATGGCGCCTTGCTCCCTGGGTGGTGGCCCTCCCCCCCGCAGCCCCTGGCGTCCCCTGGCGCGGCCTCTGTCCCCACGGCTCTGCTGTCTCCAGGGCGCCGCGGGTGCCGCTTCGCCTGGTGTACTGCTCCGAGCGTGTGCGCCGGTAGCGTGTTCCTTGTTTTCACCGCATGAGCTGTAGAGACAGGCTGCAGCTGTGTGGGTCTGTTTATCGTTGATGTGTGTTTCTGTCATCTCCAGACTTGGACTGTTCTGAGTCGAGCTGTTGTGAGCGTCCTTGTGCAGGTCTTTCTGCAGACAGCCTTTGTACGCCTGACTGGCCTGGTTTGCTTCGGTCTGGTTGAGAACCTGGCATCTGCCTGTGAAGGGAGTCAACCTCATTGAGGCTCCTGGAAGGAGTCTTGTCTTGCGTGTCTTTTGGAGCCTCGTAAAGTGACGTGGGATGTGTTGCTGCTCCTGGTCTTCTCTGGAGAGTTTGTTCAGTGCTGGGGGGTGTGGTGGTGGCGGCTGCTGCAGTGTCAGAGGCATGTACAGTGTTGGTGGGGTGTGTAGATTGTGGTGGCGGGGGTGTGTGTATATAGTGGGGTGTGTGTATAGTGCTGATGTGTAGACTGTACACGTCATCGGTTCAGTTCAGTCACTCAGTCGTGTCCGACTCTTTGCGACCCCATGAACCACAGCACGCCAGGCCTCCCTGTCCATCACCAACTCCCGGAGTTCACTTAGACTCACGTCCATCGAGTCCGTGATGCCATCCAGCCATCTCATCCTCGGTTGTCCCCTTCTCCACCTGCCCCCAATCCCTCCCAGCATCAGAGTCTTTTCCAATGAGTCAAATCTTCGCGTGAGGCGGCCAAAGTACTAGAGTTTCAGCTTTAGCATCATTCCTTCCAAAGAATACCCAGGGTTGATCTCTTTCAGAATGGACTGGTTGGATCTCCTAGCAGTCCAAGGGACTCTCAAGAGTCTTCTCCAACACCACAGTTCAAAAGCATCAATTCTTCGGCACTCAGCCTTCTTCACAGTCCAACTCTCACATCCATACATGACCACAGGAAAAACCATAGCCTTGACTAGATGGACATTAGTCAGCAAAGTAATGTCTCTGCTTTTGAATATGCTATCTAGGTTGGTCATAACTTTTCTTCCAAGGAGTAAGCATCTTTTAATTTCATGGCTGCAGTCACCATCTGCAGTGATTTTGGAGCCCCCCAAAATAAAGTCTGACACTGTTTCCCCTGTTTCCCCATCTATTTCCCATGAAGTGATGGGACCTGATGCCGTGATCTTCGTTTTCTGAATGTTGAGCTTTAAGCCAACTTTTTCACTCTCTTCTTTAACTTTCATCAAGAGGCTTTTTAGCTCCTCTTCACTTTCTGCCATAAGGGTGGTGTCATCTCCATATCTGAGGTTATTAATATTTCTCCCGGCAATCTTGATTCCAGCTTGTGTTTCTTCCAGCCCAGCGTTTCTCACGATGTACTCTGCATATAAGTTAAATAAGCAGGGTGACAATATACAGCCTTGACGTACTCCTTTTCCCATTTGGAACCAGTCTGTTATTCCATGTCCAGTTCTAACTGTTGCTTCCTGACCTGAATACAGATTTCTGCAGAGGCAGGTCAGGTGGTCTGGTATTCCCATCTCTTTCAGAATTTTCCACAGTTCATTGTGATCCACACAGTCAAAGGCTTTGGCATAGTCAATAAAGCAAAAATAGATGTTTTTCTGGAACTCTGGCTTTTTCCATGATCCGGCAGATGTTGGCAATTTGATCTCTGGTTCCTCTGCCTTTTCTAAAACCAGCTTGAACATCAGGGAGTTCACAGTTCACGTATTGCTGAAGCCTGGCTTGGAGAATTTTGAGCATGACTTCACTAGCATGTGAGATGAGTGCAGTTGTGCTGTAGTCTGAGCATTCTCTGTTGTTGCCTTAGCGGTGGTGGTGTGTGCAGGGGCAGTGGTGTGTAGTGGTGGCGGGGGGGGTGT
>NW_024070187.1:114650888-114654841 GCF_014754425.2 Oryx dammah | reverse complement strand
GTGCAGGGGCAGTGGTGTGTAGTGGTGGCGGGGGGGGTGTGTGTAGAGTGGTGTGTGCAGGGGCAGTGGGGTGTAGTGGTGGCGGGGGGTTGTGTGTAGAGTGGTGGTGTGTGCGGGGGCAGTGGGGTGTAGTGGCGGTGGTGTGTGCGGGGGCAGTGGGGTGTAGTGGTGGCAGGGGTGTGTGTAGAGTGGTGTGTGTGTAGAGTGGTGGTGTGTAGTGGCGAGGGGGTGTGTGTAGTGGTGGCGGGGGTGTGTGTGTAGAGTGGTGTGTGTGTAGAGTGGTGGGTGGTGTGTAGTGGCGGGGGGGGGTGTGTGTAGAGTGGTGGTGTGTGCGGGGGTAGTGGGGTGTAGTGGTGGCGGGGGGTGGTGGTGTGTGTGCGGTGGTGGGGGCAGTGACAGGTTGCACCTGCAGAGGTGGCGGGCGAGGTTGGCCCTGGAGCTGGCACGGCCCCACGTCTCGGGTGCTGCCCCGTGCTGGTGCGGGCCAGGCCGGGGCTCTCCCCACACCCGGGGCCTCCTCCGTGGCCCCTTCTCCTTCTCCCGCCCTGTGTCTGGGGCCTGGTGACCCTGCCTGGTGACCCTGCCCTGCGGCCGGGCGTCTGAGGGTCTGGGCTGGGGCCCCAGCGGGGAAAGCCTGCGCTTGGTTGGGGAGAAGGCTGGCCACCCTCGGCCTTGAGCAGTCGCTGTGAGTGCAGCTGGGCCTTTGTGCTGCCCCCTCAGCCGGCGCCCCTGGGCCTGGTACTGTCGGGCGGGCCTAGGCCTCGGGCGTGGGGGCCGTGCCAGTGTCCCCTTGGTCAGGGACGTGCTGAGCGAGGCCCACGGACCCAGTGCTGAACACGCTCCGTCTCCAGAGGCCATGCCCGGCCTCCCCGCTTCGTGCCTTCCCGCCCTGCAGGCCTCGTTCAGAGCCTGGTGCCGAGACCATGTCCTGCGCGGACACCGAGAAGCCTCGGTTTCAGATGTGTGCCTGGATCCCAGCTCTCCGGTCACGGGCCTGAGCGTGTCTGTCCGTTCCGGGGGTCTCAGCCAGCCCCAGCCCTTCCCCAGCCCCAGCCCCTCCGCCTGGGCCTGCTCCCCGCTCCCCGCCGGCCCGCTGGGTCCTGCCTGATTGGAGGGGCCCGGCCTGGAGTGCCATCCTGGCCGCCCCACTGTGCCCAGGACTGCCCAGGCCCCGCTAACGCTCCACGGTCTCCCTGCGGCCGAGGAGCCCGCCTCCCGGGTGCGACCCCTGGGCCCAGGTGGCCGGTGGTTCTCGTCCTTTCCTCCTCCGGCCCAGGCCCCGCCTTCCCGTCCGCCCCCAGGTCACGGCCTCCGGCCTTCTCCACAGCGGTGCAGGGCTGGGGGTGCATTTTGAACTTCTGCTTCAGTTTCTTGAACAGATGAGACGGTTTCCGTTTGTTTTCAAGTCGTGTGTGTGTGGTCACTCCGTCGTGCCTGACTCTCTGTGACCCTGTGGACTGTAGCCCGCCAGGCTCCTCCGTCCATGGGATTCTCCAGGCAAGAATACTGGCGCGGGTTACCATTTTCTTCTCCGGGGGATCTTCTCAGACCAGGGATTGCACCTGGGTCTCCCGCACTGCAGGTGGATTCTTTACCATCTCAGCCACCAGGGCAGCCCCTTTTCAAGTGAGCTGTGGTAAATTAGTGTCGGTTTGTGTGCAGGGGTCTGCTTTAGTTGCTACCATGCCTGTAGATGCAGCTTTTTATTCCTCACATTTGTGCTTTTTCTTTTCTTTTTTTTAGCCAGTCTCGCTAGAAGTCTGTCAGTCGTGTCTCCAAAGAGGAGCTTGAAAATCTTTAAAAACCTCTGTCCTTCCACTCTGCTCCATTCGTGACTGCTGCTGTGTGTGCAGGGGGCCGGTGTCTGAGTGCCAGCCACTCCCGGCCCCTCCGTGCCCCCAGCATCCTCTCTGCCCTCACAGAGACTCCGCTGCTGGCAGGCGTGCTCCACTGTGCTCCTCCGCAGGTGCCCTGCTCTGCTCAGGGTGCTGGAGGTGGTGATGGCAGGTGCCACCAGGTCCCGCGTTGCAGATCGACACCGTCAGTCATGGGCCTGGCTCCCCCGGTTCCTTGTTCTCGGGAGCAGGGCAGAGACGCCACGGCAAGGTGGGGCCACGACAGTGTGGGGGCCCCCCGTCTTCGGGGCCTCTTCCGAGGGCGGGGAGCTGGAGCTGCGTGCCAGCTGCTTTAGGGGCACGGCCCTCCTGTGCCCGTCTCACCCGCAGACCGGGGGGCACCTGCCCGCTCCACCTGCCCGGCCTGCACAGGAGGGTGGGCACAGCGGGCACGCACAGGCGGCCCGGCCTGCACAGGAGGGTGGGCACAGGCGGCCCGGCCTGCACAGCAGCAGCCCCGCCGAGGCGCCTGCAGAGCTGGCAGGTCTTTCTTGGTGGCTGCTCCCCTACCTTTCTGTGTGGGGTTCTTCCCCATCAGTGTTTACGATTCTGCCGTCACGTGTGCTGGAAACCTGCTTGCTGCTCTGTATTTTGAATTGCTAGTAGTTTAAGTGTTGTCCAATCGTGGTTATTTCTGTTTTCAACAATGAATTGCTTTTAGAAGTATTTGTAGATATCCAAACCTGTCTCTTGGATTACTTGCAGTCATACCGACTTTTAACTTACTGCTGTTACTGTTGAGCCTCGTGGCATGTCTTAGAGTGATTCCTCGTCAGATACACTAATATGTGGCGGTGGTTGTCCGGTCGCCCATCTGTGCCCGACTCTGTGCCACCCCCAAAGACTGCCACGTGCCAGGCCTCGCTGTCCCTCGCATCTCCTGAGGTTTGCCCTGGTTCATGTCTATCGCACTGGCGATGCCGTCCAGCCGCCTTCTGTCCTCAGTCTTTCCCAGCATGAGGGGCTTTTCCAGTGAGTTGGCCGTTCACATCAGATGACCAAAATACTGGAGCTTCAGCATCAGTCCTTCCAACAAGGATTCAGGGTTGACTTCCCGTAAGATTGACTGATTTGATCTCCTTGCTGTCCAGGGAACTTTCAGGAGTCTTCTCCAGCACCACAGTTCAAAGACATCAGTTCTTTGGCGTTCTGCCTTCTTCATGGTCCAGCTCTCACAACCGTACGTGACCTCTGGGAAGACCATGGCCTTGACTAGACCGACTTTTGCCTGCAGGGTAACGCCTCTGCCTTTCAACACACTGTCTAGGCTTGTGACGGCGTTCCTGCCAGGAAGCAGCCGCCTTCTGGCTTCATGGCTGCCATCATTATCCGCAGGGATTTTGAGCCCAGGAGGAGGAACTCTGCACGAGTGCTGCAGTTCCCCCTTCTATTGGCCGTGACCAGTGGGGCCAGGCTCCGTGGTTGCGGCTTCTTTCGCATTCAGCTTTAAGCCGCTGTCTCGCTCTCCACCCTCATCGAGAGGCTCTCAGTCCCTCTTGACTTTGACTTTCTCCACTAGAGTGGCGTCTTCCACATCTCTGAGGTTGTCGGTGTTTCTCCTGCCTGTCTTGATTCCAGCTTGTAGCTCATCCACCTGGCGTTTCTCATGATGTGCTCCACGTGCAGGTTAGACAGGGTGGCAGCAGGCAGCCCTGTCGTAATCGTTTCTAGTCCTGAACCAGTTGTTTCACACAGGGCTCTAACTGTTGCTTCTTGATCCGCATGCACGTTTCTCAGGAGACAGGTAAGACGTCCGGCATTCCCATCTCTTTAAGAGCTTTCCACAGATTGTTTTGATCCACACAGTCAAAGACTTTAGCATAGTCAGTGAAACAGAGGTCGATTTTTTCTGGAATTCCCTTGCTTTCTCTGTGATCCAGGGAATGTTGGCAATTTGATCTCTGGTTCCTCTTCCCTTTCTAAAACTGGCTTGGACATATGGAAGTTCTTGGTTTGCACGATGCTAAGGCCTAGCATGCAGACTTTTAAGCACGACCGTCCTAGCATGGGAGATGAGTGTGACGACCGTCCTAGCATGGGGGATGAGTGTGACGACCG
>NW_024070187.1:114621142-114650878 GCF_014754425.2 Oryx dammah | reverse complement strand
TGGGGGATGAGTGTGACGACCGTCCTAGCATGGGGGATGAGTGTGACTGCCCAGTGGTTAGCGCGTTCTTTAGCGCTACCCCTCTTGGGAACTGGGATAAGGACTGACCTTTTCCAGTCCCGTGGCCACTGCTGGGTCTTCAGATTTGCTTGCAGATTGAATGCAACACCTCGACGGCATCATCCTTTCCAGGTTTTGAGTAACTCTACTGGAATTCCATCGCCTCCGCCAGCTTCACCACCAGCAGTGCTTCCTAAGGCCCGCTTGGCTTCGCTCTCCGGAATGTCTGGCTCTGGCTGGCCGGCCACACTGGCGCAGTGGCCCAGGTCATCAGCATCTGTTCTGTGCAGCTCCGTGTGTCCGCCCCACCTCTTGCTGGCCTCCCCAGCGTCTGCAGGCCTCTGCCGTCTCCATCCTTGATTGTGCCACCTTGGCCAGATGTCCCCTTTCCCTTTCTCCCACAGTCTCGGGCTTCCTGCTTGTGTTGCTTCCTTCCAGCTTTCTGCAGTGCTCGCTGAAGAAGGCCTTCTCGCCTCTCTGTGCTGCTCTTCGGAGCTCTGCGCTCAGTGGGGTGCGCCTTTCCCCTTCTTTCTCGCTTTCCACTTCTCTCCTTCTTCCAGCTGTTTGCAGGGCCTCCTCAGAGACCCACTGTGCCTTCTGGTTCTTCCTTCTCTTTGGGATGCTTTGTTTGCTTGCCTTGCTGTACAGTATTACAGACCTCCATCCGTAGTTCTTCAGGAACACTGTTAACAGGATCCGATCCCTTGATTCTATTCATTGCCCCCCTGCATATTCACAGGGATTTGATTTTAGTCATATCTGGCCGGTCTAGTGGCTTTCCCTGCTCTGTTTAGTTTTAGTCTGAATTTTGCTATGAGAAGCTGATGATCTGAGCCGCAGTCAGCTCCAGGTCTTGTTTTTGCTGACTGTATACAGCTTCTCCATCTTTGGCTACAAAGAACATAATCAGTTTGATTTTGGTATTGACCATTTGGTGATGTCCACGTGTATAGTCGTCTCTTGTGTTGTTGAAAAAAGGTATTTGCTGTGACCAGTGCGTTCTCTTGGCAGAATTCAGGTAGCCTTTGCCCTGCTTTATTTTGTTCTCCAAGGCCAAACTTGCCAGTTGTTCAGGTATCTCTTGACTTCCTACTTTTGCATTCCAATCCCCAGTGATGAATAGGACATATCTTTTTTTGCTGTTAGTTCTAGGAGGTCTTCTGTGTCTTCATAGAACTGTTCAACTTCAGCTTCTTTGGCATCAGTGGTAGGGGCATCAGTTCAGTTGCTCGGTCATGTCTGACTCTCTGCGACCCCATGGACTGCGGCACACCAGGCTTCCCTGTCCATCATCAACTCCCGGAGCCTGCTCAAACTCATGTCCAAGTGGGTGATGCCATCCAGACATCTCGTCCTCTGCCATCCCCTGCTCCTCCTGCCTTCAGTCTTTTCCAGCATCAGGGTCTTTTCGAATGAGTCAGTCACAGTATGAAAGGGTGGGGCGTAGACTTGAATTACATGTTGAATAGCTTGCCTTGAAAATGGAGTGAGATCATTCTCTCACTTCAAGGTTGCACCCAAGCACTGCACGTTGGGCTCTTGTTGACTTAGAAGGCTTCTCCATCTCTTCTGTGGGATTCTTGCCACAGTAGCAGATAGAACGGTCATCTGAGTTAAGTCTGCCCGTTCCCGTCCCTTCTGGGTTCCTAAGATGTTGGTGACGATTCTTGTCGTCTCCTGCTTGACCGCGTCCGACCCATCTTGGTTCGTGGGCCCAACACCCCAGGTTCCTGTGCAGCACTGCTGGCAGCATCGGATCCGCTCTCACCAGGCACGCCCACAGCCGAGCGTCCTCTCCACTTTGGCCCCGCTCACTGTTTCTGGGGCTGTTAGTAGTTGTCCTCCACTTTCCCCAGGAGCATATCAGACACCTTCCGACCCGGGGGACTCACCTTCCGCTGTCTCATATCTTTTTGTCCTCTTATGCAGCTCATGAGGTTCTCGTGGCAAGTATACTAGGACGGTTTGCCATTCCCTCCCCAGGGGCTCACGTTTTGTCAGAACTCTCCGTTATGACCCATCGCCTCAGTCTCGTAATACGTGGTTAGGTTTTTCTGAGTGTTCCACGCGTGCTTGAAACTGTCTCCTCAGCCTTTGGGTAGAGGACTCCGCCCGCGCTTGCTTGGCCCGTGTTAGTCGCGCTCTTTCTTTGTTTTGTGTGTGCTTACTCTCAGTTTCTGAGTTAGGTCAGTGGGCATGTCCTCCCGTGAGTGTGTGCCCTTTTTTCTCAAAAGTTTTCCAGTTTTGCTCTCCAGGTTTTAGGGCTCTGCTGGATGGACGCAGGCTGCTGATTAAGCCCAGCCGTTGCCCGCTGGTGTGGCAGCCTCTCTCCCTCTCTCCTCAGGGTCCCTTGTTCACTGTCGGGGCGCACGAACGCTCTCCCTCCCTCCCTCCTCCCCTTCCCACAGCCTGGTGCGCTCAGCTGCTTTGGGCTGTGTCTTGTAAGTGGTCTTGTAGTCACCTCTTGCAATCAGCATAGAAGTACATCTCATTTGGTCTCTTGAGAAGCGATTTCATATTTTTTATTGAGATAAAGTTGATACACAGTAAGTTTCAGGTGTACAGCAGTGATTCACAATTTTTAAAGGTTGTGCTCCATTTATAGTCAGTAAGGCTGAGCGCCGAAGAATTGATGCTTTTGAAATGTGGTGCTGGAGAAGACTCTTGAGAGTTTTCTTGGACAGCAAGGAGATCCAAGCAGTCCATCCTAAAGGAAATCAACCCTGAATATTCATCGGAAGGACTGATGCTAAAGCTGAAGCTCCAATACTTTGGCCACCTGATACGAAGAGCTGACTCACTGGAAAAGATTCTGATGCTGGGAAAGATTGAAGGCAAGAGAAGAAGGGGTTGGCAGAGGATGAGATGGTTCAATAGCTTCCCCGACTCTAATAGAGATGAGTTTGAGCAAGCTCTGGGAGATAGTGGAGGACGGAAGGGCTTGATGTGCTGCAGTCCATGGGGGCCCAAAGAGTCAGACACAGCTTAGTGACTGAACACTAGTTGGTATAAAATACTGACTCTGTCCCCCTGTCCTGTACAGCACATCCTCACATATTTGTTGCTTATCTGATTTGTGCACGGTGGTCTGCGTCTGTTGACCACAGCCCCTCCCTGCCGCTCCCGCCTCCCTCTGCCTGTTGGTGCCCACGAGCTGACTCTCCGCTGAGAGGCTGCGTCTCTGTCTGGGTGTGCTCACTAGTCTGCTTCACTTTTTAGACTCCACATGCGTAAGTCATGCCATACGGTATTTGGCTTTCTCTGACGTGTTTCACTTAGCATAATGCCCTTCAAGTCCATCCTTGTGGCTGTGAATGTGAATGTCTCTTTTTCTGGCGGCTGAGCAGTGTTTGATTGTGCACGCGTATATGTGTACACTACCTCTGTCCGTTCATCAGTCGGTGGACGTTTAGGTGGCTCCCATGTCCCAGCTGCTGTGAACGCTGGGGTGCGTGTCTTTTCACGTTAGCGTCTTCATTTTCTTCAGCTATCTACCCGGGAGTGGAGTTGCCAGATTGTATGTCAGCTCTGTTTCTCGTTTCCTGAGGAAGCTCCTCGTTGTCTCGCACAGGGACTGCGCCAGTTTGCCTTCCCGCCAGCAGTGTACAAGGGTTCTCTTTTCTCCGCATCCTCACCAGTGGTTGTTATTCGTGGTCTTTTTGATGACAGACATTCTGACAGGTGAGAGATATTAATCTCGTTGTGGTTTTGATGTGCATTTGAGAAGCTATTTCTTTAAAAAAAAAAAAAAAAATTTATTTCTTTGGCTGAGCCAAGTCTTAGTTGCGGCATGCTGGATCTTTCAGTTGCAGCCTGTGGGATCTTCTAGTTCCCTGATCAGGGATCAAACCCAGGCCCTCTATGCTGGGATCACAGAGTCATAGCTGCAGGACTGCCGGGGAAGTCCTGGGCAGCTGTTTCCTCATGGCGGAATGAATCCTTGTTTGGGTTGGTTTCTGCTGCAGCGAGGCCCCCAGTCAGGCCTCGCCCTTCATCCGCTTCCCTCCCCCTTCCCCGCACACCTCTCCTGCTCCTCTTCCTGGGTTATACGCCCTCACTCCGTCCCTCTGCAGGGTTGTCCTGTTCTTCTGGAGTTCTGAACTTAACGGACAGGTGTCAGGCGGTGCGCGTTGCTTTGCATCTGGCCTCTTGCTCAGCATCATGTTTGGGATCCGTCGCCGTCTTAGTCTCCATTTCCGTTGCTGTTGCTGTTCAGGGGCTCAGGGTCCTGCTCGTAGTGACCACGGCCGGAGGCACGCCAGGCCTCCCTGTCCTGCACCCTCTGCCGGAGCTCACTCAGACTCGTGTCCACTGAGTCAGTGATGTCATCCGACCAACTCATCCTCTGTCGTCCCCTTCTCCTCCCACCTTCAATCCTTCCCAGCATTAGGACCTTTTCCAGTGAGTCAGCTCTTCCCATCAGGTGGCCAAAGTCCTGGAGCTTCAGCTTCAGCATCAGTCCTTCCAATAAATATGCAGGACTGATCTCCTTTAGGATGGACTGGTTGGACCTCCTTGCAGTCCAAGGGACTCTCAAGAGTCTTTTCCAACACCACAGTTGAAAAGCATCAGTTCTTTGGTGCTCACCCTTCTTTACGGTTCAGCTCTCACATCCATATTTGACTACTGGGAATACCATAGCTTTGACTATATGGACCTTTCTCAGGAAAGTAATGTCTCTGTATTTTAATGCACTATCTAGACTTGTCATAGCTTTTCTTCCAAGGAGCAAGTGTCTTTTAATTAATTTCATGGCTGCGGTCACCATCTACAGTGATTTTGGAGCTCAAGAAAATAAAGTTTGTCAGTATTTCATTTTTTCCCCATCTGTTTGCCATGAAGTGATGGGACTGGCTGCCATCATCTTAGTTTTCTGAATGTTGTTTTATGCCAGCTTTTTCACTCTCCTCTTTCACCTACATCAAGAGGCTCTTTAGTTCCTATATACTTTTGGCCATAAGAAGGTGTCATTAGCATTATCTGAGGTTATTGATATTTCTCCCAGCAATCTTGATTCTAGCTTGTGCTTCATCCAGCCTAGCGTTTCTCATGATGTACTCTGCACGTAAATTAAAAATAAGCAGGGTGTCAATATACAGCTTTGACGTACACCTTTTCCTATTTGGAACCAGTTTGTTGTTGCGTGTCCAGTTCTAACTGTTGCTTCCTGACTTGCATATAGGTTTCTCAAGTGGCAGGTCAGGTGGTCTGGTATTCCCATCTCTTTCAGAATTTTCCACAGTTTATTGTGATCCACACAGACAAAGGCTTTGACATAGTCAATAAAGCAGAAATAAATGTTCTTCTGGAACTCTCTTGCTTTTTCAACGATCCAGCAGATGTTGGCAATTTGATCTCTGGTTCCTCTGCCTTTTCTAAAACCATCTTGAACATCAGGAAGTTCACGGTTCACATATTGCTGAAGCCTGGCTTGGAGAATGTTGAGCATTACTTTACTAGCGTGTGAGATGAGTGCAATTATGTGGTAGTTGGAGCATTCTTTGGCATTGCCTTTCTTTGGGACTGGAATGAAAGCTGACCTTTTCCAGTCCTGTGGCCACTGCTGAGTTTTCCAAATTTGCTGGCATATTGAGTGCAGCACTTTCACAGCATCATCTTTCAGGATTTGAAATAGCTCAACTGGAATTCCATCACGTCCACTAGCTTTGTTTGTAGTGATGCTTCCTAAGACGCACTTGATTTGCCTTCCAATATGTCTGGCTCTGGGTGAGTGATCACATCATCATGATTATCTGGGTCATTAAGATTTTTTTGTTCAGTTCTTCTGTGTATTCTTGCCACCTCTTCTTAATCTCTTCTGCTTGTTAGGTCCATACTGTTTCTGTCCTTTATTGTGCCCATTTCTGCATGAAATTTTCCTCTGGTATCTCTCATTTTCTTGAAGGGATCTCTGGTTTTTCCCATTCTTTTGTTTTCCTCTGTTTCTTTGCATTGTTCACTTAGGAAGACTTTCTTATCTCTCCTTGCTGTTCTTTGGAACTCTGCATTCAGGTGAATATTTCTTTGCTTTTCTCCTTTGCCTTTCGCTTCTCTTCTTTTCACAGCTATTTGTAGGGCCTCCTCAGACAACCATTTTGCCTTTTTGCATTTCTTTTTCTTGGGGATGGTCTTGCTCCCTGTCTCCTGTACAGTGTTACAAAGCTCCATCCATAGTTCTTCAGGCACTCTATCAAATCTAATCCCTTGAATCTATTTGTCGCTTTCACTGTATAATCATAAGGGATTTGATGTAGGTCATACCTGAATGGTTAGTGGTTTTCCCTACTTTCTTCAGTTTAAATTTGGAATTTTGCAGTAAAAAGTTCATGATCTGAGCCACAGTCAGCTCCTGGTCTTGTTTTTGTTGACTGTATAGAGTTTCTCCATCTTTGACTGCAAAGAATATAATCAGTCTGATTTTGGTATTGACTATCTGGTGATGTCTGTATGTGGAATTGTCTCTTGTGTTGTTGGAAGAGGGTGTTTGCTATGACCAATGCGTTCTCTTGGCAAAACTCTGTTAGCCTTTGCCTTGCTTCATTCTGTACTCCAAGGCCAGACTTGCCTGTTACTCCACGTATCTCTTGACTTCCTACTTTTGCATTCCAGTCCCCTTTGATGAAAAGGACATCTTTTTTTGGTGTTAGTTCTCAAAGGTCCTGTAGGTCTTCATAGAACTGTTCAGCTTCTTTGGCATTAGTGATTGGGACATAGACTTGGATTACTGATATTGAATGGTTTGCCTTGGAAACGAACCAAGATCATTCTGTCATTTTTGAGAGTGCACCCAAGATACTGCATTTCGGACTCTCTTGTTGACTATGAGGGCTACTCCATTTCTTCTAAGGGAATCTTGCCCACAGTAGTAGATACAGTGGTCATTTGAATTAAATTTGCCCATTCCAGTCCATTTTTGTTTACTGATTCCTAAGATGTCAACATTCACTCTTGCCATCTCCTGTTAGACCGCTTCCAATTCGCCTTGATTCATGGACCTGACATTCCAGGTTCCTGTGCAACTTCCGTCACCAGTCACATCCACAGCTGGCTGTTGTTTTCACTTTGGCTCCATGTCTTCATTCTTCTGGAGCCGTTTCTCCACTGATCTCCAGCAGCATATTGGGCACCTAACCAGCCTGGGGAGTTCCTCTTTCAGCATCCCATCTTTTTGCCTTTTCATACTGTTCATGGGGTTCTCAGGGCAAGAATGCTGAAGGGGTTTGCCATTCCCTTCTCCAGGGGACCATTTTTGTCAGAGGTCTCCACCGTGACCCATCTGTCTCGGGTGGCCCTACACGGCATGGCTCATAGTTTCACTGAGTTAGGCGCGGCTGTGGGCCGTGTGGTCAGCTTGGGTGGTTGTATGCTGTCCGCCTGTGTGAGCTGGTACTGCCTTGTGTTTGGTTTCCAGATTTTGCTGTGCCGACTGGCGCTCCTGGAGCACAGGTTTGCACAGCCTGTTGTATATGCATGTAGCAAAGGAATTGCTGAGTCACAGGGTCAGCTCAGCTGGCACGGAATCCGCCTGCGATGGGGGAAGCCCAGTTCGATCCCTGGGTTGGGAAGACCTCCTGGAGGAGGGTTAGGCTTCCCTCTCCGAGATTCTTGGGCTTCCCTGGCGGCGCAGGGGGTAAAGACTCTGCCTGCAATGCGGGAGTCCTGGGTTCGATCCCTGGGTTGGGAAGATGCCCTGGAGGAGGGCATGGCAACCCACTCCAGTATTCTTGCCTGGGGAATCCCCGTGGACAGAGGAGCCTGGTGGGCTACAGTCCTGGGGTCGCAGAGAGTCGGACACGACTGAGCGACTAAGCACAGCTCAGGGTTAAGACTGAAAGCATATTTTTTGATGAAAACTATTTCCAAAACAAAAATAATAGAGTAGCACTCTTTTTAGATCTTCTTCACATTTGGATGATAGAAGACAGCTGGCCGCTTCTGTCTGCTTGTGTGTTAGGTGGTTTGATTGAAGTTGTATGCGATCACTTTTTCAGATAACTGTGGATTTTCTCTGGTGCCGCACCCACCTGTGACAGGTAGCAGTTTCTCTTGGTTAGCTGCAGCACTCTGAAGGGATCTCCTGCCCACACGTGAGCGTGCAGCACCACACGCTGGTCATTTGCACAGTCATCTGTGACCCAGGAAGGGAGCGCTTCCAGATGGGGACGCCTTTCAGCACCCAGGTTTGCTTGTTTTCACAAGTCTCATTTGTTACTGCCGCCGATGTCTTCAGAAACGCGTCCAAATGTGGATGTGCCTTCAGGCCCTCAGTAATGGACGCATGTTTTCCAAACTTCTTTAGCTGGAAAGCTCCAGTTTTGTGACTGGCTACAAGTAGCATCAGCTGTTTTCCTTGAAGAGACAGGCTTATTTCATTCATTTTTGAGAAAATGTCTGACGGTATCCAAGTCTGAATATGCACAGGTGGGTCTGTCAGGCCTCTGTCCAGGCAGACTGAAGTTTCCGGTGTGCAGCTGTGTTCTTCGGAGCATTGCAGGAGTGCTCCACGCAGACTCCCTGTTTTGTCACTTCGGACGTTCAGAAGACGTGCTCAAGGGTTCGGGTCAGTGCAGTTACTGCCTTGGCAGCATCACGGACACCCGGAAGTGGCGCTGGCCTTTGAGCTCAGTGCCTGCTGCCGACGAGCGCGGCGGCTCCGGAGCCCGCCGCGCTGTGGGTTTTGCGATGGCCGTGGCTCTGTGATGCGTGTGTGCAGAGAGAACGGCCTCTCACCTTGCGCTCTTCAGATCTGCCTTGGTCCTTCTTGGTTCTTTCCGTTGCTGTGTAATTGAAAATTATCTTGTTTCCACACATGCACATGCAGACAATTGCCAGCACACATATATACATACAGAAGAAACACCCTGTTGAGATCTGACCGGGATGCCACTGACTGTAAGTCGGGAGGAGGAGAATTAATTTCTTTCTGGTATTAAGTTTCCTGATCCCATAAGCACGGACTCTCGCCACTTACAGACGTTCCATGTTTTCCTGTATTATGCCTTTGCAGCTTTAAAAAAAAATTTATTCAGAGTTACTTGACTTTTATTTATGCTATTTCAATGATTTTTTTTTTTTTTAGTTTTCTTCCTTTACCTTTCTTGGTATAGACGTAACTGACATCTCTTTTAACTTGCTGACTGGATATTGCGGGACCCTTCCGCCCATCTGAATGTAGGTCAGACAGATCTTTTGACTTCACTTCTGTCAAGTGGAATCCCCGGTTTTATTTTCAAGATTTGCAATTTGAGGGGCTTCCCTGGTAGCTCAGTGGTAGAGAATCTGCCTTCAAGTGCAGGAGAGACAGGTTCAGTCCCTCATTCGGGAAGAGCCCACATGCCATGGAGCAGCTAAGCCCGTGGCCCGCAACTGCTGAGCCTGTGTCCAGAGCCTGGGAGCCTCGGTTCCGGGAGCCCGCCTGCCCTGGAGCCTGTGTTCCGCAACCAGAGGAGCCCTGCCGTGAGAATGCCGCCCCGCAGCAGAGACCTTAGCTAGGCCTGTGCCAGCGGAGCCGCGGCGGCAGAGGCCGGGCTGAGCCCTGGGCAGTAACTCAGTGGCGGGGAAGCTGAGCCGGCACGGCGAGGGGCGGGTGGCTGAGAGCCTGCCTGCCAGTGCAGGGGCACAGGCTCGGTCCTGGGACGCGGTCTGGGGATGTCACAGACGCCGCAGAGCACCTGAGCCTGTGCGCCACAGCTGCCGAGCCAGTGCTCCCAGCAAGAGAAGCCCCCAAAACGGGAGGCCCGTGCACCGCAAAGAAGGTAGCCTCTCTCCCCAAACTAGAGAAGACCCAGTGTACCCAGAAATAAGTCAGGTTTAAGAAGGAGTGAGGGGGTTGATGCTTCAGGCGCTTCACTGTGCGGGGAGGAGAGGGCGGACCCGCGAGGGACGGTGAGGCTGAGGGGGCCTCGGAAGGGACGCGAGGCAGTGGAGGGGAGAGCTGGGAGTCGGTGAGGGTTTGCCTTTCATTTACATCCTTTTTGTTGCTGTGTAATGTTTGACCTGTGTGTGAGCGTGCACGTAGTGTACGTGTTGTGAGGGACAGTGAGCCCCGGTCAGCACTGGAAGTCGGGCCATCGTGCGCCGCCCTGCGTGTCTTTCTTTCCCTCCCCTTCTGAGATAGCCACGGTCCTCTCATGTTGATCATTCCCTTATTTTCTTAAGCCCTTTAAAAATGCCTGTATGTATGTAATGAGTGTTTTCATAAATTATCTTCACCTGTTTTTGACCCGCATGAAAGCGGTGTGTGTGTGTGGCCTTCGTTTACAAGAGTCCTCACGCTATCTGGGTGGCTGCAGTTTCCCTTTGCACTGATGGAATTAATTCACTCTTCACATACTACAGCTCACATATAATTTAGTGCGTTATGTATTGTGATTTATTCATCAGTAATTTTGTTGAACTGTGGACAAGGGACAGTCTTTTCAATACATTCTTCTGGTACAATTCGATATTCACATGAGAAAGAATGAAACTTGGCCCATGTCTTACACCACTCGGCAACATCAACTCAGAATGGGCCGTAGACTTCAGTGGAAGATCCGAAAGTCTGAAACTCCTAGGAAATAAACCTCCTTGATATGGTCTCAGGAGTGAGTTTTTGGATTTGACATCTAAATCACAAGCAACAAAATGAAAAATAAACAGCTGGGGCCACATAAAGTTAAAGAGCTTCTGCATAGCAAAAGACCACCAAGAAAGTGAAAAAATCTGCAGAATGGAATGACAAACCACATATCTGATCAGGGGTAATACCCAAAATATATCAAGGACTCTATACAACTCAGCAAGAAACCAATCGACCCAGGTGAAAAACGCACGCGGGCGCCTTTGCTGCTGATCCAGCGGCCCAGAGCCTCCTGGTCACGGGTCGTGCTTTCCTGCCTCGTGACTCTGTTGCTGGTTGCGGTGTTGTGCATTGTATGTGGTTGAAGTGCGGGGTCTTTTAAACTGCGTGGGCCTTGGGCAGAGCCCAGTGCCTGAAAGTAGCCTGTCTGAGAGGTGCGGCGGCGGCTCAGCGCCGGCCCTCGCTCCTACTTTGTCAGCGGGAAGCGTTCCTCCCGGATCTCGGCCGAGCCTGCCCTGGCGCAGTGGCCGGCAGGTCAGAAAGGGGCCCGCCCTCATGGGACGCAGTTTGTCACAACCGGGATCAGGGCTGGCAGCGCTCCGCTGATGTGGACAGGCTCACTTGAACGTGAGGACTGAGGAGCCAGCGACAGGAGGCCGATGCAGAGACCCGAGAGGACGCTGCGAGGGTGCCACCTGGTGCGCAGGGGCAGCCCTGCGGGTGGGCGGTGGGTCCAGGGCACACCTGGAACGGGGCTGCTGGGGGCTGCAGCCAGCGGGCTCGCCGGGCCCAGGAGGGGGCCACGGCAGAGGAGCCGTGGTCGCTGGGTGGAGAGCATCGGGTTTGCAGCGGAGAGCTGGTTCAACACCTGCCCCCTCCCGGGGGGGGCATCCTTGCTGAGGCATGGCTGATGGGATTCCTCTGTCACCGGTCACAGGCTCGGTGGGTCACGCTCTGTGTTCAGGGACTGGCGCAGACCTTTGTCCGGGAACCCTTGAAGGTGGGGAGGACTGCAGAGCGTTCCTGAATGTGGGTGACGGTGGGGGCTCTCTGCAGGGGATTCGCCTGACCTCCCGCGCGTCTTAAACACCACCTGCTGCGGCTCGGAGGACGGGTCCCCAGTGTGTGAGCCTGGTCGTGGCACCGTAGCATCGAGGCCCGGGGTCAGCAGTGGCCTTAGCCGGGCGGGCCCCGTGGTGGTCGTGGGTGAGCGTGTGGGCACAGCTGCCAACCCCAGCATGGCCACCCCCCCGCCGCAGCTGCCCGCCCGGCCCTGCCCGTCCGACCGTCACCTCTCCGGGCGTCTTCAGGGCGGGATTGTCTTGTCTCCAGGTATCTCGGTGTCTCATCCGGCTCAGGCCTTCAGGTTGGGGTGGGGGGCAGGGCTGCCTGTCCCGTGTCCTGGTTGCCCCCGCTGCCCCTGTTGCTCGCGGTCTCGCTGTGGCTCTCGGGGGCCCCGGCGTCCTCACGGGCCCGCGGCAGAGGCTCTTGCTCGTAGGAGGTTGTGGTTTTCCTGGACTGAACTGAGATGTGGCACTGGCCTGCCTGCTGGGGACTGTGGCGCCCCGTCCCCACCCTGCCTCCAGAGTCCTCCCAGGGTCTCTCACGCAGCAGGAGCTTTCTCAGGGATTCCTTCGTGACGTCAGGCCCTGCCTCAGCTCGGAGGTGGTTCCTTGCTCCCGCCCCCATGCATGGGGCGTTTGCTTGCACTGGGTCTCCCCAGCTCTGCCGCCAGCGGGGCTTGTCGGGACACTCCACTCAGCCCGCAGGGGCAGGGGCGGGACGACGCAGTCCTCTGGTCTGCAGACCCTCCCGTGGGGCCCTGCTTACGGCAGGGGTGCTGGGTGGAGCTGGCCGCCAGCTGGCTGGCCCTGGGGAAGAGCGTGCGTGCACCTTCCTGCCACCCGTGGGGGCCCACAGCCCTTAGACCGGAGTCCAGGCCCCATCCCGAGGGACAGAGTGGCAGCTGCGTGGGCCCCCGGGACCGTGTTCTGAGGCAGGAGGAGGTGGGGGTGGGGGTCTGTGCAGCGGGCCTGGGGCTGTGGTCTCCGTGCTGGCCAGACTGGGGGTCCAGGTCTGAGCCTGCTTCCCACTTGGTTCCATGGGACAGACTGATTGGCTGCCGGGGGTCTGCAGAGCGTGGGGGCGTCACTTGGGGGCGGTGTCCCCCGGGATAGTGGTGGCAGTCAGGGTGCTGGGGTGGAACTCCTCTCTCTCTCTCTCTTTTTGGTGGAAGGAGAATAGCTTTCCAATATCATGTTGCTTTCTGCCCTGCATCAACTTGACTCAGCCGTCGGTCTACATATGCCCCTCGCTCTGGATTCTCCTCCCACCTGTCTCCCCATCCGACCCCTTTCGGTTGTCAGAGAGCCTTGGTTTGGGAACTGCTCTTTTTAAACGACTGTCCTCGCGTGGTTATGATGTGACTGTCAGAAGGTTAAAGAAGTAATTCGTCCCGGGCGAAATTCTTGAATGTCAAGAGAGGAAGTTTCCTACGCATTGTCAGTTGAAATGTTTTCTTTTTAACGTGCAGGTTTTACATTTTTTCTAAAAGGTGTTTTCCTGAACTTAGTGGCTAATTGGGCCATGAACAGTTAACGTGACGCGTCTGTTCCACTCTCTCTGAAGCAGGGTCAAGACTTCCTTCTCCACACCCCGCTCAGCTCGCAGACAGAGGCTGGCAGTGGTGGGCGGCTCGCCCTAGGCGCTCAGCCGGTGCCCGTGGCCGCCCCCGCGGACCCCGCTTGCGCCTGTGAGGCCTGCAACGAGCGCAGGTACCGCCCGGCTCCCCCTGCTTCCCCGCCCTGAGGGCCGCTGGGAGGGCGGGGGCTCCCCGGGTCAGCGGGAGGTTCGGGTCGCGGGCCCCCCACACATGGGGGTTAAGGGGGCTGCCGCTGCCGGAGGACGGGGAAGAGAGCGGGCCGGGGGCGCGGGGGCTCCCCCGGGCCGGCCGGCCCCGAGGCCCCCTGACTGCTCCGGTGCCTGTGTCCCCAGGGAGCTTTCGGCGGAGGCGGAGCGGGAGCCCCAGCAGCTGCAGAACTACTGGTCGGAGGTGCGCTACACCGTCCGCTGCATCTACCGGCAGGCGGGCACCCCGCTCGCGGACGACCAGGACCAGCCCCTGGTGCCTGACAGGGCGGGGGTGAAGGAGCTGGTGGACAGGTACGCCTCGCCCGGTCCCGGCCCCCCCGCCCCCGGTGCTCAGCGGGCCCTCTGAGGGTCGGCCTCAGGTGCGCAGCGGCGGCAGACGGGCAGGGTCAAGGCTCCGGTTCTGATCCTGCTGGACGCTGGGTACCTGCGGGCTGAAGGTGGACGGATGTGTTCCCGTTGTTCTTAGTGTTCAGGTCGGCAGTAGCGCTCCGTTGGGGCACTGGCTGGCCCCGGGTGGTGGGGAGCGTTTCTCGGGCCCTGCTGCTTTGTTGCCTCGTGGAGGAGAGGCGGTCACGCCCCTGAGGAGGTGAGGGACTCTGGGCTCTGTGGGGTCAGGCGGTGCCTGGGGAGCCAGCTGCTGGCCTGTTGTTTGGGTGTTTCTTGCTGGGAGGGGCTCGGGGTGTGGCTGGAACCTCGTGCACAGTGACAGGACAGGATTTATTCTTACATGGTTTGTACACTGCCCAGTGAAGTGAAGTGAAAGTCGCTCAGTCGTGTCTGACTCTTTGCGCGCCCATGGAGCATACAGTTCACGGATTCTCCAGGCCAGAATCCTGGAGTGGGTAGCCGTTCCCTTCTCCAGGGGCCCTTCCCCAGCCAGGGATTGAACCCAGGTCTGCTGCATTGCAGGCAGGGAAGCCCTGACTCAGCTGCTAAAGAATCCGCCTGCCAGGGCAGGAGACACAGGCAGAGGAGCCTGGTGAGCTACAGGCCACGGGGCCCCCAAGAGTCAGAGCCGATCCATCACAGCGACTGAGGCACCATCACCACCATGGTTCCTGCCACTGTTTCCTCTTTTTAGAGGCATTCCAAATAGTAGCCGTGAACTAAGTGAGTCTCGTTTTGGTCTTTTTCTCCTGTTTTGCTTGCAGTCTCTGAGGCTGTGTAACCTCCTGTTCGCTGTGTATTCTGCAGGTAGGAGAGGTGGCTGGCCATGGACCGTAGGGACTAGTTAGTGATTTGTTGCCCCTGAGATGGCTCTAGGCAGTATACGCCGTATTTAGCAGTTAGGTTTCCTGGTGAGTGTTAGGAAAATCTGTATAACCTGCATGTCAGACCAATCAGCTCAGAGCCGTGGATGCTTAGGAAGAGGCCCGAGCGCTCGGCAGGTAGCCGCGCAGGCGGGGCGTTGTGGTGGACGCTGAGGAGGCGCTCTGCACGCGGCTGAGCCTGGAGGCGGCCGCGCCCTGCTGGAGGCTCGCGCCGTGGCGACGCGCGCCCCGCCCGAGGCCTGCGGCACGTCTGCACGTGTGCTGTGTGTCCCGTGTCTGGTGCTCTCCGTGTCTAGAGGACACTTTGTTGTTGTTGGAAACGCCAGGAAGGGTGTCTGCGGGGCCCGTTTCTGGGGCTCGCGCAGCTGGCGGTGACCTCCCCTGCCCCTCCGGTGGCCCTCGGCGCCCAGCACTCCACCCTGGCTCCCCAGCCTGTGCTCACACCCTGTCCTCACACCCCGCCTGCGTGCTCCAGCCACACCGGCTCTCGTGCCGCCACAGACGGTGCTGGCTTCTGCTTTTCGCTTTGTCTGGAGTGTTTTCCTCACTCAGGTTTCTTTTCTCCCTTCCATCCTTCCCGTTGGGCTTCCCTGGAGGCTCAGTAGTAAAGAATCTGCCTGCCAGTGCAGGAAACTCGGGTTCGATCACTGGGTGGGGAAGAGCCCCTGGAGAAGGGAACAGCAACCCACTCGTGCCTGGAGAATCCCTCGAGCAGAGGAGCCTGGTGGGCTGCAGTCCATCGGGTCACAGAGAGTCAGACACAGCTGAGCGACTTGGCAGCAGCAGCCCTTCGCATTAGACCTCAGAGCCACTGTCTCAGACCATCGGACCTGACCCCAGGGGCCTCCCCCCTCTCCTTGCCCTCCCCTCTTTTGCGTTGTGTTACCCTGCTCCCTGGAGTCACGCTGTGCCTGCGGCCCCGCCGCTGGGACCAGTGTTTGTCGGATGTGCGGCTGGGAGAGCTTCCACAGAGTGTCCATCCTCCTGCCTCAGTCAGAGGACCACGTGGTCATGGTTAAATGTGTAAGAAATGAGATACAGCGCATGTCCAGGTCCCCCAGGCAAAGGGAGCCACGGGGGAGGCACTCGCCCCCGTAAGGTCTGTCCCCGTGTCGTTTGAGTAATCTGTGACCCTCCTTTAAGAGATGAAATGCGTTGTTTCAGAGAGTAGTCTCTGTGCTGGTAGTTAAGATTATGCTTGTTATCCTACATTGAAGAGCTCACGCGTCAACCTGAGCTGACTAGCCACCGTGGGAATCACTCAGCTCTTCCTGTTGGCTGGCCGTGGTTTTAATGAGGCGAAGGGCTCTGTTTCCACTTGGCTCCCGTCTCGCACAGCCGCGGTGGCTTGGTGTGGTGACTCAGAAGTGGGATGCGCTCACTCAGTCATGTCCGGCTCTTTGCGACCCCGGGTGCTGTAGCCCGTCAGCCTCCTCTGTCCATGGAGTTTTCCAGGCAAGAATCCTGAAGTGGGTTGTTGCCGTTGCCTTCTCCCCGGGATCCCCCCGACGTAGGGATCGAACCTGCGTCTCTTGTGTCTCCTGCATTGCAGGCAGACTCTTTACCCACTGAGCTGCCTGGAGGCACAAGTGCCGCGTGCGTGACAGCTCCTCTCTCTTTTGCCCAGCGTGGTGCCCAGCAGGGAGAGGAGCCGTGGTCCAAATCCCGGAGCCGCGTTGCTCTCGGGCTCACTCTCGTGTGCCGAGCCCCCATGGTCCTCCTGGGGACGGGCTGTGCACGGAGCCCGTGGTTGCTGCCCCCGTGTCATCGGTTTCCATCTGGAGGCTGCTCAGAAGTGCACAGTGAAAGCCAGTGGTCTCTTTAACCACAGTCCTGCCAGTTACTGTAGAACAAGTTTGTAAAAGCTGACAGTCTCCACATTAGGAAGGAAGTTTGTGAAACGGATACTTGCTGTTGTGGCCTGATTGGGGGGCGGGTACTGCTTTGTTGTCTGATCTTCAGCTGACACGTTTCATCTCATCACTTAGTGTTTTGGTGGGATAATTTGAAAAGAGACGCTCTGTCTCTTAAGATTCCTCTGACGATGGGAACAGTACCAGCCCGTTTGGACTGGAGACTGAGCTGCTAGGAAGCGGGACAAGCCGCCCTCCGGCCCCGGCAGCTCCTCTGGGATTGTTGCTCCTCAGCTGGCAGCACAGAAGCCAGCGTTTGGGTCTCCTGCGTCCCAGCCCGGCTCCCCTGCACACGCTCTGCCCCTGCTGAGCGTGCAGCGCCCCCTGCCCCACCCCCCATCTGAACGGGTCACCTTGGGTTGACAGGGCAGGGTGCTCAGCGGGCGCCAGTCTCACTGTGTGCCCGAGGAGCTCGGGGCACCCCGCGCATCCGGGGGTGACTGTGGGCAGGCCCTGCAGGTGAGTGTGCCTCTCTCCCATGCAGGCTCTGCGAGCGGGACCCCTACCAGTTGTACCAGCGGCTGGAGCAGCAGGCGCGGGAGTACGTGCTGGAGATGAAGGTCCGGCTCCTGCGGCAGCTGTCGGCTGCATCCAGAGTGAAGCCGCCATCTGGCCTGCAGGGCCCGCCGCAGGCACACCAGTTCATCTCCCTCCTCCTGGAGGAGTACAGCGCCCTGTGCCAGGCCGCACGCACCATCAGCAGCTTCCTCGGCACGCTGGTGAGGCGCCACGTCCGCGGGGGGCCGCAGCCCGTCAAGCCGTCCCCTGCTCGGGCAACGTGTGGGGCGCGGGGGCTGCTTCCCTTCCTTAGGCAACGTGCAGGGGCGCGGGGGGCTGCTTCCTCTTCTCGGGCAATGTGCAGGGGTGTGGGGGCTGCTTCCCCTCCTCGGGCAATGTGCAGGGGTGTGGGGGCTGCTTCCCCTCCTTGGGCAATGTGCAGGGGTGTGGGGGGCTGCTTCCCCTCCTTGGGGGACGTGTGGGGCACGGGGGCTGCTCGCCTCTTTCCCACCCCTCGGGACTTGGCTGCGGCACGGAAGCAGGGGCACCGTGTGGGGGCGTGGGGCCCGGGGGCAGCGTGGGCACAGCGTGAGGGGAGAGAGCAGCTCTTGATGATGGGGCACGTCTCCACAGGGCCGGGCTGCTGTGCTGCGCGCAAGTAGGCTGTGCTGGGGCAGGGCGGGGCGTGGGGGCTGCCCAGCGCTGGACTGAGGAGGGGTTCGTGCTCAGGTGGGATGCCGGCCCCCGTGGGCGTCTTCCAGTCCTGGTGAAGGGGACAGACAGGCCTGCTCTCCCTGGGCCTCTGACCGCCTCGGAGAGGCCGTGGCCGCAGAGGCTGCAGGAGGAGGTGGTGGAGACGCACCTCCTGGGCCCTGGCCTCACTGGCCTCACTGGCCTCGCCGGCCTTGGCACACCTGCTGGCCGGCTTTCTTGGTTTACTAACAGTCTGTGGAGGTGGTCCTCATCACTCACAATTTATTATTAAAAGAAGCTGCTTTCTTAGTGGTAGAACGGTATTTTGAAACAAATACAATCAGTTTCAAAGCTGGTGGTTCTGAAGATTTTGAGCGTTAAGGGTCTCGGTGTGCCTCTGAAGTTGGTGGGCCTCGATAGAAACGAGCCAGTCCTGCAGGTGGTTTCCGGGTCCAGGGGCCGCCTCGAGCCTCACTCCAGTAGAGCCCGCCACTCCTGCGGGGGACGTCCCGCGAGCCCCGAGGGCCACGCTGCCGTGAGAGGAGCGGGCACCTCGGCGTCTGGCTTAATGGAGCGCGCGTGCTTTCTTGTGTCTGCCTTTGTGCTCAGCCTGTCAGGCTGTTGAAGTTTTCAAGAAAATGGGGCCTCACACAGGTCTTCACCCGGGAAGGGGAGGACTATTTTCGTAGACTTCTCAGCCCGTTGTGGGTATTCTTCTTTGAGGCAGTCTACCAGAGCCCAAGCACTTTTTGGTGGCTGGCTGCGAGGTGGGCCTGCAGCTGTCGCCAGTCCGAGGGGACTCTGCTCTGTTGCCGTCTGTGGGGTCACTCAGCCTTCAGGTGGTTTTTGAGCATCAGACCTTGATGGCTTGGGAATCCCTGGCTCACTAAGCGGGTTGCACAGAGCTGCCCGGTGGTCTTCAGTGTCCGGTTAGGCGGCACCGTCCTCGGTGTAGACCAGCCCTGCCGCCGCTGCTGTGGTCCCCTTCAGCAGGGCCTCTACACGTGGAGAAGCTTCCAGGCCCAGGGCCAAGAGTCTGTTTGCCGGAGTTCTGAGTTTTGCTTGAAAGCTCGGGTTTTGTGGTTGGCCACAAGAGGGTCCTCCGCCGCGAGTCCCCTGGCCCGCTCCCTCTCTGCTAGCCACCCTGCTTCTCCAGGGGCAGCGCCCTCTGCAGGCCCAGAGCTGCAGAGCATGTGGACCTCGTCAGGAGGTAGAGGGCATCTGCACAGTGTGACTTTTCTGGAAAGTGTCCTTGTGCCTCCGTTCATCCAGGACATGCCTCCCCGGACTGTAACAGGCAGGCACCCTGAGTCTCCCTTCTCAGGGACAGCAGGGTCTTCACCAGCCAGCTGTTTCTCAAGCTCTGTTAGGACGGGACCGCACATGCCTGCCCTCCTTCCCAGCCCCACGCTCTCTGCGGGAAGGGACAGGTGGGAGTGTTTGGGTGGAGGGGCCGGGCCAGGTCAGCCAGGAGCGCTCCTGCGGCCCCTGGGTGCAGCCGCGCTGTCTCTGCTGCCGCGCCCCTGCCCCTGCCCCCCTCGTAGTTGCTGCAGCAGCTGTGACCGTGCACCCCCACAGGCCCTGCGCCCGGGCCCGGGCAGGCTACCTGGCGTGTGAGTGGGATACCGCGGCCCAAGGCCAGGGTCACCGTGTGGGCTGCAGGGAGTGCTGGTCACCGGGGCGCCTGGCTGTCCCAGGTCGATGAGACTGTGAAACGGGTGTGGGGTCTGCTCTTTCTCTCCCACGCCTCGTCTGGAAGTGTAATTTCAGATCTCAAAAAACGCCAGTGTCTTCCTACAGCAGTCCTCACCTTTGGTCACCTTTAGCTGACGTGCCCGACCCAGAGCTCTGGTTGCGTCCCTGCCAGCATGACTCGGGGCTGCACTCAGACAGCGGGCAGGGCCCGTCCCCTTTTCCCGAAGATGTGCAGCAGCCAGGCTCGCCCACGGCTCCGGGACCCTTGCTCGTCTGGCCGCCGCCTTCGCTCTTTGCCCTCTGTCACGGGGACGGGTTGCAGTCTGGGCCCGGGCCTCTGCCCTGCCCGCTGGGATCCCTGGGAGCTGCGGTATGCGTTGTCTCTATGTCCGAGCTGGTGCAGCACCTGTGCAGAGGGGTCTCTGTGGAGTGTGTGTGTGCCCTCCCACGCCATCTGTGGCTCTGTGCTCACGACAAGCACGTCTTCACACAGCGTGCTTGATTCAGGCTCAGGCCTGGCCTTCGCCCCGCCCAGCTCTCCAGTGTGGGAATGGCTGTGAGAGGCGTGGCATGAGAAGCTGCGTGAAGCGTTTTGGTAAAACACACAGTGAGAACCGACAGTGGAAGCGCGGACAAGGTGAGGGTCCGAGGGTCCCTGCGGAGGCTCTGTGTGGCTCCAGAGTGCACAGAGCGTGTGCGTGCGTCTGTGTGCGCGTGTGCAGCGGGCCCTCGTGCCCTCAGCATCGTGCTGCAGGTGTGTGTGAGTCCAGGAACGGGCGCGGTTCCCCTTCGCTTGCTCTCTCAGCCCCTCCGTCCCCTGCAGGTGAGGGCACAGGGCACTGGGGTGTCCGCAGGTAGATCGTGTCCTGACGTCCCCGGTGTTAGGCCTTCCGCGCGGCTGCGCTAAACAGTGAGCGGGAGCAGGCCAGTCGGCGGGTGGAGTGAGGCGCTGCTCCGGCGGGGACGGGGGTGCCGTGCTCCCTGAAGTCTCTGGGGGCTGTCGGTCGCTCAGAGGAGGACCGTCTCCCCAGGTGCGAGGTGACGTGCCACAGGGAGCGTGCGCTGGCCGACATGCGAGCTCATGCGCGTGTGGTTGCAGCCAGAGCGGGTGCGCGGGCCCCTGTTCTCTCTAGAGGTCACTCGCTCTGATGGCCGGAAGGGTGTTGAGTGTGTAAAGCGGTTGTGGAAAGTAACGGATGAGGTGGCCACGTTCGTCAGGGAGAGGAAGAGCTGACCTCCCCACGAGGTTGCCAGCGCGGAGTTCTCGGTCTGTCAGACTCATCTCAGGCTCTTCTCTGGACAGGCCCGACGTGACCATCCCTGGGCGCCAGAGGGTGGGTACGCAGTTAAGTCGTTTGACTGGGAGGGCTCTTGGTCCGCTCGAAGGACCCGTTGTGAGAGACGCCGTTGGCTGTGCACTGAGCTCTCTCTCCTGCGCCCTCAGCTGTGTGCGTCTTGCTGAGTCAGGAGCAGGCTGCAGGCCCAGGGACTCGCTGCCCCTCGGAGCGTGGTGTCCTGGGCCTGTGTAGAGGGACACGGTTTGTGGGAGGTCAGGGAGAGCGTGCTCTGCCGGTTCTGCGGTGTCTTAATTCAGCGCGTCTTCCCGTCTCTGTCTCATCAACTAGGAAGACGAGCACCTGAAGAAGTTCCAGGTGACGTGGGAGCTGCACAACAAGCATCTCTTTGAGGACCTGGTCTTCTCGGAGCCGCTTCTCCAGAGCAGCCTGCCGGCCCTGGTGTCGCAGATCAGGTAGTCGGCCTTCCCGCGCGCACCCTGGGCACCTCTGCCGGGCAGTTCCTGCCAGGAAAGTGCAGGGCTTAGGAAAGTGCAGGGCTTAGGGAAGTGCAGGGCTTAGGAAAGTGCAGGGCTTAGGGGAGAACGCAGCTTGGGGAGATAGCTCACAACCCAATGAGTAATGCAGTTAAACTCAGAAGAACAAACCCAGGATTAATGCGACTGAGAGTTCACGTCATGGACCCTTCCTGAATAAAGGAAAGCTGCGGTACAAGGCGTTTTAGTTGACAAGACGCGGGTTCTGCTAGGTGGCCGTGGGGTGGTCCCCTCTGTGGCACTTGGGTTGGGGAGGCAGGCGGGCTGATGGGGCGGGGGCGCAGGAGGGGGGCCGGTCGCCTGTCAGGTCTCTCAGACACGCCCCCCGCTGGGCTTCCTCCGGAGCTCCATCAGGTGTGCTGAGCATGGAGTCCCGTACTGTGCTCGGGATCCCTCACTCTGGTAATGGGGAGGAGAGAAGCCCCTGTCTTTATTCCTCACTACTCATGTGCGTTTCCAGAGTCCTGCCTGCTTTTTGATTTGCTGGGGGTTTTTTGTTTTTGTTTTTTTAATACAAATGATCTCAAAAGTTAACTCATTTAAAGAAACTGACCTGACTTAGGAGGTTCTGTGTCTCGGTGGTTTGGTTTGTTTTTTTAATTTGTTCGTTTACTTCTGGCTGCATCTGGTCTTCTTGGCCCTTGGGCTTTCTCCGGCCGCGGTGAGTGGGAGCAGCTCTTCGCTGCAGTGTGCAGGCTTCCCCATCGAGGGGGCGTCTCGTTGCCGAGCACAGGCCCAGGAGTGGTGCGCGCGGGCTTGGTTGCTCTGCGGCATGTGGGGTCTTCCCGGACTCGGCACCGAGCCCATGTCCCTTGCATCGGAGGTGGACTCTTGACCGCTCTGCCATCAGGGAAGGCCTTGTGCCTGTGTTTCTTAAGAGCTTTATTGAGGTCTAGTTCACAATCATATTAATCCACCTTAAAGTGTGTGATTCAGCAGCAGTAATTAATCACATCTTTAATAATAATTGGTCGACCACCACCAGTATTTCCAAAACTTCCCTGTTGCCCCAGATAGACTCCGTCACCATTACATGCTGACCTCTGCTCCTTTTGAGGTGCTCTGGTCTGCAGGCCCCACCCTGCCCACTTCCCCTTGCAGTTGGCCTGTCGAGGAGCCGGCACCGCAGGTCCTGCAGGGCCGCCGGGCTGGGTGCGGCAGCCTGCATGCCCTTGGGGCCCAGCTGGCCCGTCTGTGTGGCCACAGTTGGTGGTCGAGCGGCCGCCCCGCCAGATGTTGCTGCCCTCGGGGGGCCGGGAACCTGCTGCAGCTCCTTAGCTTGTGAGGGTTTCCATAGCTGTGGCCTGACTTGGTCTTTATTTTAAAGCACATATTAATCGCTAAAGGAATGTTTAATTAGGCTTGTAAGTAAACTCACCCAGAGTGGTTTTATGTCGTTTTCCCCTCTCATGTACCACCGCATACTGTTTCACAGAGATGGCGTTCACGGTGGAGTCCACCACCTGTTACGTGGGGTGCAGAGTGAGCGTGGAGAGAATGGCCTGTGTGCTGGACCGTTGATGCTGTCTGACCCTGAGCACACTTCCTGCCGTTGGGGGGCTTGCTGTTCTGTCTGCACTCCAGCCTGTGCCTTCCGGTCGTGCTCTGAGTGCACCCCGCGCCCTCAGAAGTCCAGGAACACCCCGGCCCCCACCCACAGCTGCTTTGCCCTCCCTTGGCTCTGAGCAGGTCTGCAGCGGAGCACAGGAGAGCGCCTCAGGCCTCAGACGGTGCAGAGGAGGCAGGACAGCCCTAGTGGGAGGCGGGTCTGTGGAGGGTGGCGGGGCTGCAGAGGCCCGGGAGGACCTCGTCGCTGCCTCGTGGGCTGCCACGCTCTCCCCTGGGTGCCCGTGTGCTCTGTGGAGCCCGGAGCCGCCTCTGCGAGGCCTGGGGGTCAGGGAGCTGAAGAGCGGTGTGTCCTGGGGCCACACGCAGCCCTAGGAGGGCAGTCCTGGGGTGTGAGCCCTGGCATCGCACGGCCGCCGTGGTTCCAGCTGGCTCCCGGCCCTGCCCTTTGCTGCACAGCTTGCCAGGGACGTGGGTTCCTGCATCTCCCTCCAGAGCGCGGGACCATGCAGATGCTGCAGCCCACAGGACCCTGTCCCCGCGGCTTGTGTCTCCGCACAGTGGTCACCAGCAGGCAGAGGGCGCTGTCTGCACCCGTGGAACCCTGCTCGTTTTCAGTCACGTTGTTTTAATCATAAAATCATTAGGTTGCCATTGCAATCTGAAATTCAGAAATAAAGTTCTGAAAACAGGAAATCATGATGAGAGGTAGTACAGTAAAAAGTCTAGTGTTGCTTCCAGACGTTTTCCCAGCGTCCATGCCTCACCCCGCCCCAGCACACCCACGCGTTTTAAACATGGTGACGTAGCCCTAGCTCTGCTTCGCATGGGAGCATTTCCATCTCAGGTGCGTGTGTGAATGCGTGTGTGTGTATCTGGGTGTAAGCAGGTGGGTGTCTCTCAGAGTCTGTCTGGGAAGCCCCGGGTGGTGTAGTGGCTCTGACCCCAGTGGGCAGCTTCCAGTTCTTCTGTGTAAACAGCACTGATTATTAACCCTGCACACCAGCCTGGGCTCCTGAGCAGTTATAAGTGTCCGTTTGGGTTTAGAAATTCCTTGTTAGGAGGTCTTTATTACCATTATTTTGGCTCAGATGTTGACATGTTCAGAGATTAGGAAAACCAACGGTTTCAAAAGACAGCCTGCCTTGTAAGATGACCTGCCCCCTCCCCCGCGCTCCCAAGTGCCCTCTTCTTCAGAAATCCAGCTGTCTACCTGGGTGTCTGTGTTTTGTTTTCTGTTAATTCTCTCATTTGTCGTTTTACCATCTTAAGATATGATAGAGAATAAATGAAACTGTAATTGTATTTTTTTGAATTGAATTTCCTGTTGTACTTAATGTGAAAGCCTGGCCCAAAGTTTGTATTTCTTATTAAATGTTGTGTTTTCTCTGGCTCAGTGTATCTGAACGGGCCAGAATATACTCTACAAGCCCGCACGTCGTGAACTGCGGCTCTGGACCTTAGTGTTTTTAGAGCAGTGTCTGTCACCGCTCATTTTTTTATCAGGATCTGTTCCTTGTCTGAGCTGCTTCTTTCGGCCAGACTCGGCTCTGGGCGCCTGGCCTATATCTTGCACATGCCCGGCAGCAGGCTTGGGGTGGTGCGGTGGGGGCCCCCGCCGCCTCGGGAGGGGAGGTGCCAGCAGGGCGGTCACAGGCCTCTGTCCGCAGGCTGGGGACCACGACTCACGACGGCTGCTGCGAGGACACGTACAGCGCGCTGCTGCAGCGGTTCCAGCGCTCCGAGGAGGAGCTGCGCGCCGTGGCCGCCGAGTGGCTGCAGTGCCAGAAGAGGATTGACGCCTACGTGGACGAGCAGGTGCGTGCCCGCGGATGCTGGGGGTGGAGGGCCGTGCCGGGGGGCGTGCCCATGGATCCTGGTGGGGGAGGGCCGTGCCGGGGGGCGTGCCCGCGGATGCTGGGGGGCGGGGTTGGGCCGTGCCGGGGGGCGTGCCCACGGATGCTGGGGGGAAGGGCTGTGCCAGGGGCGGGGCGAGGGAGGGGCGCCCGGCCACGCCCGAGCGCTGGGCCACCGCCCAGCCTCCGTGCCGCCTGCGGGGCCTCTGGGAGCCGCTCCGGTCCTCGGGAGCTGTTGGCTGACACTTCCGGTCCAGAGCCTGGGGGCACACGGCCGGAGGTACCCACCGCGCCCCTTGTCCACCCACGCTGCCGCGTCTGAACGGGAGCACAGGCCTGGGCCAGGCGGGTGGGTCCAGCGTGGGGAGGCGGGGCACAGGCTGTCGGCTTGCCGCCGGAGTGGCCTGCCTGCCTCACCCGGGCGAGGGGAGCGGGGAGGCGCTTGACACGGAGCTTTCCCGAGGGGGCGGGGTGAGGGCTGAGGGAAGCAGCGACGGAGCTCAGGGCGTACCTCTGAGGCCGCGGGGAGACGCGCCCTTGGTTCGGGCTGAAGATGTGCGCCGGGCCAGTGTCCGCCTCGGACCGCGAATGCCGCCCGGCCTCTGCTGTGGTCCTTGGTCTCAGCGCTGCCGCCTGAGCCAGGCGAGGGGTTGGACACAGGAAGGGCCGGGCACGTTCCCGGGTCGTCATTTGTTCCAACCTCTCCGTGTTCCGTGGAGTCGCAGGAGTCTCGCGGCCTCCTGTACACAGGCGCTGTCTCGTTTGGGACGTGGGAAAGTTCTCCTCCCCGTCCTCCCCCGCGTGGTCGGTGCTGCTGGCAGTCTTCCAGAGCTCGGCGCCGCTGAGCCGAGTTCGGCTGGGGCGTCTGGTCCTAAGCGGCCACACCCGGGCTCTTCGCAGCCCCTGCGCCCCTAGCATGTGGCCTGTGACGCGCTGCCCACTGTCCTGTGCTTCCCACAGAGGGCAGTGGGGGTTTGGGGTTTTCTTGATGTGACACTCTCTAGCTGTGCTTGTCGCTGACCCCTGAGTTTCAGCCCCCATGGGGGCGGGGCTGGCCACTTTGCCTGGCTGAGGTGCATTTGGCAGATGCTCTGCCCCCCCACTGCCCTCCCTGGACAGCCTTCACCTGGACCTCCAGCAGCTGAGTCGGGCCGAGGGGACCAGCACAGCCTACCGCCTGCATGCTTGCCACCTGCTCCGAGGATTCTGCTCTCTGGGCTGGGGGAGCATGGGGTGTGGGGACCCACCGTGCCTCTCGGCACCAGGGCTGCGAGCGAGTGCGGGGCTCAGCTGTCTGAGGCCAGGTTCCCCCCTCAGGTAGGGCCCCTCCTCCGGGCGCTCTGGACTCCAGAGCCGCATTTGGACACTCTTTAACCCCACAAGCCCCGTGGATGTTCCCCGAGAATCTTCTGGGTCCATGTGGACGGTAGGCTGCTGCCAGGGCAGCGGCGCCCGTCCGTCCGGCACTGTGTGCTGTGGTCCTGGGTGCTGACGTTGGCGGCTCTGCCTCGGCTTCCCTCTCGGTCCTGTGAGAGTCTGCAGTCCTAACAGACCTGCAGGCAGAGATGCTGCCTCCTGGCGAATCCGCCGGGGGGCCGGTCAGGGGCTGAAAGGCTGGCGGCAGAAGCTCACAGGCCATCACTGGGAAGCCTGCGCTGAGGACGGTTGTAGTCAGCCTCCCGGAGTCTGGATGTGAGGGCTGCGGGGTCTCCAGGGCAACGCCGACCAGGCCGGACCTCTGCAGGAGGTGCAGGACAGCCCGAGGACCCCGTGAGCCAACAGGGTGCGTGACCTGGGTGAAGTGGACCAACTCCAGTTGACTGTATAGAGCTTCTCCTTTTTTGGCTGCAAAGAATATAATCAGTCTGATTGCGGTGTTGACCATCTGGTGATGTCCATGTGTAAAGTCTTCTCATATTGTCGGAAGAGGGTGTTTGCTATGACCGAAATGGCTGTCTGAGGAGGCCTTACAAAAAGCTGTGGAAAGAAGAGAAGTGAAAAGCAAAGGAGAAAAGGAAAGGTATACCCATTTGAATGCAGAGATCCAAAGAACATCAAGGAGAGATAAAAAAGCCTTCCTCAGTGATCAGTGCAAAGAAATAGAGGAAAATAATAGAGTGGGAAAACTAGAGATCTCTTCAAGAAAATTAGAGATACCAAGGGAGCATTTCATACAAAGATGAGCTCAATAAAGGACAGAAATGGCATGGACCTAACAGAAGCAGAAGATATTAAGAAGAGGTGGCAAGAATACACAGCAGAACTATTAAAAAAAAGATCTTCACGACCCAGATATTCATGATGGTGTGATCACTCACCTAGAGCCAGACATTCTGGAATGCGAAGTCAGTGGGCCTTAGGAAACATCACTACGAACAAAGCTAGTGGAGGTGATGGAATTCCAGCTGAGCTATTTCAAATCCTAGATGAGATGCTGTGAAAGTGCTGCACTCAATATGTCAGCCAATTTGGAAAACTCAGCAGTGGCCACAGGATTAGAAAAGGTTAGTTTCCATTCCAGTCCCAAAGAAAGGCAATGCCAAAGAATGTTCAAACTACTGCACAATTGCGCTCATCTCACACGCTAGCAAAGTAATGTTCAAAATTATCCAAGCCAGCCTTCAACAGAACGTGAACCGTGAACTTTCAGATGTTCAAGCTAGTTTTAGAAAAGGCAGAGGAACCAGAGATCAAATTGCCAACATCCCCTGGATCATCAAAAAAGCAAGAGTTCCAGAAAACCATCTATTTCTGCTTTATTGATTATGCCAAAGCCTTTGACTGTGTGTATTACAATAAACTGTGGAATATTCTTAAAGAGATAGGAATACCAGATCACCTGGCCTGCCTCTTGAGAAACCTGTATGCAGGTTAGGAAGCAATAGTTAGAATTGGACATGGAACAACAGACTAGTTCCAAATAGATGCCATCCAGCCATCTCATCCTCTGTCGTCCTCTTCTCCTCCCGCCTTCAGTCTTTCCCAGCATCAGGGTCTTTTCAAATGAGTCAGCTCTTCGTATCAGATGGCCAAAGTATTGGAGTTTCAGCTTTAGCATCAGTCCTTCCAGTGAACACTCAGGACTGATTTCCTTAAGGATGGACTGGTTGGTTCTCCTTGCAGTCCAAGGGACTCTCAAGAGTCTTCTCCAATACCACAGTTCCAAAGCATCAATTCTTTGGTGCTCAGCCTGCCTTATGTAAGTCCAACTCTTACATCCAGACATGACTACTGGTAAAACCATCGCTGTGACTACATGGACCTTTATTGGCAAAGTAATGTCTCTACTTTTTAATATGCTGTCTAGGTTGGTCATAGGTTTTCTTCTAAGGAGCAAGTGTCTTTTAATTTCATGGCTTCAGTCACTGTCCACAGTGATTTTTGGAGCCCCCCACAAAAATGAAATCTGTCACTGTTTCCACTTTTACCCCATTTATTTGCTATGAAGTGATGAAACCGGATCCCATGATCTTTGTTTTTTGATTGCTGAGTTTTAAGCCAGCGTTTTCACTCTCCTCTCTCACCTTCATCAAGAGGTTCTTTAGTTCCTCTTCGCTTTCTGCTATTAAAGTGATGTCATTTGCATATCTGAGGTTATTGATGTTTCTCCAAGCAATCTTGATTCCAGCTTTTGCTTCATCCAGCCCAGCATTTCACATGATGTACTCTGCATATAAGTTAAATAAGTAGGGTGACAATATACAGCCTTGACGCACTCCTTTCACAGTTTTGAACCATTAAGCTGTTCCATGTCCAGTTCTAGTGTGCAATTACATTCAGTTCAGTTCAGTTGCTCAGTCGTGTCCGACTCTTTGCAACCCCATGAATTGCAGCACGCCAGGCCTCCCTGTCCATCACCAACTCCCAGAGTTCACTCAGACTCACATCCATCGAGTCCATGATGCCATCCAGCCATCTCATCCTAGGTCATTCCCTTCTCCTCCTGCCCCCAATCCCTCCCAGCATCAGAGTCTTTTCCAGTGAGTCAACTCTTTGCATGAGGTGGCCAAAGTACTGGAGTTTCAGCTTTAGTATCATTCCTTCCAAAGAAATCCCAGGGCTGATCTCCCTTAGAATGAACTGGTTGGATCTCCTTGCAGTCCAAGGGACTCTCAAGAGTCTTCTCCAACACCACAGTTCAAAAGCATCAATTCTTTGGCGCTCAGCTTTCTTCACAGTCCAACTCTCACATCCATACATGACCACTGGAAAAACCATTAGGCTTCCTAATTTTGAGATATTCTTGCATTCCTGTAATTAAACCCTACTAGAGTATATGTTATTGTTTAATCCATTATTAGGTATTTTGTTTAGGATCTTTATTACCATAGCTGTATTCTGAGGTATTACTGAGTTTTCATCTTTCAGGTCCTGTGTGTTTTGTATAAAAGTTATGCTAATCTCATAGAATGAATGGAAAAACTTTCCTTTTTAAAAATTTTTTCAGTTTCAAGAATAGTTCAACTTCACTGTTCCGGAAGGAAAAGGATAGACTGAGGATCCTGCCTTAAAGCTTTGGGAGCTGGTTCATTGTTGCCGGGGGAGGAACAGGGACTCAATGTTTTTTACTGCCTTTTCAATAAACACTGTGTTTATGAGCGTGTTTGGGGATTTCTGCTTCTTAATTGAGTTTTACAAATCGATATTTGCCTGGGAAATTATCCACATCCTCCAGATACAGGGGTGGGCGCACGTTGTGCCCACCGGGCAGTCGACAGCAGTGGGGACTTGACGGCCACAGGACCGTTCGTTCCCTCCCTCAGGCTTCAGGCTGCAGAGAGCCCCGGCTCTGCCCACGGCCTCGCCCCGGCTGTGCCCACGGCCTCCCCCGAGCTCTGCCCACGGCCTCGCCCGGCTCTGCCCACGGCCTCCCCCGAGCTCTGCCCACGGCCTCGCCCGGCTCTGCCCACGGCCTCCCCCG
>NW_024070187.1:114490670-114620742 GCF_014754425.2 Oryx dammah | reverse complement strand
CCCCAGCTCTGCCCACGGCCTCGCCCCAGCTCTGCCCACGGCCTCGCCCCAGCTCTGCCCACGGCCTCGCCCCAGCTCTGCCCACGGCCTCGCCCCAGCTGTGCCTATGCACTATAGCCGCCCCCGCCCCAGCTGCCAGAAGTCTGTCTTGTTTGGAATGTTGGACAGTCCGTCGACTCGACTTCTAAAGCGTCCTGTGCAGGCCAGCGAGCCGCTGGTGAGCCGCCTGTGTGCAGCTCTTCTTTCACTGAGAGGCATCCCGTGCTCGCCTGTCCTCCTGTTGCAGAAAAGCCCCTTCCTGTGTGTCTGTGTCCGTGCTCACTCCCGCCGTGTCTGTGGTTCATTTCTTCCCTTGTTCAGCCTGGCAGGAAGTTCAGCGACCCAACTTGTGGGTTTACTGATCACATTTACTTGTGGGTTTTTCCAGTATTTTCAGCTTTTACCTCTTCTTCCTTACTAGTTGAAGTTTTGTATTAAGTCATGCTTGTTTCATTTGGAGAGTGTATTGGTCATTTTTGTCTGACTTGAAGATGTGATCGGCTCTTCAGTAGGCAGTTGGGCAGCTGCCCTGTATTGGCTGGAGGGGGCCCCTAGGGGTGGTGCGTCCTTCCTTGTAGGTCATGCCCCGCCCCCCGTTCTAATCATTTGGAAGATGCGTGTCCCGTTCTGTCCTCTCAGTGGTTGTGCTCCAGCTTCTAATAACTTGTAAGAACGCGTCTCTGTGATCATCGCTCAGTCATGTCACAGCCGCCTCCTCCACGTAGCTCAGTGCCTTGAGCCTGTTCATAGCTCCTGTTCCCGCAGTTTCTTACTTGAGGTCAAGTCTGCCTCCTCAGACCTGGCCGCCCTCGCGGCGTCCGAGTCTGCAGTGCTGCCGTGCCAGCCGCGCTCACTCTTGTGGCGGTCACTGCCGTCCAGCTCCGGGACATGCTCGTCTCGGGCTGAGGCTCGTGGCCAGACAGCAGCCCTGGCGCCCACCCTGGCACTCAGCGAGCGGGGACCGTCTCCTCCCCGTGTTGGCGGGCCCATCTTTGAGATCTCAGTTTCTCTTTTTGGTGTGAGTTCATCTCTGTGGTTTTCGTGCACGACTACTGTGGCGATTCCGCGCGAGCTGGTGTGGGCTGCTGAGGCGCAGAGCCTGTTGCCCTCTCTGTAGCGGTAGCATCTCCTGTCTCCACACGCAGTCTCTGGCGCCATTTGAAAAGCCTCCCCTCGAAAGTGTCCTGGTAGCTCTTGCTGGTACTAAGACTCTCTGTTTCTGCATCCCCGTGCCTCTCACGTAGATGACGTTGAAGACCAAGCAGCGCATGCTGACGGAGGACTGGGAGCTCTTCAAGCAGAGGCGGTTCATCGAAGAGCAGGTACGTGTGGGTGGGAGGGCGCTGCCGGAGTGAAGCTTGTTCGCCGCAGAGCGAAGGGCTGCGGAGCCCACCTTGCGTGTCTTGCCCGGCAGACCTGTTTGCAGGCTGGCTCTCCTTTCCGCTTCCCCGGTCTTCTGTACTCCTCCAGGGACACCCACATTTATGGAGCGGCTCTCCCGGCCCATAGCCTCCCCGCGTCTCCACAGGCTCCTCCTGGGTGGGTGCTGCATCTCCGGATTCCCTTCCAGGGTCGACGCACAGTGAGGCCCCCGGCCCAGGCCTGCTCCGTTCCTCATGTGCCGGGGCTGTGCTCTCGCGGCTGCTGCCTGCCTGGCTCACTCCTTCCTGCCACAGGCTCGCCCCGCCCTGCCCGCCACCTCGGCGGCGCTCCCAGTCCCGGCATGCTGGTCTCCGGGCATTGCCCGCTTGCCCCGGTGCCTGCGCCGGCGTCTGCTGGCTGCTCTTGCAGTGAGCCCTCGGCCTCCACTCCCCTCATGCCCATGGTCCCCTCTGGGCAGCGCGGGTAGACGGCACCTGCCCTCCACGCACTCAGCGTGTGGCCCGCGTCCGTCAGGCGCCGCCCATGCCTGTGCCTGAGCTGGTCCGCGGGCTCCTTTTCTGGAACGCGGAGGCGCACCTGCCCTGGCGGGAGTTGAGGCGCTGGCCCCTCAGTGGCCCCCAGGCCCGCCGCTCCTCCAGGCGCAGCTGGTGCCCTCTGCAGTGGCCTTGCTCCCCCTGCCGGCACCATGCATGCTGCCGGGCCCCTGCCATCCTTCCCCGTGGGGACAGTGTCTGCGTAGCTGTGGGCTTGGGCTGCGGCCGCCCTGTGTGTTGGGGCCCGGGGGCTCGGGGCAGCGCTCAGCGCTCCTGCTGGCCTGGGCACCCTGAGCCCGGATGGCGGCATCCACACTGCCTCCTGCACCGTGCTCAGGCCTGGCACGCCCCGGTGGCCTCCCCGCCTCCCCAGCAGGGATGCGGGGCTCCTGTACCTCGTGGTTTCCCCTGAAGGTTGGTTTCTCACCTGTCTCTTCGTCCAAAATCTTAAGCTCCTAGGGGCAGTGAATATCTCTGTGCCCTGGTTCCCAGTGAGTCCCCATCCCACGGGAGGGCCAGGGCAAGGGCTGGGCGTCCCCCATGAGGGTGTCACAGGGTGTGTGCTGCTGAGGAGCCTGGTGGGCTCACCACCCCCACCTCTGTCTGGGCCTCTCCCCGCCCGTGCCGTGCACTGCTCGTCTGCCCCCCTTCCCAGCCCTGGCCCTCGTGAGGAAGCTGCAGGCAGCAGGTCTCTGAGTGGGACATGCACAGCATCAGAATCACTGAAAAATACAGCCGTGTCATGGGGCAGGTCTTGCAAAATTAACCTGTTGTCTCATGGTTTCCTCCAGTTCACGAAAAAGAAAGCCGTCGCTGGCGAGAACAGCTTCACAGACACCATGCGGCACGCACTGTCATCACGGCTGAGCCTGCCCGACTGCCCCAACTGCAACTACCGGCGGAGGTGAGCGCGCACGGGACCCCTGGGCGCTGCTCTGCCTGTTGGCCCTGCGCTGACCCCCTCACTCCCCGCAGATGTGCTTGTGACGACTGCAGCCTCTCCCACATCCTCACCTGCGGCATCATGGACCCCCCGGTCACGGGCGACATCCACATCCACCAGCTGCCCCTCCCGGTGGACGCAGCTCCCGACTGCCTCTCCGAGATGCGGCCGCCCGGCGTGTCGTCAGCCAGCTCAGGGTCGGCATCCAGCTCTCCCATCACCGTTCAGCAGCATCCCAGACTCATCCTCACAGACAACGGCTCTGCACCAACGTTGTACGTCACGACTTTGTCATGAGGTTTCAGAAACTTAACTCATCTGATTCCTAGATGTAGACACAGTAATGTCTGCATAAATGTGGGCAGTGGTAAGGGTGCTTTTCAAGAAAAAGGACCCTTCATTTTTTTAAATCGCTTTTAACACGGACGCAGTAAGCCCGAGCATGGGCGCTCTTCCGTGAGCTGCTGGATGCAGTGAGGCAGGCGAGCGTCGGTCCGCAGGGAGCGTCTCCCATGCTGGCCTGGCCCACACCTGTCCGCCTCATCCTCAGCTGGTGTCCACGCTTGCTCCGTGTCCTGCTGAGAGCTTGGATGGTCACTTTAGCAAGCGACTGAGAGGTTCTGTCCATGTTCCCACATTAACTGCAAGACGTTTCGTGCGAGCAAGGGGTCACCAGTTCACAGGGTGGGAAGCAGGCCCCATCCAACTCCTGGATGGGCCGTTCCTGTGATGGGTGTTTATCTAGGAGATTAAACATATCCTCCATGTGTCGTGGCGCCTGTAGGGGTCAGGAGCCCGGGGAAGGGATGGTTGCCCTGACCTTGCTGCCCATGTTCCTTGGGATTCTGGCCTCCCGACCTGGATTTTGTGTGGTGGCCCTGAGGCTCTCCTTTGGAGTCCCTGAGTTCTCAGCGTGGCTTTGATCTCGGACGCTGAGCTCCGCGGCTGCTCTCATTGAGCCCTGGGCACCCTCGGAGCCTGTGCAGGGCAGAGGGCTGTCACAGCCAGGTGTGAGCCGGCGCAGGACGGAGCGGCCGCGGCCAAGCGCCGGGCATCAGGGCAGAACCCAGGTTGGCAGGGTGCCACCTGCTCCCGGGTCTTAGCGGCTGACACCAGCTGCGGGCGGGGTGGAGCCAGGACCACGCAAGGCGCTGCGGGCACCTGGCCGCCCGCACCGTGGGGTCTGTGTCTTCCCAGCAGACGTGGCCATCCCAGCACCCTCATGGCTCCTGGCCATGTGTGTCCTTTTCCTGCTGCCACTCCGTGAGACAGACGCGCGGCGTTTCCGTGGCGTGGCGGGGCCGCGGGGCTGCCTGGATGCCCGAGTCTGGAGTCGCCGCACCTCAGGCAGCGCGTGAGCCTGTTACTTCACTCGGCTCCCCCGGGGCGGTGTGGGTGCCACCCAGGGCGGTGCTGATGTCTGCAGGTGCGGGGCCCCGGGAGCCAGACCTTACCAGCAGCTGGCCTGCCCATGGTTTATGTGGCAGCTCCAGGTGGCTGCGCACAATGGTCCTTGGACTCAGTTCTCCCAGAAGTGGGATGAAACTGAGTCTGGCTGTTCTGGACCCCCTGTCCTGAAGCCCAAAGGGCTCCAGTTCTTACGCGTTCCCTTCTGGAAGGTTGAGGCTCACGGTGGATGTGGCGGCGTGGTGTAGGCCCATGGGGTGGCGTCAGGCCTTGCTGTCAGGCCTTGAGCCGCGTACGCCGAGCTGGGAGCTGCGTGCCAGCTCTTCTGAGGCACTGGAAAGCCTTACATTTGAAGGAATCTCCACAGCCTTGAAGTCGTGTTACTTTTTTTTGTAGATATGCGGTTTGCCTATTGCTTGGATGTCTTGCTAAAGCTGGTAACTGTGTTTTGAATGGACTTGACTGCAGCTGGCCTTGTGGTGAAAAGTCAGTGTTTTGTCGTGTTAGTGCCTTTAATGCTTTGTTCAGCTGGCTATCTCTGAAATTTTGGTGCTTATAAAAACAAACACTGAAGACCTAAGGTTGGTTTCTGCACCTTTTTAATTATAATAAAAAATAGCATCTGCTTGAAAATGGCAGAGAGAACAGTTGTACAGCACGGCACTTCAAGTTGATCTGTTGAGATTTTGTGGTTTCCTTAATGTTTCTCCATTCGAAGTTTCGTTTTCCATTCTTCTGGACAGAACAAGCGGTCCTCTTGGGGCATTTTCCTCCTGGTCCAGGTCACTGGGAGCCGCTGAGACACGTGCGTGGGGCCCAGTGTCGCGCCCCTGTGCTCGAGTGCGGCTCTCCTGGGTGGGCAGTGTGCTGTCCTCAGCAGGCACGGCCCCGCGGTGATGTCTCTGCACGTCTCAGTTGCAGTGACGATGAAGACGTTGCCCCGCTGTCGGCCAAGTTTGCCGACATTTACCCCCTGAGTAACTACGAGGATGCCGAGGTGGTGGCCAGCATGAACGGCGTCCATGGAGAGCTGAACGGCGGTGGGGAGAACCTGGCCCTGAAGGACGAGGTACACGCCCAGCCTCTGCATCACGACAGAGAGTCACCCCAGACGGTGGCCGGGCTTTGAGCGTCCTGTGTTGTTCTGGTTTAAAAAGCTGAAGTTACAAGCGACTCTCTTTAAAGTCCCCTCAGGCGAGCAGTACCAGCAGCAGTTCCTCGGAAGCTGACGACGAGGAGGCAGACGGCGAGAGTAGTGGGGAACCCCCAGGAGCCCCGAAGGAGGACACAGCTCTAGGGAACGGGAGCCCCAGGAAAGAGGAAAGTAAAGTGGACAGCCCACCCCCATCTTACCCAACTCAGCAGGTACGGCTTTATTTCCTTGAACTTGGCTTTTCCCAGGCTGTCTTTTCCGTGTCTAGTTTCTCTCAACGTGAGTGCTGCTGAACACAAAAGTACCTTACTGTGAAAAACTTGTGAAGGTTAGACTGGCAAGAACCAAGGCCACTTTGCCAGACTGTCATTTTTTTCTTAGAGACTCTGGTTTTATAATAGATGCTCAGGCAGTTCTTAAAGGAAGAACCCGTGTAGGCCAAGGCTGATTAAAACATTGTAATAGGTGGTGCGATCTGCAGGAGAGGGGACACCGGAAGGTGTGCCCTGGGCCATCTGCCCCCACTTCCTCCCCTTGGCCTGGTCCAGCGCCTGCACACCCCAGCCCCCGGCCCCGCCCAGCGCCTGCACACCCCAGCCCCCAGCTCCCCCCGCCCCCCCGCACCCCGGCCCCCCCCCAGCCCCTGCTCACCCTGGCTCCCAGTCCCCCTGGTGCCTGCTCAGCCCTGGCCCCTGTTCACCCCCAACCCCTGCTCACCCCTGGCCCCTGGTCCCCTCAGCCCCTGCTCACCCTGGCCCCCAGTCCCCCTGGCTCCTGCTCACCCCCAACCCCTGCTCACCTCCAGCCCCTGCTCACCCCTGGCCCCCAGTCCCCTCAGCCCCTGCTCACCCTGGCACCCAGTCCCCCTGGCACCTGCTCACCCCCAGGCCCTGCTCACCCCTGGCCCCTGCTCACCCCCAAGCCCTGCCCACCTCTGGCCCCTTTGCACCCCCAGCCTGTGATCACCCCAGCCCCCGGTTCCCCCAGGCCCTGATCCCCAGAACCAGATTTAGTTACTGTGTGTCCTTCCAGTGTTGATTTGTGCAGGTACAAACATTCTTCCCTACTGACGAGAAAGGCCTACCCTGCCCCACACCGCCCCCGCCCTGCCCAGCAGCGTGTCCTGGCCAGCTTGGTTGGAGCTCGCTCCCGCGTGCCCTGCTGCCGGCCTCTCCGAGCCCCACTGTGGGGATGGGTCCTAGTCCTGTTTGTTTTGTTCTTAGTCTGCTGATGGACACTTGTGTTTGCCTCCCTTTACTTTCCCATCGTCAGCGCTCCAGTGAGTGACCTGCCGTGTCTGACATCTCACACGCAGGCGGTTTTGTCCCCAGGAGGCTCTCCAGCAGCAGCTTTCCCCGGTTGGAGTGTGGTGGCCTCCCCTGCTGTCACGGGGGAGAGTTTTGAACTCTTGCCAATCTGATAGATGAGAAATGGTAACCCTGTGAGGTTTCAGGTTTTATTTCATTTTTTATGGGCAAAGTTAAGCTTTCTGTCTTTTTTTTTTTTTTTTTTTTCTGTCATGTGTATTTAGGGGCTGTGTGGGCTGTTTCCTTTTATATCTAGTGTTTGGGTTTAAGAGCTCTTTAAACAAGTCCTTTATCAAGTATGTGATCCACAAACATTCTCTTCTGGCCTGTGATGCATCTATTAGTTTTTTTTACAGTGTTTTTGAAAAGCAAAAGTCACTGACTTTGAGGCATTCCAGTCTATCAGCTTTTCCTTTTATGAATCACGCTTTTAATGGCATATCCAACAGATATACTAACACAAAACTGTTTCGCTGTGGAAGGTTTGTAACTTTAGCTCTTGCTCAGGTCTGTGGTCCCGTCAGCTCAGTTTTGCAGAAGGTCCGCGGCGAGGGTCGTTTGGTACCCACTGGCACAGCGCCTGTGTCAGAAGGCCCGTGCTCCCCGCTGTATCTCGGGGCCGCTGGCTGCGCATCAGCCGACTGCAGCTGAGGGCCTGCGGCCATGCCCGGCGTCCTGCCCCAGCCTCCACGCCCCGGAAACCCGTGCTCTGCTCGACTGCTGCTGGATTGTAGGTTTGCAAGTCAGGCAGGATCTGCCTTACTCTTGCTGGGCCTTTTTCAGAATTGTTGAAGCTGTTCAGAGTCCTCTGCATTTCCATATCTGTTTTTTTCCAGGTGGGAAAGTGAAAGTGGCTCAGTTGTGTCCGACTCTTTGCGACCTCATGGACTATACGGTCCAGAATACTGGAGTGGGGAGCTGTTCCCTTCCGGGGGATCTTGCCAACCCAGGGATGGAATCCAGGTCTCCTGCATGGCAGGCGGATTCTTTACCAGCTGAGCCACTAGGGACCCCTGGAATGTTAAGCTTTTTAGAATTAATTTTTATTAGAGTATAGTTGTTTTGTAATGTTATGTTCGCTTCATATACGTTTTATTTTACTATTTTGGGTAGGGGCCACACCTCATGGCTTATAGGCTCTTAGTTCCCTGACCAGGTATTGAACCTGGGCTATGGCAGTGAGAGTGCTGAGTCCTAACCACTGGACCTCCAGGGAACTCCCCCCATATGCATTTTAGGGACAACCTGGAGAAGGAAGTGGCAACCCACTCCATATCCTTGGCTGGAAAATCCCATGGACAGAGTAGGCTGGTGGGCTTCAGTCCATGGGGTCGCAGAGTGGGTCACGACTGAGCAACTAACACTGACACTGTTACCTTCTACGGAAGACCTCCTTGGGCTTTAACAGGGGCTGCATTGAATTCTTGAATGTTTGATAAAATTCATCACCAGAACCCTCTGGGCCTAATCTTTTATTTGTGGGATGATGAGGATCAATTTTGGGAAAACAGACTTATGAACATTGCATGCTATTTCTTTACATTTGTTTAGGTCATCTTTCATTTCTTTCTGCAATTTTTAAGTTTCTAGTCTGTCTCTTAAGTCCATTGAGTCTCTAGTGTCTTTCGATTCTACAGTAAAGGCGTTTTCTGCTTTGAGTTTCCTTTTTCTTTTCGTCATTCGTTTATCTGGCTGCACTGGGTGTGGCGGCGGCATGGGGGTCGCCCGTCTTCCTGGTGGCGTGCAGAGTTTTCACTTGCAGGGTGAGTGCTCTCAGCTGCGGCGTGTGAGAGCTAGTCCCCTGACCAGGGTTGGAACTCGGGGGGCCCCCTGCATTGGGAGCACAAAGTCTTAGTTACCGGGCCACCAGGGAGTCCCTGGTTCCGATTTTCAATTGATTGTGGGTAAAATATAGAGATACAGTCAGTTCTTATGTATTGATTTTGGATTCTGCAGCTTTGCTAATAAACTTTTTCTTCTAGAGTGGTTGAGGTTTTGTGGGTTTGTTTTGGGGTTTTTTTGGTAGATTACTTTGGGTTTTATACATACAAAATCCTGTTGTCTGTGAGTGAACAGTTTTGCTTCTTCCTTTACAGCCTGGATTCAATTTCCTACTCTCGCTTTATTGAGCTAGCTGGAACCTCTAGGACAGCGCTGACTAGGAGTGGCGCCAGCAGACGCCCTTGCCTGTTCCCAGTCGTAGGGGGGACAGCGTTGACTCTTCACCCAGTAAAATGTGACGCTAGCTGTTGGTCTTTCTTAGATGTCCTTTGTCGAGCTAAGGAAATTCTGTCCTACTCCTAGCTTGTGGTTTGTGGTTTTGTTTTGTTTGTTTTATTTTTAGAATTTTATCGTGAATGTTCATTGGGTTTTTAGGATACCTTTTCTGCCTCTCTTGAGATGTCCTTGTGGTTTTCATCCTTTGCTCTGTTACCAGGTTGTATCTCATCAAGGGATTTTGAACCAATCTTGTGTTCCTGGGATAAATCCCACCTGGTCATGGCATATAGTCTTTTTTAAAAAAATAATTGTTGCTTGACTGGTTTGCTAATGTCTTGTTAGGATTTCTCCATCTGTGTTAATGAAGGATATTGGTCTGTTGTCTATGATGTCTTTGAAACTCAGCACTAAAAAAACTTAAGATCATGGCATCCTGTCCCATCACTTCATGGCAAATAGAAGGGGAAAAAGTGAAAGCAATGACAGATTTTTATTTTGTTGGGCTCCAAAATCACTGCAGATGGTGACTGCAGCCATGAAATTAAAAGATGCAAAGAGTCAGACATGACTTAGCTACTGAACAGCAGGAGCAACCGCGATGTCTACCTCGGAGAATGAGCTGCAGAGTGTTCGTTCCACCTGTATTTCCTGAAGGAGTTTGTCTGAGATTGAGGTTTCTTAAATATTTGATGGAATTCACCAGGGAAATCCCATGGACCTGATCTTTTTTTGTGGGAAAATTACTAATTCAAATTTTGTTTACTTGATACAGGTCTGTTCAGATTTTCTATTTCTTCTTGGATTGAGTTTAATGATTTGCGTCTTTTTAGGAATTTATCCATTTCATCTAAGTTGTCTAATATGATGTCTCATGGTTGTTTATTATCTCTTTTTAGTTCTGTGGAGGCTGTAGTAATGTTAATTCCTGATTTGGGTAATTTTATTTACTCCTTTTTAACTCCCTCAGTCACTCTGGCTATATTTTTGTAAATCAATTTTTGTGTGTGTGTGTATGTTTTTTCTGTTTTTCTCTTTTTTGTTTCATTGATTTCTGTTCTGATCTCCATTATTTTTTATATATTCTGGGGGTTAATTTTTTCTTTTCCTAGCTTCTTAAATCTAAAGCTGAGATGACTGATTTTAGAGCTTCCAAATTTATTAAGACTTGCCTTATGGCCTAACATGTGGTCTAACCTAGATGTGCGCTTGAATATCCTATAATTGAAAGTTCGGTCAAATTGATAGCATTATTCAAGTCTTCTGTATCCTTACTGATTTCCTATCTAATTCTAAAAATCACTGAGAGAGACATATTAAAGGCTTGCTATGACTTTCAGATCATCTATTTCCTTTTCAAATCCTCCAGGTTTTGATTCTTGCATTTTGGGACAGTGTTGTTGAATGTCTGTCCATATGATTACTGTTCTGCCTCCCTAATATATTGGCCCTTTTGTCACTGTGAAATATCTCCCTGCTGTTATTTTTTATCCTAGACTATTTTCCCTAATATTAAAATAGCCATTCCAGCTGTCTTCAGGTTACTATGTGCATGTTTTATGAATTTTTACCCTTTTAATTTTAGCTTCTTTGTATCTTTCTCTCCAGCCTTTTAGCTTGATCTTGTATTTTTACCCTGTCCGCCAGTTTCTCCTTTCGTTTGGAGTGCTTCGCTCACAGCTGGTGTTGTGGGTGGTGGTGCCCTCACCTCCCATTGTGTTGGTCATTTCTGTGTCTTGTGTTTCTGTACCTCTGTCTCTACTTCCTTTTTTCATATCAAAATTTTAGTGTACCATTTTTAATTTTGCTATCGATTCTTGAATTATATTATTTTTGTTTTGTTTTTTAGTTAGTTTTTAAAGGGTATAGGGAGTTGGGGATAGGAAGAGCCCTGGGCAAGAAAGCTAGAACCCCTCTGTGCTTAAGTAGAAGTTCTAGCGGGTTTTCGTGAGTAAACACTTCTCGATGTGTTTTCCGTTTGGTCGATTTCCAGCCTCAGAACGCTTGCCTCTGACAGTTGTTTTCAGGTTTGCACTTGTTTTGAGGGAGAAGAGTCACCAACCGCTTCATTCCACCTTAGCCGGAAGTCCCGTCTCTGGTGCACTTTGAAGAACCTCTGTGTAGCCACCCGTTAAGCACTGTGAGCCCAGCGGAGACTGGCACCAGTGGTCTCCTTGTCCTTGCTCCCAGCTCCCTCTCTCCACTCTGCCATCTTGCAGTCCCCGCGGCCCTGGTCAGACGGGTGAGGCTGCCGCCCCGGCAGACACCCAGCCGGGGTAAGGTGCGCACACCTTGTCTCTCCAGGCCTCTTCAGTCCCAGTCCTGGGGGCCCTCATCCACCTTGCAAGGAGGGACCTGTCCACCCGGGGTGTCAGGACGTCCCACTGCCTTTTTATTTGCTGTGTGGCTGACTCGTTCAGTCCATGTCGATCTTTGTTTCCCTAAATACTCAGTACTCACTCACTAAATACTCACTAAATACTTTTTCTTTCCCTTTAGGCAGAACAAGCTCCAAACACTTGTGAATGCCATGTTTGTAAACAAGAGGCGTCTGGATTAACGCCGTCAGCAATGGCTGCTGGCGCCCTGCCTCCCGGGCACCAGTTTCTGAGCCCTGAGAAGCCCGCACACCCGGCGCTGCACCTGTACCCCCACATCCATGGGCACGCACCCGTGCACGCCGTCCCCCACCTGCCTCGCCCTCTCATCCACCCCACCTTGTACACAGCGCCCCCCTTCACACACAGTAAGGTGAGTGTGCAGAAAGGGCCGGGGCGCTCACGCACCACTCAGACCTTGAGAGCGTGTTCAAACAGATCCGCAAAGTGACGGCTTTGTGTGGGACAGCGGCCACGCTCATGGGAGGGCCTACAGACGCTTCTTTTTACCATAATATCGTAACCTCCTGGAGTTTTGAACCTCTACACTTGTAAAAACAATCGTGGACGTCATGGTTCATTCCTTAGGAATTGACCAGGATGTGAAGAGTGGTACTGGCATAATGAGTTAAGCTAGGGACCACAGGGCCTCTGCCCACCCAGAGAGCAGCCCAGTTCTCCAGCTTTTCGGGGCCTGGCGGTAGCAGGTAACATAGCTTGAACGTAGCATGAGTCCTCTAACACTGGCCAGGCTCCACAGGGTCTTAAATGACAGTCCTCTTAATCATAAATTTTAACTTTTCATCAGTTATTCTGGCTAATGTTATTAGTTCTAATCAGTCAAAAATAGAACTCTCCCCAAACTCGACTCATAGACAGTGGTTCTCCAGTGTGATAGAAAGTGAGCATGCAGCGTGAGAGGGGCGCTGTCAGGCCGCATGTCACCCCTCACTGGGGTTTGCTGTCTGTCTGCTGGGGAGGGCACTGCGTGGTAATTGCTGATTTATTATAGAGCATCCTCCGTTTGTTATGGTCTGTGATAACAAGTGCTTGGTAACCACTCAAATTTATGCCTAAATCTTATTAGGTTGACGATTGCTTCCCCGATAGCTCAGCTGGTAAAGAATCTGCCTGCAGTGCAGGAGACCCCAGGAAGATCCACTCCAGAGGGGACAGGCTACCCACTCCAGTATTCTTGGGCTTCCCTTGTGGCTCAGCTGGTAAAGAACCCGCCTGCAGTGCGGGAGACCTGGGTTCTATCCCTGAGTTGGGCAGATCCCCAGGAGAAGGGAAAGGCTACCTACACCGGTATTCTAGCCTGGAGAATTCCATGGACTCTATAGTTGATGGGGTCGAAAAGTCAGACACGACTGAGCGACTTTCACTCTCTGACTCATTGCTCAGTTCAAACTTGATGACACCTTTGTTAACCGGGTCATTTTAAGTAGCTTATTCACGTTTATGTTCAAGGCCAGGCTGTTTGTATGGTCCGCCCAGTCCGTCACCCTTTTCCTCAGGTGAGTGTATGAGTTTGGGAGCTGTTTGCTCCTTGTTCTTACCTAGATAGAGCTCCATTTCCTAGTCCCTAGGGAACCACCGGGAGAAGAGGGTGTAGAATGTTCTCTCATATGCTCGTGCTGGTAGAAATTATTCAAGAATTAGTTCCTAAAAATCTTCAAGTAAAGTAGTGAAATTTATTATTCCCACTCTAGTTAAAACTGAGTTATCCCCTGGATTTTGGCCTTTTCTTAGGATGTTACCAACGTGTATAGAAGGATAAAGGGGGGAAGCATCATCTGGGTCACAGTCTGTTACCACCGAACTGTAATCCAGCAGGTGGATGAGAAAGATTCATGGGTCGAAGACGCTGCAGAGGGGCAGCCGTGAGGCTGTGTTTTAGCCGCTGGCTGTTAGTGCCACGATCATTCACTGGTGCAGCTGAAATGCACTAGCTGGGTGTGCCTTCCTCGGAGGAACGAGGTGCGTCTGCCAGAGCGCTTGGTCTGTGCCTGGTACAAAAGCGTTTCTCTGCATGGGGTTTGCAAAGCTGGCGTGTGTTCTTTGAGTTACTGTGACTTAGCCACGTGCTCTGGCTCCACACAGGGCGTGCCCAGCCCTACAGGGGTTGGTGGAGGAGAACTGCACGGTAGTGGAAGGACATGGTGGTCCTCAGCTCCGTGAGAGCAGGCTTCTCAGCGAGATGACTGCCCCACGCAGGCGGGGGCCAGCCCCAGGTGTGGGCAGCTGTGCCCACTGAGGCTCTTCTGACCAGCTTCTCTTCCTGCGTCGTCAGGGCTTTTAGGAATTTCTGCTCTGGTTAGTTGTCGCCTTTAGGACTGTCACTCTAATTGTAATTCTTCTAATTCATACTTTTGCCGTTGTGGGAAAATAGTACGTAAAACGCTTGGAATGGGTACTGTTAAAATTTTATTTTCTTGAGATTAGAAAGACTTGAAGACTATTTCCATTTTCGGAAGTCTTCATTACCACTGATATGTTTATAATTTGTATGTTGAGTAATGTTACTTAAAAATTATAAGTAGTTGCAGGAGGTAAATACAGTGATGAAATACTGAAGAAAAAAATTAAAACTAAGCGACAGGAAATTTAGTTTCCAAATATTCGGGAGTTCTCTAGCCTACTTCCTGTTGCTGGTTCTACTTCAGTCCCCTTCTGGCCTGAGAGCGCTCCCTGCATCCCTAGTCTTTCTCTCAGGGCTGCTCTGGGGCCCGAGGTGGCCCGTCTTGGCAGGTGCTCTCTGTTCCTTAGGTCGAATGGCACTCTGCTGCTCTGTGTGCGGCAGGCAGCGGCTGGCTGGTGGCGTGGGGTCCAGGAGTGCGCTCGCTGGCCCTGCTTCGCCCCTGCTGGGGGGGGCGGGGGGCTGCAGCTCCCGGCGGGTCCGCCTGCTCTGCTGCAGGCCCCAGCAGCCTTGGCGCCATGCAGTTCGGTGCGCTGCTGTTCGACGCTCCTGTGTCTGGGCTGCTCGCGTGCTCTTGGAGGGCCGGCCCTTTGGTAGCTGGGGATGGCTCCTCGCGCTGCAGCCTGGGCTGTCTGCAGGTCGTGTGGCCCCTGCGGCCTCGCTCAGCGCTGCCTGGGGTGATCTGCCGTTGCTGCTCACAGCAGCTGTCTTGTCGACAGGCATCGTTGGGTCTTGGGGCTTTGGGGGCTGGGGGAAGCTTCTTGTTGTTTAATATATTCTGGTCATCTCTGTATTTTCATTGGTGTATTTATCCCATTCACTTTTATTTTTTTATGTGTTTGGATGAATCCCCATGTTTGTAACTATTTTCTATTTGTTGCCAGAGGCTCCCTTTTCTGCTTTCTGTACTCTCACTTGAACATTTTCTGATTAATTTTATTTCCTCTTACCATATCAATTATACCTCTTTTTCCATTTTAGCAGTTGTATTAGAAAGCACCTTCTGACTAAACGAGGGCCGCTCCCAACACTGCTCCTCCACTTGGTGTGTAGTTGAGCTGCTTGTAACAGGTTATTCCAAGTTCCTCCTTCCTGTCCCTTGTGACGTTGCAGTCATCATTTTCATTTATCCAACATTAATCGCCTGGTACATTGTTACTATTATTCCTGCAAATTTTTTTTTAAGATCAATTAACAGTGAGAAAAAAGAGATTTTATTTTCCTGTGTTTATTCCTTTTCCATCGCTCTCTCTTCCTTTATGTAGATCCAAGTTTCTGATCTATGTTATGTTCCTTCTTCCTGAAGAAAATCTTTTAGCGTTTCTTGCAGGGCAGGTCTGCTGGAGATGTGTCCCCTCAGTGTTTGTTTGTCTGAGGAAGTCTTTATTTCTCCTTCACTTTTGAAGGATAATTTCGCTGGATACAGAATTCTAGGTTGGTGGGTTTTTTTTTTTTTTCCTTTGAACACTTAGAACCTGGTTAACCCTGCTCTCTTCCTGCTTGCGTGGTTTAAGTGAGATGTCTTCTGTGACTGTGTCCCTTGCTCTGTAGGACAGGGTTTGTTCCCCTCAGCCCACCCCAAGGCTGCTTCCAGGATTCTGGCTTGGGTTCTGCCGCTGGGATGTGCTGCGCCCGGGTGGGGTCTCGTGGGGGTCTTGCTGGTGCCCTCTGAGCCTCCTGGCCTGCTCTGGTGCCGGTCGAGTTGGGACATCCTTGGCTGTCCCTTGGACGTCCTCTACTCCTCCAGGCCTCCTTCCTGCCTGCTCTGCTCCTGCAGACTCCAGCCCTGTGTGGAACATCTTTTGAGAGGGCCCCAAATTCTTGGACGTTCTGTTCTCTTTTTTTGTCATTGCTGGTGCCATTTTTTGGAGGATTTTGTGTGTTTAAATTCTCATTTCTCTTCGTATCCCAGTTTGAAAAGTCTTTCTTGTCGTGTCTTGAGGCTCATCGTTTCCCTTCTTGGCTGTGTTCAGTCTGCCGAGTCTTGGTTTTTCTCTCCGCGTTTTTTTATTTCTAGCATTTCTTTTTAACTCTTTCTTAGAGTCTCTCTGTTCATGGTACCAATTTGTTCTTGCGTGCTAACTGCATTTCCTGTCCGTAGCACAGGAAAAGTTTTAGGCTGCCTGCCTCATGGTCTCCCTGTCTACCGCTCTGCTGTCTCTTCCTGAACCTCTGACCAGACCTTCTCATCCTGCTTTTTGTACCCGTGGTCCCTCCCAGCCTGATCACCTTCTATTCTGAGAACTTCTTGTTGGATCACTCTTCCGGTTTCGTGGTTTTCCTGTTGTGTCTAACCTACTCCTTCAGTTTGAGTTTTTAATCCTACTTGTGATTCTTATTTCTGAGCTTTATTTTTCAAATGTGTTAGAAACTTTCTATGTTCTCTTGTTCCTCGATCACCTTTTCTTTCATCTTTCCTTTCTGTGAGCGTTTCACACATAGTTACTCTGTGTTTGGATGAAGCTGTGAGGCTCCAACCCTTTTTATTGTGAGGTCATGCATGCTCAGCAGACCCTGAATGGGGGTGCTTCCTCGGGAGGGGACCCCACTTGCTGGCGTGGAGGTGCTGCTGGTGTGCTGGCCCCTGGACCCCCAGCTCCCCTTGCCTCTGGCTCTGCTTCCTCCCATGGGACCGCAGGGCCGTTTGCTCATCTCTGTCACCGTGGTGCACACGCCCGCAGGGCTCCCGTCCCTTCTTGCACCTCCGCTGGGGCCGGGTTTTTCTTGCTGTGTTCTTAGCAGCTCCCTGTGAACGGTTTCCCTTGCTTTCTCTGTAGCTCAGCACCTGGTTACAGAGGTGTCCTGTGCCGTTTGGGATCTGGGACATGTCTCCCCTCAACGGACAAAACCCGAGGAGAGCGGGGGAGGACTTGCCACCTGAGAGAGGAGAGCCCACGGCCGCACGCCTGCTCCTCCCCTGCCGCTGGCCCGGGGCCGAGCTCGAGGCCCCCGGCTTTACGTGCTGTGTCCTTCCTGTCTGGAAAATGTGTCAAGAAGCAGTTGCCCCCTTAGGACGGGGCTGGAGCGCTGTCTTGGGCGCTCCACAGGAGCACGGGGTGGCCTGGAAGCGGTGGGTGAGTTCAGTGCATCAAGGGAGCCTGGGGATGGGGCTCCCGCACGGCCGTGGGCATGCACACCCCTCACCCCCTCACCGGGCTCCTCGTGTGCAGCCGCTGCGGACATGGCTTGCTGAGTTACACGGGGAGCAAGTGTCAGCTCCGCTGGAGTCTGAGGAGGGAGAAGACTGCGTGGGGAGAGGGGAGTGAGCTGATCGCCGTCTGCCGGTCGTGGCGGGGCTGCGGCCCGTGTTACTGAGTTCAGTTCTTCTGGGCTAAGAAATAGCAAAAGGAGGGTGGTGTGTTTGCCTCTTCCTCTGGCAAGAGCACTGAGGAGCCTTTGAGGAGAAGCCCAGTGGAGAGCGACTCTCACCCCTGCGCGCTGGGCACTTGGTGGCCCTTCTGTTCGGGCACTGGGTGTTGGCAGCAGCTGCCACCCGCGTGGGGCTCCACCTGCTGCTCCCCGGGCTCTGGGCTCTGTGCAGGACATGCTGGGTCTCACGACTCCTGCGTAAATTCAGAAGTGTGCTTCGCTGAAGTCATCAGTTAGTGTGGCTGGGCATCCAGTTAGAGCACAATTGTGCTTTCCTGTGAATCAGTTTTGACACATCAGAACTTCTGTGAGTTAAAGCCATAAGGATTTGTATAAAGATTGAAGTCAGTGTTGTAATTTAATAGTGTTGTCCACACGTGCTTTACGTCGTTCACGTCCTTATGGTGGTGTGGCCCCCAGGTGGTCTGGCGACAGGGGCCTCCTCTCCTCCTGAAGGAGGCCCTTGGCTCTGGAGGTGGGCAGGCCTCTGCAGACGCCTCCACCCAAGTGCAGCCTGGTTGCTGCGGCCCCCCGCTGCCCTTAGTCTCCACCATTGGACCTCCTGTTTTGCATACATGGTCTTCTGAACCAGACATACAGCGTCCCTAGCTTATGTCTCCATGTAACAGCTCCGTGGTTACAGTCCGTACTCCACTCAGCATTTGTTGAACAGCAGGCTGTGCCAGGCCCTGTGCTGTCTGCTAGATAAAGGAAGACAGTACTCCCAGCCCTTGCTTTCAGAAATCTCGTTGTCTAAAGAGAAGACAAAACCGTGATCAAATTTGAAAACTGAAAATGCTGTGGTGAACCTCGATAGAAGTAGTACCCGCAGTGCAGACAGACGGCCCTGAGGGGAGACCCCAGCCCGGGAGCCTGTGGGTGGGCTGCAGAGAGGTGGCGTGGGGCAGAGCGCTGATGACTGAGCAGAAACCGGAGAGGCGTGGGTGGCGTGGTGCAGGCCGTCAGCGGACGCTCTCGGGGAGAAGGCGGCACTCGCTGTCCCCGGGCTCTTGAGGGGCTTGCCAGTGCTCAGTGTGAGTCTGCGTCCTGAGCCAGCCAGCCTGACTGCGGGCACAGGCTGTCCCACCTCCCAGCAGGCTCTGCGCGCCCCGGGGCCTTCAGCACTGAGGCCTCCCATTTGTCCATGCCTCGTGCTCCGTCCCTGCTCCGTGGAGACTGACGCCTGCTGGGAGTTTCCTTGCCCTTGCCCTTTGCCCCAGACTTCCTGCCAGGTCAGCAGGTCAGGCTCCTGCCGTGGTGCTGGGGGTCTGGTCTGCCCTGCTTCCTCCCCGTCAAGTTCCGAATCTGCTCCCGCCTCACCCTCCACCTTCGTTTGCCTGAGCCCATTGAGGGCAGTGGTGCGCTAAGCTGCTCAGCTGCCCGAGCGGAAGGACCCCACCCCTGGCCCCGGCTCCGTGAGAGGGCAGCAGCACCTTGAACTGGGCTGGGGTGCTAGCTTGTGTCTAGGGAGACCCCACTTAGCGCTCAGGAGACGCTTCCTTTGGGCCCAGCGACACTGAATACTTGCCGTGCACTGTCTGGTTTAATTCTTACCACCTCCCCTGGAGGTAGGTGTTTCCAAACTACAGCTGAGAAAACTAAAGCACAAAAAGATTGAGGAATTTGCCTGAGGTCACACAGCTAGGAGAGGGCGAGCTGGCCCGTGAACCCCTTAGCCCGTGCAGCCCAGAGGCTGGGACGGGAGGAGAGTTCAGCCCAGCTCCGGCCCTGACGTGGCGCCCCCGGGAGTGGGGACACAGACCCTCCCCTCCTCCCTGCCCGCGAGCGCGCCGCGCCCCCCCCCACCCGTACTAACCACCCCTTGTCATCCTTGTCCCTGCTCTTCTCCCCAGAGCGCCACAGGCCCACTTCTGCACCCAGCTGACCAGACCGCCTCACCCTGCTGCCTAGAGCCCTCTGTGCCCCCCAGCCCCCCAGGATAGAAGGCACACGTGCGTGTCTCTCCGTGGCCCCTCAACCCGTCCGGTTGACTCCTTTGTGCCTGGACGCCTGCTGGCCCCGTGCTCTGGCCTGTCCCTTCCCCACTCTGCCCAGCCTGGCCCTTGGGGTTCTGCTCCTGGGGGGGTCCTCCCCAATGCTCCCCTCCCCCGCCACCCCGGAACTGAGCACACTCACTGCTCACATCTGTGTCCCCAGGGGTATTCCCACACACCTGGAGGGACAGGGTGGATGGCGTGTGCTGGTGTCGGCGAGATGAGGGGGTGGCAGGGCCAGGCTCCAGGGGGCCCTGCCCCCCAGGCACCTTCCATAATTCGAGGCAGGGCAGTTGCGCCACCAGTGGGTTGGATGTGAGTCTTGAGTGCTGACAGGGAGAATCCTGGACTCGTGGGCTCGCTGGGGCAGGCCACCGCAGCCTGGGCTCCAGGGGGTGAGAGGGGGGTAGTGGCGGCTCTCCAGGGCGTGGCAGCTCGGCTGTGGCAGGAGGTTCACCCAGGCCAGCAGGGTCGTGAGCTGCAGTTAGGACGTTCTTGGGAGGTGGTCACCGTGAGCCACACTGTGGGCCGAGCAGTAGCTTGAAGTCTGGGGGCCGAGGGCAGACCGTGTGTCCAGAGGCCAAGTGAGCAGAAGCACAGGGCAGGCCATACCATGCTCAGGACTTGGTTCTACGTCAGGGGGTGGGGAGCCACCGGCTCAGCCTGAGCACGGAGCGCCACGCTCCCGCTCACGTTCCACGAGCCCGCTCTGGCCGCGCCTAGGGAGGGGCGTCAGGCAGGGGCACAGCTGTGGGCCGGGACGGGGCAGGACGCCCAGGCGTGCAGGGGGCAGCTGACGGCCAGTCAGCCCGGAAACGTTTGGGCAGGGCTTTCCTTCCACACCCTGGGAGGGTGGGCTCAGCTCAGTGTCGAACCCATCTGTGCCCACACTTCTGCACTCTGCCCAGGTGTGAGGGAACAGGGCCGGAGCTGACCTCTTATCAGTGGCTCCACGGGGACTTCTGACTGGTGATTTTTAAAACGTCAGGTGAGAGTGAGCCATCGGAGCAGGCCTCATGCAGGCGGCCTCGCTTAAAACGTGACTCAGGAGCGACACTGGCAGGCCCTGAGCTGCCTGAGCGTGTGCGGTCAGCCCCTTGAGCACCAGCTGCTCTCCGAGTCTGCGTCCGCTGCTGCTGCCCGTCACGTGCGGCCCCGGGTGTGCTCAAGTGTGCCTTCCATGAGGTGTGTTCCCTGCACGCCTGTTGGCGGCACGCGTGCCCCCCAGGTTTCAATAACAACTTGTCTGTCTTTAGTTTAAATCCTTAGGTGAACAGAATATTAATTTTGATATGTGATTAGAACATTTTTTTTTGTAGGCTTTACCACCAGCACCTGTTCAGAATCACACAAATAAACATCAGGTATTCAGTGCGTCTCTTCAAGACCATATTTACCCGAGCTGTTTTGGGAGCACTCCAGAGTGGACTAGCTCTAAGTTTATAAGTCTTTGGGGATCAGAAGTGATGAATGATAAGAACTGGAACCCTGGCACTTACTTGCCAGATACAATTTCTGGTAAGGAACTCGTTAAACCTTCGTTGGAGTTTACAGAGACCTGAGCTGAGCCGATGCCACCTGTTGCTGCAGCTCCCCAGCAGGTCCCAGGCCGCTCCTTCCCCTGGCTTCCGCTGAGGGCGGCAGGCCCCCGCCCAGTCAGGCTGCTGCTCGAGTCCCGCTGCACCGACAGAGCCGTGCAGGCCCCGGGCTTGGCAGCCAGGAGCCTGCTGCCTCAGACGCTGGGTCTCCCTGCCCCTGGGCTGCGGCGCATCTAGGCTCCAAGGCACGGTGGTCAGCTTTGGCTCCCTAGAAGTGGTGACCCCTAGAGCTTGGCCCGGGCAGCGGGGTGCTGTGGCTTGAATGCTGTGACTTCCGTTCCTTCCTCTCCTGCTCTGCCCCTACACGGGCCCTGTCCCCGCTAACAAGCACCTCCCCGCGGCCGCCTCAGCTGCCGAGGCGCCGGCGCCTTCCTGGCAGGACAGGGCGCGCGGATGAGGGCTGCCCGTCTGCCTCGTCTCTGTCGTCCATGTGAGGACAGCCCTGGGGGCCCCACCCCAAGCCCTGCATGAGCTCGAACAAGAAGCTAGACTTGACGTCTGGTCTGTGCTTGGAAGGGGTTTCTAGCTGTGTGACCTTGGGCAAGTTACTTAGCCTCTCTGGCCTCAGTTTCTTCATCTCTAGGTTAGGCATTAGAGCGCTAAGCTCAGAAAGCAGTGTTAAGATGCTAGATAACTTTTAGGAAGCACCTGGCATGGGAATTGGCATATAGCAGGCGCTCAGTCAGTGCTTCTTAGACACGAACCAGCTGACTAGCGCCATCACCGGGACTCCTAGCCCTAGCAGCCCCCAGCATTCATAGTTTAGTCAGTAGCTGCTCTTTAGAGTTGACCTAATCCTGTGTCTTTTGGAAGCATTAATTGTCCCATTCTTCTCTGAAGGGAGTGACTTATTAGGGCCAACACTCTCAGAAGCAAGACCTGAAGCGCTTCCGCCTCCATCTAGCAGTGAGACGGCTGCAGTTTCCGATAGTAAAGAGAAAAAGACTGCTGCAAAAAAGAAATGTTTGTACAATTTCCAAGACGCTTTCATGGAAGCGAACAAAGTCGTCATGGCCACGTCGTCGGCCACGTCCTCCGTGTCCTGCACGGCCACCACGGTGCAGTCCAGCAGCAGCCAGTTCCGCGTGTCGTCCAAGAGGCCGCCGCCTCTCGGTAAGGCCCGCCCGCTCGCCGGGCCCCGCTTCCCGAGGGGCCCCGCTGCCCTAGGGGCCTGCCTCCTCCTCGGCGTGCCCTGAGGCGTCAGTGCAGGTGACACCCACAGGTGCCTGTGCCAAGGGAGCATGTCCTCTGGGCCGTGACGAGGGTGTTGCTGCCACGCTGACCCCCGGGGCTCTGCCACGCTGCGTGCTGCCTTGTCACTCTCCTCACTGTGTGCTGTGAGAGGAAGAGGGCACTGCTTTCAGAACACGGAGAGGGATTTTCAGTCACCTTGAAGCAGGAGCCTCGTGCGGAGTAAGCCGACAGGGTACCAGCCCGCCCGAGGTGTAGCCCCGCCGCCATGCAGGCCCCTGGTGCGGAGATGTTGCCACCGCTCTGATCTGAGCCCAGGGCAGAGCGGGCTTGAAGGCGACGTCAGAAGCACACGGGAGCAGGACCAGAGAGGCCTCGTGAGCCAGAGTTAGGGCTGTGTGGGCATCGAGAGGAGTAAAGGAGTGTGGATGGCGGCACCCAGCCAACGTCGCAGGTCCTTCAGGGTCCTCAGGAAAGGGAGCTGGGGGTCGGGAGCTCTTAGGGTCAAAGCTCACTGCTGCCTCAGATGCACAGCCCATACGTGCAGGGGCTGCTCTGCGCCCAGCCAGAGACAGCGCCAGGTAAGCGTCCTCACGGGCTTCCGACGTGGGGGTCTCCGTTTGGAGATGGCAGCAGACCCCTGTCTAGGCACCACGCCCACGGGTCGGCTCCGCCGGCTCCTGCACGCAGACTGAGGTTGCCAGGCCACCGGGAGCAGACGCCTTAGGTGCCCCTGTGCGGTGGGTGGGAGGACCCTGTGCCACCTTCACAAGACTCGTGCCCCCAGCATTTCTGAGTCCAGAATTGTGGACAGCTGGCCTCGGCTCGGGAGAGGTCAGTGTTGTGGAAGGAAGAAAGGAAGTTTGAGAGGCGCTGGGCTGGGGGAAAGGCCGCCAGAGGCTGTGGGTGAGGCTGGCAGTCTGGGTGGGCTGTGCCTGAGACGATCCCCCCGGGGGCGCTGAATCCACAGCCAGGCTGCTGTGCTGGCTTCCCAGCCAAGACGTGTGTTCTCAGGAGCCCGGGCCACACGCCCGGGGCGAGCAGCTGCCGCCCCCACGTCAGGCCACCGGGCAGGTGTGTGTGGGAGAAAATAAGCATGGCGAAACGGCGATGCATCTTGAACCCAGGGGAAGGGCAAGTTCCTGTAGAGTTGGACATTTCCCGACCAAGAGTTGGTTTCCCAAAAAAGCAGCTGGAAGTTAGAGAAAGGCCGTAGGCAGTGACTCCAGCATCTCTGTCGCAGGTGACGTCTTTCACGGCATGAACAAGGAGGATCACAGGCACGGGGTGCCGGCGGCCCCGAGGAGCAGCCCCACGGGCCTGGCCCCGCTGCCCGCCCTCGCCCCCGCCGCCCTCTCAGCAGCCTCCACGCCTCACCTGGCCAGCATCGCAGCCGTGTCCTTCCCCAAAACAGCCGCCTCCCCCGGCTTTGTGGAGTCGCTCAAGAGCTTCTGTCCTGCCCCCGTAGCCCCCCCGCCCCCCCCCACCGAAGGCTCTGTCAGCGCGCCCCCCAGCGTCTGCAGGTGAGCTCTGCCTGGCGGGGAGGCTGGGGCGGCCCTCCCTGACCCCCCAGGACGCAAGCGTGAGCGGCTTGGCTGTTTTGGAATGGTATTTGGTACACATGAGGCTTCCCAGGTGGAACTAGTGGTAAAGAGCCTGTCTGCCAAGGCAGGAGACCGGGGTTCAGTCCCTGTGTTGGGAAGACCGCCTGGAGGAGGGCATGGCGACCCACTCCAGTATTCTGGCCTGGAGAAGCCCGTGGACAGAGGAGCCTGGGGGGCTGCAGTCCATGGGGTTAGGGAGAGTCGGACACGACCAAGTGACTTGGCACACGCAGAAGCACAGAGCAACACAAGATGCTCGATAGGCTTTAATGAAAAGACAGTTTTCGTTCCCCTTGAACTTGCCAGCCCCCCTCCCCCGACACACACACCTCCAGGATGAAGCGGGCGGTTGGGGTGGGGGGGGCGTGTGTGGACCTGCCGAGCCCCTCTAGGTGTAACCCCGCACGCTGTGTGCTGCCTGCGTGAGCCCTGGTGGGCAGGCCCACACCTTGCCTGTGCCTCTGCGAGGCAGGCCGCTTGCTGACGGGCCCTGCATGGTTTTGCAGCGACCCTGACTGCGAAGGACATCGCTGCGAGAACGGTGTGTACGACCCGCAGCAAGACGACGGGGACGAGAGTGCAGACGAGGACAGCTGCTCTGAGCACAGCTCCAGCACCTCCACCTCTACCAACCAGAAGGAGGGCAAGTACTGCGACTGCTGCTACTGCGAGTTCTTCGGGCACGGCGGGGTGAGTGCCCGCGTTTGCACTGCCTGAGGCGGGGCCCTGCCGCGAGCCAGCTTAGTGTTGAGCGATGGGCATTTGCGAACTGCACGTCCCAATAAGATTCTCTGCGAGAATAATATGCCAGGCTGAGCTCAGGGTGTGGTTATGTTGTGTGTGAAGCTCTGTTTGCAGCACAGTTACTAATAAAATGAGGATACTGTCTAAAATAGCAGCTCCACTTCTGGGTTGTACTTGTCCTACAGAAATAATGAAAAATACTTGCCCAGAGTCAGTTATGAGTATTTTCTCCCTGTGTTTTTGCGTTTGATTGTGCTGTTTAGAATGGCTGATGAGGTCAGACCTGCTGCCGACCCAGGTGTGGGCACGGTTGGGTGTGCTCACATGGATGGCAGCCCCGCGGGGCTCTGTGTCACACATGCTGGGCTCGACGGCGCTGCCCGGCGAGACACGTCCACGCTGCGCGGTGTCCGGGACGGCCGTTCCGCCCTTAGGGGCAGGTGTCGGGCATGCTCCCTGGGGCGGGCAGTGGAGGAGCAGAGAATGCGAGTTGTCTCTCGTCTTCTCCGGACGCACGTGGGTTAGTAGTCAGTGAGAAATCTTTTCACCATTGGAAAGGAAGCCTGTGAGTGGATGCGGAAAGACTATAAACCCATTTATTGCCGTGAAAAGGTAGTTAAGCTCCGTCACGTCAGGAGTGGACCAGGCAGTGCGGACAGTCGTTTCCTTTTAGTTTGAAAGTGACCGTCTGTGGGCACAGTTGTACGTCCTCTGCCCGATTTCCCTGAACCTGTGGAGCTCGACAGGCCCGTGCCAGGGTATTAGCTTTGGGGAATCGGTGATGGAAGGCTTCTCTTTTATTTATTTTTCCTGACATACATGGGGTACTTGAGTGATAAGAAAAGATTCTTTTTTAATGCTGCGGTCTGAAATCTGTCACATTCACAGTCATTAAAACTTGAGTTTAGTCATGTTTTCATCTGTCTTAGCCTCCAGCTGCACCCACAAGTAGAAATTACGCGGAAATGAGGGAAAAGCTCCGTTTACGGCTGACCAAGAGGAAGGAAGAGCAGCCTAAGAAAGCGGACCAGCTCTCGGAACGGGAGAGTGTGGTCGACCATCGCAGGGTGGAGGACTTGCTGCAGTTCATAAACAGCTCGGAGACCAAGCCCGTGAGCAGTACGCGGGCCGCCAAGCGCGCTCGGCACAAGCAGAGGAAGGTAAACGGCGGGGTGGGCCTGGGGCCACGCGGGCCCCCACGTTGCTCCCGGAGCCCCGGGCGCCTCCGTCAGCCTGAACAGGACCCACGTGTCCCCCCCGAGCCGTTGGTCTGACACCAGCCCCAGGGCCTTGTGCTGCCGGCATGGCGAGCGGGCCCACCCCTGTCTGTTGAAGGCCCGTCTTCCCCAGGAAAGTCGAGGCAGGAGCCCTCGGTTGTCGAGGGCAAGGGGGCGCTGTGGGCTGGTGGAGACGGCGGGTAAGGAGTCGCCTTTGCTCTGAGCCAGCACACCAGCGCTGTGCGTGAAGGGAGTAGCCCTTCCGGTAGTTGCCCCATCTGCCCACTTCCCTCGAGGGCCTTCCCAGTGCCTGGCTCCCCGAGCCCCTCAGCAGGCAGATGGGCCATGCTCACGGGGGGCTTGTCAGGCCGCAGACTGTGGGCTGAGCTGCTTTGGGAGGAGCCGACGCGCCTGTGAGGGGTGAGGAGGCCTGCCCACCACGGGTTGGGCCACTTGTGTGGGGTTTGCTTTCGGTGTCGCTCACCGTGACTCGGGGGCGGCCGCGACTGCACGCTGCGGGTTTGCCGCGGGCGGCGTGCCTCCGGGTCCTGAGACGGGCCTGAGTTGACCCCAGGCCTGATGGGGGCCTTGGAGGGACAGGCCTGTTCCTGCCCCAAACCTGGTGTAGGAGGCGTGTCCTCCGCCCAGCAGTGCTGCGGTGTTGGGGCCCCAGGGATCCACTTCCCACTGGGTTCCCCGAAGCCTTGGCTCAGGCAGGTGGTGTCTGGGCTGCCCACCCCCACCCCCCCGCCCCCATCCTCTTTCCGTGCGGGCGGCCTGACTCCAGATGTGGCTGCATCCTTCCAGGCTCGGCACAGGCCACCCCCTGGCGCCCACTCACCTGTGTGCTCTCCGCCCAGCCCATTTTTCAGGGGGACCGGCCCCGGGAGCACTGTGGCTGCTGGGTTGCGGGGGCGCGGTGCCGGTGGGGCCACTTGGGAACACTGTTGGCGCCGCCTCCCTGACAGAGGGAGCAAGGGTTCTGAACGATCTGTACTTGAGATTTTTTGAAAATCTGTCATTGAATTTTCAGCCTAATTTTATATTTAAGTTTTGTAGAAAGACGGGTCGTCTGTTATAAATACTGCCTTCTGAGATATTGTGAGACATGTTGAAGTCTGGAAGAACCTTAGCATTTTCCCAGCCAGGCCTCACTGGAGCCTGTGATGGAGAAGCTGTTCTTTGTCCTATTACTGGGCATTTGTTTGCTAGACAGCAGGGATCTTTTCCACTTATGCTCTTAGAATGTGTGTCACTAATTACATAGAGTCTTCACCTGAGATGAAAATTAATTTCCTGCCAGTTGGACGGCAAGAGAGAAGCGTTGTCTGTCACGTCACGTGGAATGTTTTCGAAAGTCATTTGTCTTATCACGCTAGTGAACACAAGTTGGGAATTTTACCTGCTAGGGTGGGAAAAAGAATCTCTAGTTCCTTAGCACACATTTTCTTGTGTCCTTGTGACCTGCATGGGTGCGTCAGCAGGGGCTTCACTGGATGGGCTTGGCAGCGCCCACGAGGCGCCCGGTCAGTCCTGTGCTGGCAGCTGCGTCCTCCGCCTGCTCCCGGACCCCGGGCCCATTGGGGCAGGGGCGCACAACCGCTTTTGGCCTCTGCTCCCTGACCCCCGACCCCCTGGCAGCTCAGACTGTGGGGGCTTGTTCCCCGTCACCCCCACGTTGGCATGGGCGTGCTCTTAAGTTTCGGGCCTGCCACGGCCCCTGTCAGAGCTTACCGTCTCAGCGCGCGGTTCAGCTCTTCAGGTGCCTGCGTCCCTGTGTCTCACGCTGCCTTCCCTTCCATCGCAGCTGGAGGAGAAGGCGCGCCTGGAGGCGGAGGCGCGGGCCCGGGGCCACCTGCACCTGCGCGAGGAGCGGCGGCGGGCCGAGGACGAGCGGCTGACGGAGGAGCTGCGGCGGCTGCAGGAGCTCCAGACCCTGCGGGCCGCGAAGAAGAAGAAGAAGGACCGGCTCGCGAAGGACTGCCCCAAGCTGGACATGCTCGCCAGCAGCTTCCAGGCAGCCGCAGAGTCGGCGCCTGGCGCCGAGACCATCCACAACGGCTCCCTGGAGCCGACTGAAGACCCTGAGACCTCATCCCCCTGCCCCTCCAGACATGCGAACCACGCGGGCCCGGGGCCGGGGGCCGACCCCTCCAGACACGCGGACCCCACCGAGCCCATGGACGCCAGGGAGGCCAAGCGGCTCCTGCCCAAGGGGATTGGCGGGGAGCAGCCAGAGCCGCTGTCCTTCCTGCTGGACATGGTGCATCACCACAAAGGGGGCGCCGGCCCACAGAAGCTGCGGCCGGGCGGCAAGGCCGCTGGCGAGCCCGCCAGGAAGCCCTCGGAGCCCCCCCGGGCCCCAGAGGGCCCGGCCCGGCCCCGGCCGCAGGCCGAGCCCAAGGCCAGAGTGCTGGAGCTCCCGCCCCTGGCGGGCCACCGAAGGGAGGAGACGAAGGCTAACAGCAACAACAACAATAGGAAGCTCCTGAACCACGTCCGTGAAGAGAAGCCGGGCCCAGGCCCCGGGGAGCCTTCCGCGCCCAGCGAGCCCCTGCAGAGCGGCGGCAAGCCAGCACCCGCGGAGTCCCCGCAGCCCAAGGGCCGGGGCAGGAAGAGCAAGAAGAAGAAGGGGGAGCGCGCCAGCAGCTCCATTGGTGAGTGCGGGGGTTCCCCACCATTGCCCCCGGCCGCGCAGCCCGCAGGCACATGCTGGCTTCTGTCAGGGCCGTTCTGCCAGCACAGGGCCACGTGGGCACTGTTGCCACATCTGGTTGTCGTGAGGTAGCCTCCGAGCCCCCGGCTGTGGGAAGAGCGCGAGGACCCCGCACACCCCCAGGTCAGCGGTCACACCGGCTTTGTCCTCCTGGCCTCCGGACTGTGTTTCTGAGCCAGAGGAGAGTGGTTTGCCATTTTCCCTTTAGATGGTCCTGTGTGTGTTTCCTCCAGTGAGGGCCCTCTCTTCCGGACCACGGGACAGTGGCTAGAGGCGGGGAGTCGACGCCGCGCGGGCCGTCCTCTGCCTCGGAGACCGCAGCCGCGCTGCCGCTGCTCTGTTTGTCCCGTAGCATCCTTTAAGGGAAAGCTCGTTTCTCCTGGTGCGGGGCCCTCCCCGGGGCCCCTGTCAGTGGCTCCCTTGCTCAGACCTTGCCTTTCTAAGGAGTGTGGCCCATCCATGTTGAGAATGATTCCTTTTAGTGCTGTTTCAGTTGGGTGCCGTTCCCTCACAGTGGGGCTCAGGCTCTGCGTTGTTGGCAGCGGCACTGTGTCTGCAGGCGCAGCGCGGTCAGAAGGGCACCGTGCCCGCCTGGCGGTGACCCTGGGCCTCCCAGGCCACTGGGCAGGGAGCCTCTCTTCCGTGAGGACCATGCCTCCCGCCTGTGCTCAGGCCCAGTGTCTCGGGGGCAGACGAGCCCCGTGTGCTGCACCAGGCACTCGCCCGCTAGTCGGAGCGTCCGTGGCCAGCAGCCCTCGCTCAGACAGTCGTGACGGCGCTGTTTCTCTGTCCCTTCCGCGTTTCTCAGGCGGCGTCCTGCAGGGAGGGCCGTCCTTCTCCCCCAGGTGCTCTCTGCCTTCCTTCCGTGTTTTTGTGCCTCTTCCCCCCGCTTGTCCGCCTGCCCTGGGTGCGCCAGGCGAGCCGCTGCAACGGCTCTTCTCTCCTCAGAGTCTTTTTCAGTGTTTTCTTGGCTGTTCTTTCGGGTTTGTATTCCCATAGGAACTTTGGTGTAAATGTGCCTGAAGGTAAAGAAAATGAAAGTGAAGTCGCTCAGTCGAGTCTGACTCTTTGCGACCCTGTGGACTGTAGCCCACCAGGCTCCTCCCTCCATGGGATTCTCCAGGCAAGAACACTGGAGTGGGTTGCCATTTCCTTCTCCAGGGGATCTTCCCAACCCAGGGATCAAACCCGGGTCTCCCTCACTGCAGGCAGACGCTTTAACTTCTGAGCCACCAGGGAAGCTCATAAATGTGCCTAACTCCCTTAAAAAAGAAAATCCCTTGTTGATATCTTTATTGGTACTGTGTTAAATTTATAAATTAATTTAGGAAGAATTGGTTTATATGATGTTGTTTGTCCTTACCAAGAACAGGGGGAGTTTTTCCATGTGTTCAAATGCACTTTGTCTCCTTTTGGGATGTTTTAAGTTTTCTTTAATAGGTTTTTCACATTTCTTATTGAGCTTATTCCTGAGTATTTAATCTTCCTTGCTTGTAATTTGAATGAGCTGTTTTCTGCCGTCTTACGTTCTAACTTTGGACCATCCAGCGCAGTAGCCAGGCATGTGAAACCCCTGAGCGCAGAGATGCTCAGAGTGCAAGCTGAACATACACGCCATCAAAGCCAACATGCAGAAACGTAAGGTACCTCCGTGTAGCTGTTAGATTGATTCCGTATGGAGACGAGCGTTGGGGTCTGCTTAGTTAAATGTGTGTTACTACAGCGAACCTTGCTTGTCCCTCCATCCTCTCCTAATCCGGCCCCTGGGCTCGCGTTGTGTCCGTGGCTCTCGCTCCTCCGCCTGGCCTTTGTGTTCATGTGTGAAAACCGCTGCTTCCTGCGCCTTAGCTTTCCGCCTTCCACCCGAGTGAGTTCCTTCAGTCTTGTTGATTCTCTCAGCTTTTCTGTCATCCGTTCGCAGATAGAAAAAGCTTTACTTCTACTTTTCCAGTTCTTATGCCTCGTTTTCTCTTGCTTAACTGCATCATTCCTAAACTTACTGGAAACGTTTGATATTTCTATATTAAGATTTTGGCTTTAAGGTTCATATAGTTTATCACGTTAAGAAAATATCCAATAATTCCTACTTATAAAAAATATTTTATCAAGAGTGAGCTGATTTTTGTCAGAGGTTTTCTAGCATCTGTATAGATTAAACATTTTTCTTCTTAGACTTGTTGCACTTCATAATGATTAGGAAGGTTTTTTTTTTTTTTTTTTTTTTTTTCATTTTCAGTATTCATGAGAAATTCGCCCTCCACTGGGACTGTGCAGGCTTTAGTGATTTGAGAGGAATCTCCCGTGCAGCCCCCTGGGCTTGGCGCCTTTTTTGTGGGGTAGTTTCCTGATAACATTCTCTCTGTCCTCTGTGGTAATTGGTTTGTTAAGGTATTTCTGTCTTTTTATGAGGTTAATTTTTGTAAACTGTGTTTCTCTGCTAAACTATCGGTCCAGCTAGTTTTCCAGCCTAGTTGCACGGATGCCTGCAGAGCACACGCCTTTTGTTTGTTTTGTTCGTTTTTAGGTGTGCTGGGTCTGTGCTATGGCACCTGGCTTCGTTGCCCCAAGGCATGTGGGATCTTAGTTCCCCGACCAGGGTTTGAACCTGCGTCCCCTGCGTTGGAAGGTGGATTCTTTACCAGTGGACCACCATGGATGTCCCCAAAGTACATTCTTTTTCAAAAATTTCTTTTAATGGTGGTTTTCCTCTCATCATTTCCTATATTGTATGTTTTGTGCTTCCTTTCTCCCTATTGTGTTTGACTCTAAAATAGTTTATATACTGTTTTTTTTTTTAAAGGCTCTTGATTTAGTAATTAGGTGTATTTTTATTCTTTCCTCTGCTGCATTAGTTTCCATTTCTATCTTTTTTTCCTGTGCCTTTTTTGGTTTCACTTCATTGTTCTTTACAACTTTTCCACTTGGGAATTGAGTTCATTTCTTTTCATTCTTTCAGTTTTATTGATCAAAGTAACACTTTGAATTTTTCTCTGAAAAGTTTTTCTCTGAACTTTCCCTTTAAGTATATCTCATAATATCAGATAATATTTCCACTTGGTTTCTTTTTTAGAAATTTAGTAATTTCCATGTAGCTTTTACCCCCTTTCACCCAGTAGTTTAATAGGTGGCTTTTAGATTTCCAGATGGGAGAACCTCTCTTATATTAATAATTTCTAGGTTTTGGACTCTGTGATTCGAGAGTATTGTTTATATTTCTGCTTTTAATTACTGGTAATTTTAAATTACTGGTATTATCTTTGTGACTAGTTTTTGTGATCGCTCTGTGTGCATTTGAGATAAAAGTATATTTTTTCTGTTTTCATGGTACAAAACTATATCTAAATACATGTTTATATCCATGATATATTTTGAATTACGTTCGAGTCTTCCATACCTTTCTTGGCTTTTGCCCTCTTAATCCATATTCTGTTATTTATTATCGGGGTCTTTTCCCTGTGTTCTGTTTTACAGAGGCGGTTTCTGTGTTACTTGGTACACATCCCTAACAATCTCTTACTGAATGGTGGCTTTTATTATTCAAGCTCTCCTTTTTGTTGTGCTTCTTGCTCTTGAACTGACTTCTCCTTTGTTCCTCTGCTTCTGTTTGCCTGGCAGGCACCTTTGCCATCCTCCCTTCGTTTCTGGCCTTTCTGAGTCGCTTGTTTTTAGGTCGTCCCCTTGTATACAGCTTAGACACCTGAGTCCTGCGGTGTGAGCCCTGTTGACAGTCTTAGGCACTGCAGGTGAGGTGAGCCCCTTTCCGTGTACTGATCGGACAGCCCTGACATAACTGAGTGATTATTAGACCTGTTTCCTGGTGTGTCCTCTCTCTGGGTGCCGTGTCCGCGTTGCTGCTGCTTCCCCGAGTGTCCCTGTTTCAGAACACGTGTGGCGCTCTGCCGGTGCCCCGCCCCCACCCCGCAGGCCCCGCCCTGCTCCTGGTGGGCGCGGCCCTGCTCCCTGCCGGGGGCAGCCTCACGCCGAGCGCCTCCGCTCAGCTCCCCATTTTGCCGCCCCTTCTCGCCCCACCCTTAGCTGCGCTGTGTCTGCTTTGTCGTCAGAGCACGTGGTGCTCGTAGGCCTGCCCGCGAGTGAGCACAGCAGGCGCCCGCCTCCTGCAGAGATTCTGGGCGCGTGTCCTCCATCAGGGCCGGGGCAAGTCCTCCGAGCTCCAGAGAAGCCTGCGGTTTCCGTGGTCTGCACGTGAGCAGCCAGCCAGGCCTGGACTGTCTTAGGTCAACTTTCTCTCCACTCTGGTTAATACAGTTTATTTGTGCAAAAAATGTCTGTCCAATACTGAACCTGGCTATAGTTTCATCCTATTTTTTCCTTACACCACGATTTTTGACCCTGGTTGTCTGTTCTAATCAGAAGAGTATCAGAAATCACTTTATAGAGGCAGCGTCCCCGGCAGACCCACCACCTGCTCTGTTTTTTTTTTTTTTGTGGTTGAAGCTGCTCTTCTTCTGGAACTATCATATCTGTGGAACAGCTTGCGATTGGGCTTTCCAAGTCGTCATTTTCTTGACTCATAAACCTCCTGGCTCACTACGTCTCTCCTCGCTTGCAGTGTCCCTGAGCACGGGGGCCCCCCAGCGGTGCTGGTGGGAGGTGTGCACCGGCGGCCTGGAGAGAGGTCTCTGCGCGGGGAGGAGCCCTGGTGAAGGCGACGCTGTGTAGATGGGGGGCGGGACGGGGGGCACGGCAGGAAGCAGCAGCAGGGATGGGCACCGGCGTCCCTGGCGATTGACAAGGGGCGTGCCCAGCCTGCTGACCGGGGCGGAGCGTGAGGAGCGGAGGTGGAGGGGTGCGGCTGTGCCCGCCTGGGGTGGCTGCAGGGAAGAGGTACCTCTGTGCACGTGTGGCCCAGCGGAGGCTGGGATGGGGTGGTGCTGTTGGTGTCTAGCTGTGGGTGAAGCCAGGGGGACAGGGCTTCAGGGAAGGACCCAGGCAGTAAGCTCCGCAGGGGGCTGTCGTCCTGCTGGTCCTGGGGGCGGCGCTGCTGTGCCGGGTGGGTGTGACGGCCCCTGCCTGCCGCTGGGACTCTTCAGAACTGTGGGCAGCTGGTGTGCAGCTAGGCCATGGCTCCGCCACTGTAACTGTGTTAACGGGGTGTACTCCGTTACACTCCTGTGCAAATGCCCAGTGAGAGGAGGAAAGAGAGTCTTTACGGAAGATTCCAAAAGTTGTCCCATGCTAAAGTGGGGACAGGGTGGAGAGCGGCCTTTCACAGAGCAGCAGCGGTGGTCTGCACGCTCCTTGGGTGGAGCCTGCTGGTGCGCGGGCACCACGCCCCCCACCCCAGCCCCCACAGTGTGTAGGTGTGCCCGGATGGAGCCTCTGGCACCTGAGCTCAGGCACGAAGCACACCACATCTTGCAGGCCCTGGACTGGGGGCAAAGCAGGGGAGAGAGTTAAGGACCCCAGAGGTGCCGAGGCTGCCTGCTGTAACCTGTCTCCAAAGAGGGCTCCTCACCTGCAGACTGAAAGACAGCCTTACTCTTTGGTTGGGATAGCCTCAGGCTGATGATAAAGTCTCTGGAGGGTGCTCGAATGAGCCGAAGGCCCGGGAGAGCCGGGTTCCTCCAGAGGCTTGGTCCAGGGCCCAGACGTGCCGCGCGTCTGCTGGCAGCCATGCCCCTGCCCCTCCATCGGGCACCTGGCACCAGGAGTGTGGCCTCTCGAGGGCTCGCCCTGGGCCTTTGCTCCACACGAGTCTGCTCGCCCCACGGTCGGGTGCTGCCAGGCGCCCGAGTGGTGCCCGCCCACCTCTGGGCCTTTGCAGAGTCTCATCCTGGACAAGGTCGTTAGTTTGTGAAGCGGCTGAAGTGAAACCAAACGCTTTGCTCCGTTCTGGTAAGATGGCGTGCTGTTTAGTTGACTTACCTCTTTCACTTTGCAGATGACGTCTTTCTGCCTAAAGATATCGACCTAGACAGTGTGGACATGGATGAGACGGAGAGGGAAGTGGAATATTTCAAAAGGTAAGGGTTAGGCCTGGCGTCTGAGGCAGCAGGGGCTCCGTGGTGCCGTGCATGCCCCTCCCAGAGCACTGCCGTCAGTCTGGGGCAGAAGTCGTGTCAGCGGCCCCGCAGCCTGGCCACAGTGCCGTGCCCCACCCACACCCCTGCACACGCGCTGGCCTCCTTGCCCTCACGGCCACCGCCCCCTTCCCCGTGGGTGTGGAGCTGGGTTCACGGCATCACAGGGCATCTCACAGTGGTCCTCAACCGCGGCATCGCCAGGGGCCGTGGGTCCACGCCTTTGCTCTCACAAGTCTTCCCCCTGATCTTTCTGTGTGCTGGTGTTGGAGCAGGGATAGGGCACGCTCTTAAGGTGGAAAGTGACATTTTTGATAATATTTTCCATCTTTCTGGTGTGCAGACATGTTTAATAGCGTTTGTCATAATTTCAGTAATATTTTGTCTATTTGAGTTACGGCAAGAAATTTTTTTCTTTAAAGTGCTTTGTTTTTTATCTAGCAGTACGTTAGTTCTTTGTTTCAGAAAACACACACACACATATACTCAAAAAAGAAGCATTTTCTACTGTTATTAATTCATATTTGAGATGAAATTCTAAGTGTTTCTGAAAACTGTGTTTATTGTACAACGTGCGTGTGTGTGTTTTACCTCTTAGGAGATGATAAAGCATTTGCTAAAGTTAAGCTTTCACAATAGAAACTCGTAACTAGGACAGAAGGCACATGCTTAGCATGGTGCAGGTATCCATAAAACACACTGGATGTTATACTTAACGGTGAAACATTAAAAGCTATTCTTTGAGATTAATAATGTTGATAAGCGTGCCTCTTATCACAACTGTTATTTCTAAAGACATAAAATGAAACAAAGAGATAAGGATTCAGATGTAGACGTGGAATTGTCATTCTCAGATGATATGAGCGTGTTTGTACAAAGTCCAAAGGAAGGTACAGCTAAATTATTGAATTCGTCCACAGTTTGCCCTGAAGCTGGGTTCTGGAGGGCAGGGAATGGAATAATGGGGCATTTCTTGGATGATGGTGACACTTCGGAGGAAAGTTTCCCCAAGGCGGACCTGCAGGGTTCATGCAGCTCGTAATCAGAGATGACTTGTTAGAAACAAAGCTTGTCAAGCACCCAGGACTTAGGAAGAAAATAAAAATCTGAAAGTGAAAACAGACTTGTTAAAATCAAGGTCTTGATAGATAGGTGATGGATTCGACACTGCTGAAGAGGGAATGGATGAACTGGAAGGTACACTGGAATGCACCAAGAGCTGAGGAAAATAGAAAACGCGAGCGAAGGGTTAGGGGACGAGGAGGCCCAGTCTAACGCACGTCTAACTGAAGCCCCTCTGAGAGGAGATGGAGAGACGGTGGAAAAGCAGGATTTAAAGAGACGAGGATTTGCAGAACTGATGAGAAATACGAATCTACAGAATCAGAAGCACAACGTATACCAATAGGATAAACAAATAAAACACCCCTCCACATAGCATTTAAAATCAGAGACCGTGGAGCGATACTTAGTGTCGGAAAAGACTGTCAGTCTGTAATCATGAATCCCACAAACTTCTCCTTCCCCGTAATAAAGAAGGGCTACAGGAGCGTGCTGCAGGAAGACCTGTTTAAAAGGAAACGGTAAAATAATACTTTCAGAAACGGAAATTGGGAATTCCTTGGCAGTCCAGTAGTTCGAACTCTGTGCTTGCGCTGCAGGGGGCATGGTTCCATGCCTGTCAGGGAACTAAGATCTTACAAGCCGTACAGCAAGGCACAAAAAAGAGGAAATTGAGCTCAGGAGATTAGTCTGATACGGGAAGGAAGGAATGAAACAACTTCCTGGTGAATCTTGGTGAATGTCTGATTGACTTTATACTTAAAGGAGCCCCAGTACTGAGCGGCAGCAACACGTCTGCTCGGTGTGATGTGACCAGAGCTGAGTATCCTCAGCCCCTTTTTTATTGCTAGGGTAGTTACCATTCAGACTGAACCTAAATGGGCTGGACACAATTTTAGTAGCAAACATTAAAATAATAGAAATAAAATGTATAAACTGGTAATCAGTAGGAGGAAAAAAAAAAAAACTCAAAAACAAGTGTAGAGAGAGTACAATAGATTTTACAAAGATAGAAGTCCAGTTGTCTCAATACCCATTATATTCAGTAAGCAGAAAGAATATAGTTTGTCAGATTGTGTTAAGTTTTTTTAATGTATATATACATAAATACGTATATATGCTATATACAAGAAAATAACCTGAACTGTAATGGAAAGGGACAGGGGGCTCCCCTGGGGGCTCAGTGGTGGAGAACCTGCCTGCCAGCACGGGAGACGCGTGTTCGCTGCAGTCTGGGGAGGTGCCGCCTGCAGAGGGCCGCCCAGCCCAGGCCCCACAGCTGCCTGAGCCCGGGCTCCCCAACAGGAGACGTCGCCACAAGGAGCAGCCCCGTTCACTGCAGCCGGAGAACAGCCACGAAGAGCCGGCGTGGCCAAAAGTAAATAAAACTGTTTTCTTAGAAAAGAGAGGTGGAAACACAGAGAAAGACAGCTCTGCTCCAGCTGTGCTATTCTCAGATGAAATGCATTTTAACACAAGGGATAGTTGGAGTTTGCTCCTAATGATAAAATGCTCCATTTGTTGGGAAGAAATAGGAATTTTAAACCTACGTGTTTAATAAAACAGCCTCAAGCTACAAAAAGCAATTTGGGCTTTACAGAGAATTAGACACAATAAATGGGCAAAATAAAAGACAGAAATGGTAAGGACCTAAGAGAAGCAGAAGATATTAAGAAGAGGAGGCGAGAACACACAGAAGAACTGTACCAAAAAAATCTTCATGACCCAGATAACCACGATGGCGTGCTCACTCACCTCGAGCCAGACATCCTGGAATGCAAAGTCAAGTGGGCCTTAGGAAGCATCACTATGAACAAAGCTAGTGGAGGTGATGGAATTCCACCTGAGCTATTTCAAGTCCTAAAAGATGATGCTGTGAAAGTGCTGCCCTCAATATGCCAGCACATTTGGAAAAGTCAGCAGTGGCCACAGGAGTGGAAAAGGTCAGTTTTCATTCCAATCCCAAAGAAAGGCAATGCGAAAGAATGTTCAAACTCCCGTACAATTGCACTCATCTCACACACTAGCAAAGTAATGCTCAAAATTCTCCAAGCCAGGCTTCAATAGGACGTGAACAGTGAACTTCCAGATGTTCAAGCTGTATTTAGAAAAGGCAGAGGAACCAGAGATCAAATTGCCAACATCTGTTGGATCATTGAAAAAGCAAGAGGGTTCCAGAAAAACATCTATTTCTGCTTTATTGACTACGCCAGAGCCTTTGACTGTATGGATCACAACAACTATGGAAAATTCTGAAAGAGATGGGAATACCAGACCACCTGACTTGCCTTTTGAGAAATCTGTATGCAGGTCAGGAAGCAACAGTTAAAACTGGACATGGAACAACAGACTGGTTCCAAATCAGGAAAGGAATACATCAAGGCTGCTGTATCTTGTCACCCTGCTCATTTAACTTACATGCAGAGTACATTATGAGAAACGTGGGCTGGGCTGGATGGATGTAGCACAGGCTGGAATCAAGATTGCCAGGAAAAATGTCAATAACCTCAGATACGCAGATAACACCACAGTTACGGCAGAAAGCGAAGAACTAAAGAGCCTCTTGATGAAAGTGAAAGAGGAGAGCGAAAAAATTGGCTTAAAACTCAACATTCAGAAAACTAAGATCATGGCATCACTTCATGGCACGTAGATGGGGAAACAATGGAAACAGTGAGAGACTATTTTGGGGGCTCCAAAATCACTGCAGATGGTGACTGCAGCCATGAAATTAAAAGGCACTTGCCCTAGACAGCATATTAAAAAGCAGAGACATTACTTTGCTGACAAAGGTTCATCTAGTCAAACCTGTGGTTTTTCCAGTGGTCATGTATGGATGTTAGAGTTGGACTATAAAGAAAGCTGAGTGCCAAAGAATTGATGGTTTTCAACTGTGGTGTTGGAGAAGATTCTTGAGAGTCCCTTGGACTGCAAGGAGATCCAGCCAGTCCATTCTAAAGGAGATCAGTCCTGGGTGTTCATTGGAAGGACTGATGCTGAAGCTGAAACTCCAGTACTTTGGCCACCTGATGTGAAGAGTTGACTCATTGGAAAAGACCCTGATGCTGGGAGGGATTGGGGGCAGGAGGAGAAGGGGACGACAGAGGATGAGATGGCTGGATGGCATCACCAACTGGATGGACGTGAGTCTGAGTGAACTCCGGGAGATGGTGATGGACAGGGAGGCCTGGCGTGCTGCAGTCCATGCGGTCACAAAAAGTCAGACACGATGGAATATTAACCAGCCATAAAAATAATGAAAAGATGCCATTGCAGCAACATGGATGCACCTAGAGATGACCCTCGTAAGTGAAGAAAGAAAGGAAAAGGCGCGTGTCCTGTGATGCCAGTCACGTGTGGACTCTCAACTATAACACATGGGAGCCTGTCTGTGAGGCAGAAGCAGAGTCACAGGCCTACAGCGCAGGCCAGTGTCGCCATGGGGAGGGAGGTGGCGGAGGGCGGAGGGGGAGTCCGGGATTAGGAGATGCAGACTGCTCCGCGGAGAGTGGGTGAGCAGGCTCCTCCACGCAGAGTTGGTGAACAGCAAGGTCCTCCTGCAGAGCACAGGGGACTGTATGCCGTATGGAAGAGATGAAAAGACACACAGGTATAACTGAGCCACTTCAGTGTGCAGCAGAAGAACGAACATTGTCAATCAACTGTACTGTAGGAAAACTAGAGAAATGGCTTGCTCTTGAGAGCACTTCCACTGAAGCCTTAAATGCTGGAGTTGGGTAGTAAGAACCTGAAAATTAGTGAGTTAGGATTTCATTTGAGAAATTAGAAAAGCAACAATAGAATAAACTGAAAGAAAGTGAAACAAAAGAGATAATACATAAGAGAAATAATGAAATAGGAACCAGAGATCAGCAAAGCCAAAATTTGATTCTTTGAAAACATTAAAAAACAGAGTCTTAGGCACTGACCTCCAGGGAAGTCCCCCACTTCATGTTAGGAAAGAAATGCAACACTGATACCAAAAGCTGCTAAAACTAGTACCAGAGAAAATGAACGACCGCAGGTTTGTTTCTCTCAAGAGTGTCAGATGTGAAATCATCAAGAAAATACTCACATTCCAAGTCACAACAGCATGTTTTTAAAAAGCTGCACGTGACCAAACTGGCTTATTCCAGGATTGAATTAGTATTAGGAAGTGTTTTTTGCTACATTAATATAGGAAAGAAGAGGTGTGCGATCATTTCAGTGGGCTCAGACAATACCTTTGCTAAGATCTTAGGACCCATTTATAATTAATTAAAGAAAAAACAGTAAGCAGTGGAAGGAAATATCTTTAGCCTGAAAAAAGGGATTCACCAGCAGAGAGAGAGACGTGGGTGGAGCATCTTCCAAAGTGGAGGAGTGTGGGAGCACCTGTGGAGCGGACCTGCCGCCAGCGCTGCCGCTCAGCCCTGCGCACGGGTACGCGGGACAGACAGAGGGACAGGAGTGGAGACCAGGGGCCCGAGGCCTGCAGGGAGGAAGCAGGCTTTCACTTAGAGCGAGCTGATCGTCTCTGTGGGGAGTTACAGAGCGTGCAGCACGGTGTAGAGAGAGCCAGCTGTAGGATAAGCGCGCCGAAGTCAGCTATTGTTCTCTCCACGCTGGTAATACAGAAACGGAGTTTGAATAAAGACAGCAGTCATCACAGCCCCGAAGTGTGTGCTGTGTCTGTGAATCGGGCCACAGAGGAGCGTGGAAGACCCAGGTCTCAGAGGCTCCATGTGCGCACTCACAGGAGGATTGGCACCGTAAGCCGTTGCGCTTCCCCGAGTTTATCTGTAGATTTAAAACCCAGGAAGAGTTCTGTGGAATTGAACGCAGTGTTTCTGGAGCATGTGGGGACAGCCCTGCGATACAGCCCGGGGAGGAATGTCACAGCAGGGGAAAGGGGTGGAGCCGAGCTGTGTGCACCGTGGACACTCCTTACACGCTGCATGTCAGACAAGACCCGGCACGCAAGAGCGCACACGATGACACCGTCACGGGGACTTGAAATCAGGCAGACGAGTTCACCGTTCAGTGTGCCTGCGGTTCAGTCCAGCAGCTCCTCTCCAGGCATCTCCCCGAAAGCTCACAGGAGAAGAGAGTGGATGCTTGCACCAAGACCTGTTCCTGGACGTTCTCGCAAGTCTTACTTGTAGCCCCAGCCTGGCAGTGACCCCGAGGGCCACGCAAACGAGCAGACAGGTGGTGCTCCCTCCACCCAGGGCTGCTGCAGGGCACATGGGCACTCCGCGGAGGTCCCACTGGAGTGAGGTCCAGGGAGCGGGGGCGGCATGGGGCTGGCCTGGGGCCAGGGCGGCCAGGAGACTTGGGGCGGCGTGGACTTGTGCCGTGTCCTGCCCGATGGGGTCATTTCCCAGACACTACCTGCATTGTGCTGCACGGCAGTTACACCTCGGCGAAGTCTGTTTTTAGAAATGAAGTGTCTTGTTCAGGGATGCATACACAGATGTTAGGACTGTAAAGAAAGGCACAGAGGTGATCAGCGTAAAAAGCCAGGTCGGATTCCTTCCGAGGTGAGGCGGGCAGGGCCTGAGGCGGGCTCGGGGCTTGGTGCCGGCAGGGGCCCCGGCCTGGCTGCTAGCCCATGGTGTTCACTCTATGTTTATTCTTTGTATCATGTGCTGGCCTTAGTTGCTCAGTTGTGTCTGATTCTGTGTGACCCCAGGGCTGAAGAAAACTGGAGTAGCCATTTCCTTCTCCAGGGGATCTTCCCAACTCAGGGATTGAACCCAGGTCTCCGCATTGCAGGCAGATTCTTCACCATCTGCGTCACCAGGGAAGCCCTTCTTAGGCCCACCACCCATAGAATAAGAGATTGATGAACTACACCAAAATCAGCAGCTTGCTTTTTAATAGAAAAAGTGAGAAAACAGTATTGCAGCAAGCACATCATAGGATTCATATCAAGATGTGTAAGCATTGCAGCGTGTTACGGAAAGACAGATAGACCTCTTGACAGGTGGGCAGACGAAGCAGTCAATGGCCCAGGAAGCTTGTGACGGGTTCCCCGTGGAGGCCTCAGCCAGCTGGTGCTGGGAGGGAGAAGCGGGGCATCTGGTGCCCCCGAGGAAAAGAGCTTGGCGGGTCCACTGAGCTGGTAACGGCCTATCCTGTGCCCCCGGGATCCCACGCCCAGGCCCGCAGTATCCGCGCCAGGAGCGCCCTCCGGGGTCCTGTCCACTCAGCCTGGTGCAGCCTCGCGGCAGGACCGCACGCCCACGGTGGCGAGGGACGTGGCCGAGTGGAGAGGTCAGCGCCAGCCCCTGTGGACACCTGCGAGGTCCCGACCCTGCAGAGAACCGTGAGGCCCTGGGGTGACCAGGCCAGGCTGGCAGGCTGCGTCCGGGGCTCAGCCCCGCGCCCAGGCTTGGCTGTGCAGGGTTTTTTGCCCGGGGCTGGGTGCCCAGGCTTTTACATGATAGCCGCACACAGGTGTCGCGCACACACGAGGGCATGTCTGCGTGACAGCGTGGAACACGCCTGAGGGAAGTGGTTGGTGTCAAGGGAGGCGGCGGGCCGGCTGCTGCCAGCGCCCCTGAGCCTTGCTCAGGTTCAGGCCCGGAGCCGCTGAGCACCCTGGCTGCGTGCGAAGGAGGCGGCAGAGGTGGAAGCTTCCGGAAGCTCTAAAAGGCAGCTTCACTGGACTCGGGGTTTGGGTTCTGGGTGACGGTGCACCCCTTCGCCGGGGTAGGGGGGGCGGTGGGCAGGCTGGCCGAGGGGCGTCCCCTCCCTGGACAGAGTCCTCTGGGCCACACCTCCAAGGTCGACCCTGGATGAGGTGGAAGCGCTGCCCCTGCTGGACTAGGGACAGCTGTACCATTTTATGGTTGAATTCAGATTCCTGCTACCACATCAGTGAGGGAAGGGTGAGGATTTCAGAAATGATGCAGAAGCTTTTGAAAGAAAACATCCTTTCCCTCGTTGAGTGCAGAACTTGGCCGTCACTGCCCAGGGAACGAGCTGCAAAGCAGGCCTGGGAGCACCGGCCTGGGGGCATCGGGCTGCGCTGACCTGCCCCGAGGGCGCAGGGGGACAGTGTTGTGTGTCTCGGTGGTGCAGAGTTGTGTTTCACGTCTCACCCTCGTGACTCGTGGGTAAGGGAGGGCAGGGTGCTGGCCGTGGCAGGGCCCGACCGGGCCCTTTCTCTGCCGACCAAGAGGAAAAGACACAGATCCGCAGGGGTGTCCCGAGGGGGGACCGCCCTCCCCAGCGGCCGTGGCCTCGGTCCCCGCGGAGCGCCGGGGCGGGGGTTGTTGGGGGTCTCCACCCTGGCCAGGCTGGGCCGTGGCCACCCCCCCGCCTGTGACTGTACCGCTTCCTGTCTTCCAGGTTCTGTTTGGATTCTGCCAGGCAGACCCGACAAAGACTGTCCATCAACTGGTCCAACTTCAGCTTGAAAAAAGCCACCTTTGCTGCCCACTGAACGAGGATGCTGGAGAGGGCAGCGCGGTGGCGGGCCCGGCCCCCCAACGAGAGCCTGCTGCTCGGCCGCGCTGTGAGCTCGTGTGCGTGTTGTCTGTGCGTGAGCCGGCCGGACGAGCCGTCCCCACGCAGCCGGCCCTCTGCGTCTCGCCCTGTCCCGCCACCTGCCCCCGGGAGGCTCCGCCCAGCTCCCCCCGCGGCCACCGGGGGCCTGGGCGGGCGGGCCCGCCGTCCTCCACAGTCCACTGTCCAGAGTGTCCACGTCGCGCGTCCGTGTCTGACCCCCGACTTGTAGCCAGCTTGTGTAAGACCCCGCAGAACGAGACCGTTCCGAGCAAACACCCACCAGTACTCACACCATGAAGTCTGTAGAGTGTACAACTGTATTAACACGGAGCCTGCCTGGCTACTTTTTTAACATATTGTTAAGTAATATTAAAATCATGTCTTTCTTTTTGAAAGATGGAATACATTAGTACAGCAGGAGGCCTGGTCTGCTCGCTTTGTGCCGGGGGCAGGGGGGGAGAGCGGGCGCCCCCCGCGCGTCGCAGCCCTGGCACCCTCCCCCTCCAGCGGGGCCCGGCGCTATCCCTGCCGAGGTGAGAGCGCGAGCGCGGGGCGCGCCCTGGAGGAGGGCGGAGCGCGCGCTGGAGGGGGCGGGGCGCAGCAGAGCCTGGGGGCGGGGCGCGCGCTGGAGGAGGGCGGGGCGCGCGCTGGAGGGGGCGGGGCGCAGCAGAGCCTGGGGGCGGAGCGCGCGCTGGAGGGGGCGGGGCTCCGGGGCGCCGCTGCCCGCACCCCCTGCAACACTAGCTCCCACTGCTCCCGGCCCCCCGGTGACGTGGCTTCCACGCGCGTCCCTGAGGGAGGGAACGCGGCGAGGTCCCGCCGCTATGTGGCCCTGGCGGCGCGATGCCCGGGGCGTCCAGGGAGCGGGCTGCCGGGAGGGCTGAGGAGGCGGGCGGCTCAGCGCGCAGGCACGGGGCCGCCTTGGTCACCACGGGAGGCCTCCCTCACGGGCCGTGCAGACTGCGGTCTGAGCCCAAGACCAGGCCCGGGGGCAGGGAGGGGCTCGCGTGGCTCTGCTGCTGGGGCGGCCCTGACGGGGTCTGGGGTCTGGGGTCTAGGTTCTAGGGTCCAGGGTCCAGGAGGGGCCGGCGGTTGCAGGGAGAGGCGAGGGCAGCAGGCAGGGGCGGTTTGGTCGCGCGGTGGGCCCGTCTTTCCTGGGCGTCGGATGGTCCGACAAAGGGAGAGACTGAGGCCAGTGAGGCCGGGCCATGACCACGGCGGGGGGTCCTCAGGGAGATGCAGACCCCGCTGCTTCCCTGGACCCCAGCAGGGCCGGGTGCCTCCCCTCCCGGCTGAGCTCAGACCAGCCGTGCTCCCCCCGCCCCGCCCCGCCCCGCTCCCTGGGTGCCCCCACCTTCCACACCCGCTCCGCCCAGGAGGCCTGCTTCATCTCAGCCTCCCAGCCCCTGGAAGCCAGCTGACCCACAGGACCACCCCTGGCGTTCCTGGTCCCTCAGGGGGGCGTCTCGGGAACAAGAAAGAGGGTGGATTCAGGTCCCGGGAGGCTGAAGCTCCGGGGTGAGGCCGGGTCCTCTGCCGGTCACTGCAGTGCAGCTGGGGGCACGGGGCCCAGGCCTGCGGAGGGTGCCCCACACGTGCCCAGCGAGGTCACTGCTCAGCCTGGGCCCAGCCTCGGAGGGCCTCGTGCCGGTTACAGAGGTAAGTGAGCTGAAGATGAAGTAAACGACGGTGGCTGGAAGAGAGACAGCCAAGTGGGCTTTGATTGAAACCTGCCTCCTACACACTCATCCCATTAAGAAGTCAAAATGTGCGCTTGTCAATTTCATTAACGCGCTTTCTTTTAAGGAAAAGAAGAAACATTGCACGGTTCCTACTGTTCTACTGTCCTCAACACGAAGCCTCCAAGTCATCGCAGAGGCAGCAGAATGGCAGTACCTTCCTGCTACATCTTCACGCCCAGGCAGTCGCTGTTCCTTTGGGATCCACCATCCAGTGTTAGGGGAGACAGCGGTGCGGGCGGGAGGAGATTCGGAACAGCCTGAGCTCTGAAGGGCTGTCTCCCCAAACAGGATGCCTGGCAGAGGTGGGCGGGTGGGCGCCGCGCGCTCTCGGCCATGGGCTGAGCACGCTGAGCGTGGCTGTGACTCTGGACCCTGGGCAGGGAGAGGGGCCGCAGAGCTGTGCTCCTGCCGTCAGCAGTTGTGAGACCAGGTCAAGGTTTTACACACTGCTTCTGGATGTTGGAACAGTGTTTGCTGAGGGAAGGGCCCCCACTTCCTGCCTGGAGGCAGCTGTACACGTGGGTCTACCAATCTGCAGAGCCGCGTACATTCCATAAGCCCGGGGCGCGTTTCCACCACCCAGGGCGCAGAGACCCGGGGACACGCAGACACTGGCGTGGAGTCCTCCATGGGGTGGGAGCTCAGCACTGGGGTTCTGCTAACCCCTGGGTGGAATCTAAGGCTGAACACAAGCCTCAGAAGGAGCAAACCGGTCCTAAGTATTAACCTCGCTGCCTGCCGGAACAAAGCCCGACAGTACTTAAACAAACCTGTCCCGCAAGACAAGGTACAGTTCAAACTGTTAGAATCCAGGCCATGCCAAGAAGAAAACTAAGCCATAAGCAGAGGAAACGTCAAAACAGCAACAGAGACGGAACCAAAGATGGTGAATCTGTGGACAAGGACCTTAGAATGACTGATAAAACCTCACGACTGTGCTCAAGCGTGTAAAGGAACCCGTGAACACGATGAAGAACTGGAAGCCATTAAGAAAGATCCCGATCCAAAGGGAGAAATACCCCAGGTGCAAGTAACAGCTGACCAGAAACTTTGGAAGGAAATAACTGTGGGCTCAGTGACAAACAGAAACTACGAGAAGTGGAAACTGACGCTTCCAGTCCTGTGGCCACTGCTGAGCGTTCCAAGTTAGCTGGCATTTGAGTGCAGCACTTTCACAGCATCATCATTCAGGATTTGAAACAGCTCAGCTGGAATTCCATCACCTCCACTAGCTTTTTGTTTGTAGGAATACCTCTTAAGCCACTTGACTTTGCACTCCAGAATGTCTGGCCCTAGGTGAGTGATCACACCACCGTGGTTATCTGGGTCGTGAAGATCTTTTTTGTACAGTTCTTCTGTGTGGTATTACCACCCCTTCTCAATCTCTTCTGCTCCTGTTAGGTCCAGACAGTTCCTTTCCTTTATTGTGCCCATCTTTGTATGAAATGTTCCCTTGGTATCTCTGATTTTCTTAAAGAGATCTCTAATCTTTCCCATTCTCTTGTTTTCCTCTATTTCTTTGCATTGATCACTGAGGAAGGCTTTCTTATCTCTTTGGAACTCTGCATTCAGATTTATATATCTTTCTTTTCTCCTTTGCCTTTCACTTCTCTTTTCTCAGCTATTTGTAAGGCCTCCTGAGACAAACATTTTGCCTTTTTGCATCTCTTTCTCTTGGGGATGCTTTTGGTCACCACCACCCGTGTGGTGTTGCAGACCTTCATCCATAGTTCTTCAGGCACTCTGTCTACCAGATCTATTCCCTTGAATCTATTTGTCACCTCCACTATATAATCATAAGGGATTTTTTTTTTTAAGGTCATATCTGAATGGCCTAGTGGTTTTCCAAGTTTTCATCCTAATCCCACAGAAGGGCAATGCCAAGGAATGTTCAAACTACCACACAGTTGTGCCCATTTCACATGCTAGCAAGGTAATGCTCAAAATCCTTCAAGCCAGGCTTCAGCGCATGAACCAAGAACTTCTAGAGGTACAAAAAAAGGCAAAGGGACCAGAGATCAGATTGCCAACATCTACTGGATCATAGAAAAAGCAAGAGAATTCCAGAAAAACATCTGCTTCATTGACTATGCAAAAGCCTTTGACTGTGTGGATCATTCTTCAAGAGATGGGAATACCAAACCATCTTACCTGCTTCCTGAGAAATCTGTATGCAGGTTAAGAAGCAACAGTTAGAACCGGACATAGACTGGTTCCAAACTGGGAAGAGTACGTCAAGGCTGTATATTGTCACTCTGCTTATTTAACTTACATGCAGAATACGTCATGAGAAAGGCCAGACTGGATGAAGCACAAGCTGGAATCAAGATTGCCAGGAGAAATATCAATAACCTCAGATACGCAGATGACACCACCCTTATGGCAGAAAGTGAAGAGGAACTAAAGAGCCTCTTGATGAAAGTGAAAGAGGAGTAAAAAATCTAGCTTAAAACTCAGCATTCAAAAAACAAAGATCATGGCATCCGGTCCCATCACTTCATGGCAAACAGATGGGGAAACAATGGAAACTGTCAGACTTTATTTTCTTGGGCTCCAAAATCACTGCAGATGGTGACTGCAGCCATGAAATTAAAAGATACTTGCCCCTTGGAAGAAAAGTTATGACAAACCTAGACAGCATGTTAAAAAGCAGAGACATTACTTTGCCAACAAAGGTCCATCTAGTCAGTTATGCTTTTTCCAGTAGTCGTGTATAGATGTGAGAGTTGAACTATAAAGACGGCTGAGTGCCGAAGAATTGATGCTTGTGAACTGTGCTGCTGGAGAAGACTCTTGAGAGTCCTTCGGACTGCAAGGAGATCCAACCAGTCCATCCTAAAGGAGATCAACGCTGAATACTCACTGGAAAGACTGATGCTGAAGCTGAAACTCCACTACTTTGGCCACCTGATATGAAGAGCTGACTCACTGGGAAAGTCCCTGATGCTGGGGAAGACTGAAGGCGGGAGGAGAAGGGGACGACAGAGGATGAGGGTTGGATGGCATCACCGACTTGACGGATGTGAGTTTGAGCAAGCTCCAGGAGCTGGTGATGGACAGGGAGGCCTGCAGTCCATGGGGTCGCAAAGAGTCTAACCCGACTGAGCGACCGAACTGAAGTGATGCGTTAGTTTTCTGGGGCTCCCATAACAAAGTGCCACAAACTACATGGCTTAGAAATGTATTCTCCAGGTTCTGGAAGATTGAAATCTAGAATTCAGGTGTGAGCAGAACTGGTTCCTTCGAGAGGTGGTGAGAAGAAAGCTCTTCCTTGCTGTGCCCCCAGCGTCCTCAGGTCACTGGCGCCCTCGGCTTATCCATGCGTCCTCCAGTCCTGGCCTCTGTCTCCATATGGTGCTCTCTCTCGAGTCTGTCTCTTGCCCTTTTCTTCTAAGGATGCAGGTCACTGGATTTGGAGCCCACCCTAATGCAGCGGGACATCACCTTAGATTACACCTGCAGAGACCCTTTCTAAATGAGGTCACAGTCACACATTCTGGGGATTAGGACTTCAACATTTTTTGGTGAGCTTATTTTTGGGGGGAGACACAGTTCAACTCACAGCAGGTTTTCTTAAGTGGCTTTTCCATTTGTTGAAAACAGACAGGAATACAAGAGATGTTTCATACATTCAGACATCTTTGTCTCGAGATTGTCAACTTCCCGATTAGACCTCTCTGAAGGCCCCGCTGGGTTTTCTACATACACCGTCCGTCGTCTGTGAGTAGAGCGAGTGTCATTGCTTCCGTCCAGTCTCCCTCGTCTTCATTTTATTGCCCGACTGCTCCTGTACCAGGTGGCACTGCAGGAATACTAGTGAGCACCTTGCCTGGCGGGGCCCTCCTCGGGGAGAGCACTCAGCACTCCAAGTGGAGCTGGCTGCAGGTCTGGACACACACCTTGGTCAGATGAGGAAACTGCCCTACTCCTCGCTTGCCGGGGGGTGGTGTCGTGAGCGGCTGCTGAATTTTCTCATGCGCTTTTATTTTGCTTCTGTTGAGGTGATTACATGGGGGTTTTGTTTCTGTTTGATCTGTTGTTATGCTGCATTACTTTTTTAATGTCAAGCAATCTTATATTCCTGTAATAAAAACTGCACTTGGTTATATTTTTTATTTACTTTTTTAGGATTTTTGCCTCTATGTTCGAGAGTAATCTGTCACTTTCCTTCGTCCCTTATTTCTCTCACGTTCCAGTGTCGTAAAATGAGTTAGGAAACACTCCTGTTCGGTTTCCTGAGTCTGTAGGATATTGGTATGTCTTTCTCAGACATTAGGAAGAATTCACCGTGACTCATCTGAGACTGTAATTTCCTTTGTGAAAAAACCTTTAATTACAGCTTCAATCTATGTAAGTGATACAAGGCTGTTCAGGTTTCCTGTTTGTTCAGTTTTAGGAAGCTGCGTGTTTGTAGGACTTGATCCACTTCATCTAAGCTGTCACGTGTATCAGCTCCAAAAACTCTTCATGGTGCCTCATCTTCTTAACATCCTAGAGATCTGTAGTGATGCTTGTCTCTGACTCCGGAGTTTAGCAGTTTGTTTTCTCTTTCCTCATCAGTCATGCTGTGGGCTTATCAGTCTTGTTACTATTTAAAAGAACTGACTCTTGGCCATTGATGATTTTTGTCTGTTTTCCATGTCACTGATTCTGCTTCTTTATTATTTCCTTCCATTTTCTTTGGGCTTAATTTGCAGTTCCTTCCCTAGCATCTTGGGTTGAGCACTTGGATCACTGAAGTCTCACCTCCCTTCATCCCAACACACAGCTTCGGAGCCATTATACTTCCCCTGGCCACTGCTTTCACTGTATTCCATAATTTTTAGCAACTTGTATTTTCATTTATACTCAGTTCAAAATATTCCCAGTTTCCATTGTATTTATTTTCCCCATGGGTCATTTAGAAATATGCTAGGAATTTATTAGTTACCATTCTATTGCTGAATTGTGGTTTTATCTTAATGGTCAGCAATCACAAATTCAGTGATTAGGCTCTTTGGAATATTGTTGTGACTCACTAATTTGTCTCTCTTGGAAGCATTCCGTGTACACCTGAAAAGAATTAGCGCTTGTTGGGTATAACTTACATTCTACATATCAATTAGGCCAGGTAGATTATTTTGGTTAAATCTATATCCTTACCAATTTTTTTTTCCCCTGCTTCTTTCAGTTACTGAGAAAGGTATGTTAAAATCTCCAACTGTGATTATGTATTTATCTACTTCTTATGCCTTATATTGGTATTATTACCTCTATGCAAATCTGGGTATATTATATACCCCTGGTAAATTTACACTTTTGTCGTTATGTGATGTTGATCTTTATTTCCGGTAATATTTTTTGTCTTAAAGTGTACTGTCTGATTTTCTTGGTTAACGTTGGCGTGGTGTGTCTTCATCTTTTCTGATGGGCACACAGGCAAGACTTACTTTCGTCCACTGTGACAATCGTCATTATTCAGTCAGAGGATTTGGTAAGTTTATTTATTGCTGCATATGGTGGGACTCTTATCCCCAACCAGGGATCAAACCCCAGGCCCCTGCATTAGAAGTAGAGTCTGGGGGCTTCCCTGATGGTCCCGTGCCCAAGATTGCACACTCCCAATGCTGGGGGCCCACATGCCACAGCTGAGAGTTCACACGTCGCAACTGAAGGACCTGGCTATTGCAACAAAGCCTGAAGGCCCTGCAGCGCAGCAACTAAGACCCGGTGCAGCCAAGCAGACAGTTAAATAGGTAAAGAAGTGTAGAGTCTTAGCCAGCGGACTGCTCGGGAAATCCCTCTGTAACTTTTTAATTAAGTATTTCCATCACTGCTTCAGTGGTTTCCCTAGAGATTATAACATGCTCCTGTAATTCATCAGTCTACTGTAAATCAATGCAAAAACCTTATAACCTATGTGTGTAAGTTGCTCACTCTGCTCCCCCACCTAGAAAGTTCTCGCGGTGGTTTGCATGTCTGAAAACCTTCAAGACATCACTGTTTTAAACAATCAGTACTCATCTGTGTCTGCTCATCCCCATGCTCTGCCCTCCTTTCTGCATTTTTGTCCAGAATTACTTCTGACCAGCCTCAACAATCTCCACAGTCTCCTTCTTTCTTTTGGTACCATCTGCTGCATATACCAGAGAAGGCAGTGGCACCCCACTCCAGTTCTCTTGCCTGGAAAATCCCACGGACGGAGGAGCCTGGTGGGCCACAGTCCATGGGGTTGCGCAGTCAGACTCGACTGAGCGACTCGGCAGCAGCTGCTGCATATACATCTGGTTAGCTTGTATTTGTGTGGCTGGTTCTTCACTACGCCTCTTCCCCCACGTGTCTAGAATTTGCTACTGTATAGTGGACTGGATTCTGTTACTTGTGTCTGAAGAAAAATGGGTTTTGTCCAGCAGGCCTGTGGATTACTGGTTGGCTACTTGGAAGAGAGAGATGTTATGGTTTTGCCCTAAGATGTCAACTTTACTCCTAAAATGCGGCCCCTTGAGGGTTTCAAAGGAAAACCGAGGATGCAGCCACCCCCCTCTAACCCTGAGGGACAGCCGCCAGGGCCTCTGCTCTGCCAGTCCAGCCGTCCAGCCCCGTTCCTGCCGCAGGATTCGTGGAGTCTTACTCTCAGCCTGCCCGGTTCAGGGTCAGCCAAGGATCTGAGGGGTCCCCTCCTGTGGCTCCTTTCTCTCCAAGAAGCGCTTGGGTGTCTGCCAAGTCCCCAGCTCCTGAGGACGGAGGCTCCCTGTGACACTCGAGACGGACGGCTTCCAGTCAGGCTTGTGGATTCCTCAGGGCGTGGGGAATCCCACAGAGGGATTGACGCCTCAACTCCCCTTGGAAGAAGGCAGAACCGGAGAAAGAGGCCGTGTGCACCCGCATGGCGACACCTGCTGCAGGCGGCGGTGGGGGGAGTGCAGGCGGGGGGGCCCTTCAGGCGGGGCCAGTGGCTGGGGGGGTCATATCCCAGCCGTGTCCCCTGCTGCTGTGCCGCCTCCCCGCCCACACTGAGCGCGAGAGGAACCCCTGGCCTGGCTCTCCGGACAGACAGCAGGGTGACGGGGCTCTCCTCTGCACTCAGCCCATCCTCGACTTCCGTCTGGGCTGGACCACAAGGTTCTGGGAGGCCCCGACAGACGACAGTCCCCAGGCGTGTCTATCTCCTCAGCAGCTACCTCCGGCCCAGGTGGAAGTGCGGCCAGGCCCCCGCGCCCCAGTCCCCAACACACACTCGGGGCAGCCACTGAACAAGTCCCTTTATTACAGAATTGTGACATAATCACGTGCCCAACTTCCGGGGGTGTGGCGAACACCAGTGCAGCGCAGCGTGTCTCAATGCAGCTCAGAGCGCGGCTCCACGACTCCCGGGGGGGCAAAGCCCCGTGCTGGCCAGCGAGTCCGCCCATGGCCGTCCACTCGTGGCCTCGGCCTGGCCGCTTGGGAGACCAGCTCCACGCTGGAAGCTCCAACCCCTACCCCTGCCGCCAGCCCCACCGCAAGTTCTCGCTGACCCAAGAGTGGCCGAGACGGAGGCTCAGAAGCACCCCCAGCCTGTGCTGGGGGCCCCCGATCGCGATGCGGGGCGCGCCCACCACGGGCCACCGGGCTCACTGGCAGCACTCGGCCACATGCCTGAAGAGCTCCTCGCCTTGCTCGTCGCTGAAGCACTGCAGACAGTGGGGGCACTGCAGGTCCCCCTGGCCTCTCTGGGTCGCTCCTGAGCACCCGCCCTCGGCGGGGAGGTCCAGCCACTGGGATCCCATCCCAGGCCTCCGGCCACCGGCTGCCACAGGCTCCGAAGCGTCGGTCTCTAAATACCTGGGAGACCTGCTCCCTGGGTGAATCCGGCCGGAGACTGGCTCACGAGAATCCTAGGAAAAGGCAGGAGTCCGCTCCCAGGGCTGGTCTCGGCTCCAGCGTCTGGAGCCACGTCCATCGCTGTGCAGGACCCGCACCTTTGCTCTGCCTGGTGTCGAGGCCCGAACGAGGACGTGCCAGGGACGACTGAGCGGTCCGGCCCTCCCGCCCATGCCCACGAGGGAAGAGGCCCACGTGGGGGCCACCCCACCACGCAGCACGGAGGGGCCGCGTGCAGGAGCTCCCAGTCGGGGCACGAGGCCAGGCCAGGCCGGCGGACGCCACCCTCCACGCGCACACACGTGCCACCCGGAGGTTTCCGGGCACTGGGCACGGCGGCCCTGCCTGGAGCGGAACCGAGGTCTTGGCAGCCTCAGGAGAGCTCGAAATGCGTGAGAGAGAAACGAAGACGACCCCCACCCCGGGCCCGAGGAGACCCCGGCTGTACCTGTCTCCTGGTCACCTGGCGCTGCAGCGAGGCCACCCGCTCCTCCAGCTCGTGGATGCGGCTCTGCGCCCGCTCCCTGTCGGCCCTCTCCGACGCGAAGTCGTCCTTGTAGGCAAGAATCTGCAAGAGGAGGGGCCCGCGTCAGGCGGCGGTGGCGGCGGCGGCGGCCCCGCCCCCGCATCAGGACGAGGAAGCCCCGCCCCCACCCCGTCAGGCGGCCCCGCCCCGCGTCAGGAGGAAGCCACGCCCCCAGCGTCAGGAGAAGGAGCGGCCCCGCCCCTACCCCGTCAGGAGGCGGCGGCCCCGCCCCCCGGCGACCTCGGCGCGGCCGCACCTGCTGCTCCAGCATCTGCACGCGCTCCAGCGCCGCGTCCCGCGCGCTCCTCGCCGCCGCCAGCTCCCGCCGCGCCTCCGCACAGTCATCCATCTTCTCCTCCAACTGCGCGTTGAGCCGGGAAACCTCCTTCCGCATCAGCTCGGGCTCCAGGGGGACTTGCAGGCCCTTCAGCTGCGCGTGGAGCCCCCTCACGTACTCGTCCCTGCTGGCGTCGTAGCGCTGCCACCTAGCGTTGAGGTCCTCCACCTGGGGGCCGGAAAGCGCCCTCGAGCCCGCCCGGAACACGAGGCCCGTCCCCACGCGGAGGCCGGCGGCGCCCACTCTGGGCGGGGGGGAGCACCCGGACACGGTGACGGCTGGATTGACACTGATCCCTGCACCTCATTTAGCAGCACGCGAATTAATGTAGGGGTGGAGGACAACCAGACGTGCTCAACACGTCCTTTTGGGCAAAAATGTCGGGACTTTGGGGACCCTGTGTATCAGCCGAAGTGACCTCAGGGCAGGGGGAACCCCTGGGCACAGCGAGGGGAGGCCCCTCACCCAGAGTCCGTGGAGGGCGCTCGGCCCAAGTGCGATCTCAGACACTCACGTGAGTCACTTTCTGCCTCAGCACCCGGTTCTCCTCCCGTAACTTCTCAACCACCGCGTGCACAGAGGCGCCCCCGTCCGCACACTCGGGCTGCATGAGAAAGGGACCAGACCCCGTGTGACTGCACCTTCCGTGAGGGCACCGAGTCGCAGACGGCCCTGCAGCCGCCCTGCAGCAGGTGCAACGGAGACAGGAAAGGACAGGCACTCCCAGAGGGGAGGGTGGTCCTGGCCCCGGCCAAGCCCACCCCACGCGGGGGCCAAGCCTCACACCGTCTCCACGCCCGAGACGCCCAGCGTCACAGGGCTGGGGCCAGGGTGGAGCGGGGGGCAGGAAGCCGAGCTCGCTGTGACCAGAGACCTTCCCGGCCCAGGGCCCACGGCTGCCAGGAGCAGGCCCCTCCTTCGGCCTGCTTTCCCTCCCGCTGGGTGTCAAGTCCGAGATGACCACGGTCAGCTTCAGGGGCTGACTGTCTGCAACCTCCCCAGGCATGGCGAGGCTGGTGGGATTCACATCTACAAGCCCACGCGCGCTGACCCAGTCCCAGCAGGGTGGGCGGGGCTTAACCGAAAGGCCATCAGAAGTTCCGTCATTTAAGAGTGGATGGATGGCGGTGACATTAGTGTGAGAATTCCCCTCGAATGACAAAGAAACTGCCTGTGCTAACCTTGCGGGCTCGGGAAACCCCGCTGACTCGGCCAAGACCAGCGCTGAGAAGTGACGCCAGCTTAGAGCCTCGGCCCAGGCCAACCATCACCAGCTTTCAGATCCCCAGAGAGAAAGGGCCCCGTGACTCAGAATCATACGAGTCCACGGCCTGCCCGGAGAGCGCTCTGGTTTCTCAAATGTGCCCTCTTCTTTCTGAGGTTCCCTTTTCGTGGGATTCTCAGACCGAGGCCCTCCCCGACGCATGGCCGAGCGGCTGCAAGAGGACTGCAGGGCTCTTCCCAACAGCCCTACATCACAGGGCGCGGTTCTCGATCAAACTGTCACAGCCCCCTGCACCGCCATGACCCCGCAGGCCCCGCTCCCGACAGCCCCCGGAGGAGCCCCGATTTCTCAGGTGGGGGCTTCCTGATGCTGAAACCCACCCGCTCCCCTGCACCCGCACTGCTCTCCCCCCGCGGGCCCCGTCCCAAGTAGTGCCATTCAGGGGGCACTGTGCCAAGCGGGGCCCTGCGTCCTCCCTGCCCAGGCCCGAGGCCCCAGCGGGGCCAGGCTGCGCTGGAGCTGACAGCCACCCGACCGGAGGCACCCTGGGCCAGCGCTGCCCACACAGAGGCCCCGGCACTGCATGCGGCAGCCTTGCTCAGGACACCCCTCCTGCCCCGGCTCTGCTGCTTCCTGGAGGCTGGAGAGGCCACAGGGCCACCTCCCCACTGGGCCCGGGGGCAGCCGCGGGTCTGCTCTCCTGGACAGTCTGCAGGCCCAGAGGAAATCCCCAGAAGGGCGGGCGAGGCCCTCCCCGAGGCCAAGCGAGGCCTGCTGCCCCAGGGCCTACCTCGGGGCTCTGCTCCCCTGCAGCCCCCTGTCCCCCCTGGCGTTCATCCAGACACTTGGCCAGGTGCTGGCACATGTGGGCCGTGGCAGCCAGGGTCCGCCGCAGCTGGTGGGTCTCGTCGGCCAGGGAGCGACACAGGACGTGGCTGGCAGCCCGGGCCCGCTCCTTCTCGGCCACACTCCTCCGCAGCAGGGCCACCTCTTTCTCTCGCTCGAGCCCAGGCTGGCTCAGGAGCTGCCGCGCCTCCCGCTCCTTCTCCTCCAGCTGCTCCGAGAGTCTCTCGATTTCCTAAGGGGAAGATTTAAAAGCACAACTGATCTGACCGTGGTGCTGGAGAAGACTCTTAAGAGTCCCTTGGACTGCAAGGAGATGCAACCAGTCCATCCTAAAGGAGATCAGTCCTGAGTATTCATCGGAAGGACTGATCCTGAAGCTGAAACTCCAGGACTTTGGCCACCTGATGTGAAGAACTGACTCACTGGAAAAGACCCTGATGCTGGGAAAGACTGAAGGTGGAGGAGAAGGGGACGACAGAGGATGAGATGCTTGGATGGCATCACTGACTTGATGGACATGAGTTTGCGCAAGCTCCAGGACTTGGTGATGGACAGGGAGGCCTGGGGTGCCGCAGTCCATTGGGTCGGGTCGCAAAGAGTCAGAAATGACTGAGCAACTAAACGGAACTGATCTGACTGAAAGAAGCAACATCAGAAATAAACGTTCACAAAGCAGAAGACAGGCACAGACGCCCATCCACATGTTACAAACACGTTCATTCTTGGCGGAGGCTGGCTTCTGGATGGATGGCTAACTCAGGAGTTGTCAGCCCCAAAAGTTCTATCTGAAACTTCATCTAAAATTCTGTTTTCAAGAGCAAACTCATAATGTTAGATTTTACATCATCAAATTAGTAAGTGTGGCAATCCCAAACCTCTTGAAAGAAAGGGCAGAAACTCCCCCGAGGTGGGCAGCCCCCAAAGCCATGCCCACGTTCTCACCCCGACACCTGGGAACAGCTTCATTTAGCTGTTTCCAGACAGCTGTTCAGTCCGTGAGGATGTAACTAGTTAAGATGAAGGCACGCTAGATCTGATGGACCCGAATCCAACGTCCAGTATCCTCACAAGAGGCAAGTGTGGACACACAGAGGAGGCCGCATGTGGCCAAAGGCAGAGGCTAGAGTGCTGTGTCCACAAGCCAGAGGACGCCAGGGTGCCAGCAGCCACTGGACGCTGAAGAGAAGGACCCGCCCCCACACCCTGCCTCGGGGCTTCTGGCCTTCAGAGCAGCGAAGAGCAAGTATTGTTGCCTTTGTGTTGTGTGTGCTCGCTCACGCCCAGCTCTGAGGCTGTATGGACGGCAGCCGCCAGGCTCCTCTGTGCATGGGATTCTCCAGGCAAGGGTACTGCAGTGGGGTGCCATGCGCTCCTCCAGGGATCTTCCTGACCCAGGGATCCAGCCCAAGTCTCTTGCATCTCCCGCGTTGGCAGGTGGGTTCTTTACCACCAGCGCCCCCAGGAAGCCTGTCTATTATTGCCTTAGGCCACCCAGCTGATGTTAGAGCAGCTCTGGGAAGCTAGTATCCCCGACCAACGTCCTTCAGATGCCGCTGGCTATCAGCGCCCCCAGCTGGGTTCTGCCCTCGGTTCTGTGCTGTCCCACTTTCAGAGTAATGCCCACCGTAACGAGCATGCAGGGGAGGTGCAGGAGGAGGAGCCCATCCACCCTACATGGGGGAAAACGGCTTCTGGAGAGCCAGGGTGGGGCCTCCGCACACGGGGGCCGTGGCGGGGAGCTTCGGCGCTCCGCTCACACTCACACGAGGGACCCAGAACCTCCCCGCCAAGGGGCACAACCCTCAACGAGCACTCTCCTAAGTGCTTTAGAACAAAGCAAAAACGTGCATGGTTCTCAAAGCTTCAAACACACAGAAGTAAATAAATGGCAGCCCCAGCAGGCTGCTACACTCTTCAGAGGCAAGCCCTGCTCACAACCTGGCCAGGGGTCTCGCCAGGGTGCTGGCACGCGCCTGTGGCACGTGTATTTTACACTCGGGGGTCTGACAGCACTGTCCTGGTGCCCCGCTTTTCTGCTCCTTGGTAAAATGCTGTGTCCCACAGCAGCGCACAGCCTGTCTGCTCTTCTCAACTACAGCCTGGAGCTTCACCCAGAGTGCAGGCTGGCCGAGCACACACCTCCAGCTGGCGTGCCCTCCGGCGAACACAGCCGCGGGGTGCATCCCTAGAAGGCTCACGGCTGGGCCTGCCCAAGCCTGGGGTCAGGAGGTAATTGTGGGGATTTCCCTGCTGGTCCAGTGGCTGGGACTCCAAGCTCCCAGTGCAGGGGCCTGGGCTCCATTCCTTGCCAGGGAGCTAGATACCACATGCTACAACTGAGACCCAGCACAGCCAAATAAAAGATTGAGAAAAAGAGCTGACGGGATGGACCTAGAGGCTATCACACGAAAGTCAGAAAGAACAAGACCGTCTCTCACTTACACGTGGCTCCACCCGCCACACAGGAGCAGAGGGCGCTCCTACGGCTGCCAAGGGGCAGGGCGAGCAGGAGGGCTGGGGTGGGAGTTTGGGATTAGGAGATTCGAACAATTAGAGAAGGAACCAGCAAGGCCCTACTGTAGAGCACAGGGAACTGTACTCAGCATCCTGTGATAAACCACACGGGGAAGAGTACGAAAAAGAGCACACACTACACGCACGCATACACACGTGTGGGCCCCCCTGGTGGCTCAGGCGGTAAGGGATCGCCTGCAATGCAGGAGACCTGGGCTCGATCCCTGGGCCAGGAAGAGCCCCTGGAGGAGGGCACGGCAACCCACTCTGGTACTGTCGCCCAGGAAATCCCATGGACAGAGGGGCCTGTCCACAGTTTATGGGGTCGCAAGGAGTTGGACACAGCTGAGTGACTGACACACACACGTATGTATACATACGCAGCTTTATATGTATAGTATAACTGACTCACTTTGCTGTATAGCAGAATGAATGAAACACTGTAAATCAGCTATACCTCAACAAAATTAAACAACTGGGGGGCTCAGGGGCATGGCCAGGCTCTGGGTCCCTCCCTGGGCCCAAACCCACATCCGTGAGCATCGGTCACGCCCCATCCACGGATGAGCCCAGTCCGTGACGGCAGCGCGCTAACCAGGTGACCAGAAATACCCTGAAAGCCTCGTCCTCTTTCTCTCGAGGAAGTTTTCTCACGCAGCTCACAGGATCTGTTTCCCGACCAGGGATTGAACCCAGGCCCTGGCAGTGAAAGCACAGGGTGCTAACCACTGGGCCACCAGAGTCCCCCTCAGGGAATTTTAAGAGCACTCTTTTCCCCGCTTTCCTCAGACTTTGCTCTAGAAGTGACCAGAAAGACAAGAAGGAAGGGAAACCCCGTTAGAAGAATCAGCCGGCCTGGCTCCCTTAGGAAAGGCCTCGGGGAAGACGCTTCCCTGGGCCCTGGTTCCACGACAGGGATGCACTCCTGAGGGCGGCAGGCGAGGAAGCGAGGTCAGGCCCTGGCACGCGGGCCATGCCCAGCGCCAGGTGGACAGGAAATCAGGACGGGCGACAACGGGCGTGACAAGCACCAGCAGATCACCCTCATCAGCGGGGACCTCGCCCAAAGGTGTCCGGCGCCGGCGCGCCATCAGCCCATCGCGCCTCACTGCCCTCTGACCTCACGGGCATCACAGCCAAGCTGGGCGAGGCCCGTTCCTGGAAGGCCACTACTTCGTCCTTCCTTTGGGCCCTGATGACCTCACTCCTGGGCTGAAGGAGGAAAAGAGGCCTCTCTCTGGACCTGGCCAGCAGGCATCAGAACCTCCTCCCGGCACACGGCCCTCCAGCACCAGGCCGGCCCTGCAGGCCCTGTCCAAGGCCTTCTGAGCCCGTCCACACAGCTGAGGCTGCCAGCTGCTGCCAAGGCACTTGGTCTGGGTGAGCCCCATCCAGATAGGGCAATAAGAGCCAACTACAGCCTTCTTAGCCAAAAGTGAAAGTGAAGTCACTCAGTCGCGTCCGACTCTTTGCAACCCTGTGGACTGCAGCCCACCAGGCTCCTCCGTCCATGGGATTCTCCAGGCAAGAACACTGGAGTGGGTGCCATTTCCTTCTCCCGGGGATCTTCCCGATCCAGGGATCGAACCCAGGTCTGCCGCACTGCAGGCCGAGGCTTTAACTCTGAGCCACCAGGGAAGCCCCTCCCCCTCGATGGGAGGGCAGGCTGCCCCTGCAGACTGTTCCAGCGGCACGGAACCTAAAGGCACAAACCCAGACCCGGTGCTGGGCCTCGCTGTGTTCCTTAAACACTGGCCACTTCTGAAGGCCCACAGCCTGCAAGGCCCTGTCCTGTGCCTTCCTATGGGAAATACGGCAGGAGGCCTCCCTCCAGGGGACACAGACCCGGGCCAGCATGGCCCAGCCTCCCCGGGCGCATCTCCCTGTCCAGCAGCACAGCCCTGCGGGGACCCTGTCACTGCCGGGGGACGGACGGGCACGCGCACCCAAGCTGCACCAACTCCCCCTCCCAGTGGCTCAAAACCAAATCTGGAGGAATCACTGAGAGCACAGAGCCCCGTCCTGTGGGCGGTCACCTCCCTGAAAAGCTGCTCAGGTCAGCAGCTGCGGCTTCGGCAGCAGCACCTCTGTCCTTGTCTGTATCTGATACGGAAGAGTACTCAGGGTAAACACGTGCTGTGTGTGTGAAAGGTACCAATATCCATATACAAATACGCACTGTGTGAATGCAGACGGAAGTCTGCACGCAACACCAGTGCAGGCCAGGCCCCGTGGGGCCGGCTTCTAAGGCTCACGGGGGTGAGTGACCGGGAAGGCAGCGACCGGCCGCCCCGGCCTCTGCCTCCACCTCCCGCCGCCCCCTCGCGTCCTCTGTGAGGCCGGAGAACTTCGGGCAGCACCTCATCTGCAAGCGTCCTGAGCTGCTCAGATGGAGACAGGCCGAGCAACAGCACGGCAGGAGGTCCCCGGCTTCAGGGGCTCGTGGGGCTTCCCAAAGACACTCCTCGCCGCACCCGTCCCAGGAGGCGAGGAGTGTCTGCGAAGAAGGCCAGGGGTGCCGCCACCAGGACCGGGGCCCCTTCTCCACCTGTTGGCAACACAGACCCAGAACGACCGCACCTGGCCAGCTGGGGGAGGACTGTGCATCTGAAGGGTGCGCTGGCTTTCTGTTTTGTCTTAAAACTCTTCTTTCAAACAGCAGTTTAGAAATGTCTCAGCTCTGGCGTCCCTGGTGGTCCACGGGTTAAGAATCTGTCAGTGCAGGGGACACGGGCCTGACCCGTGGAAAAGACCCCCACGTGCCTGGACCAGCCGAGCCCAAGGGCTGCAACGCCTGAAGCCCACTCGCTCCGAACCTGAGCTCCAGGCCAAGGAGCCACCGAGCGAGAGGCCCCCACGCTGCGCCGGAGAGACAGGCCGGAGCGCCGAAGAGCCAGCACAGCCGTGAACAAAGGCCAGAAGGACCCACCCAGCTCGCGCGCAGAATTGCCACACTGACAGCCTCACCGCCAGGGGCCAGCCGGTGCCGGAGCAACGAGGCAGGCCCCTGCAGGCTGCTCCCACCCGCCAAGGGCCGCCTGACCTGCCGCCCCACAGCCGCGTGCAGACCCCGGGCCCCTGCAGCCCCCAGGTTCCAGCACTGGTTGCTCTGAAGTGGGAGACACGCTGGCCCATCTGGCTACATGTCCTCGTCCGGTTCGTAACCACCGTTAGAAACTGCACGCATCACCCCGTCTCCGCCTCCATCTTCACGGGCTGTCTTATGAGGATACCAGGCACTGGATTAGGGCCCACCCTAGTCCAGGAGGACCTCACTTTATCACACCTGCAAAAGCCGTACTTCCAAGCAAGGTCTCAGTCGCTCAGGTGTTTCCGACTCTGCAACCCCATGGACAGCAGCACGCCAGGCCTCCCTGTCCCTCACCATCTCCCAGAGCTTGCTCAAACGCACGTCCACCGAGTCGAAGATGCCATCCAACCATCTCATCCTCTGCCACCCTCTTCTCCTCCTGCCTTCAATCTTTCCCAGCATCAGGGTCTGAAAACACTGGAAACAGTGAGTCAGTTCTTCACATGAGATAGCCAAAGTATTGGAGCTTCGGCTTCAGGATCAGTCCTTCCAATGAATATTCAGGACTAATTTCCTTCAGGATGGACTGGTTGGATTTCCCTGCAGTCCAATGGAGTCGAGAGTCTTCTCCAACACCACAGTTCAAAAGCATCAATGCTTCAGCGCTCAAGCCTTCTTTATGGTCCAACTCTCACATCCATACATGACTACTGGAACAACCATAGCTTTGACTACAGGAACCTTTGTCAGCAAAGTAATGTCTCTGCTTTTTAATATGCTGTCTAGGTTGGTCATAGCTTTTCTTCCAAGGAGCAACTGTCTTTTAATTTCATGGCTGCAATCACCATCTGCAGTGATTTTGGAGCTCAAAAAAATAAAGTCTCTCGTTTCCATTGTTTCCCCATCTATTTGCCATGAAGTGATGGGACCGGATGCCATGATCTTAGTTTTTTGAATGTTGAGTTTTAAGCCAGCTTTTTCACTCTCCTCTTTCATCAAGAGGCTTTTTAGTTCCTCTTTGCTTTCTGCCATAAGGGTGGTATCATCTGCATATCTGAGGTTGTTGATATTTCTCCCAGCAATCTTGATTCCAGCTTGTGCTTCTTCCAGCCCAGCATTTCACATGATGTACTCTGCATATAAGTTAAATAAGCAGGGTGACAATATACAGCCTTGATGTACTCTTTTCCCAATTTGGAACCAGTCCATTGTTCTATATCCGGTTCTAACTGTTGCTCCTTGACCTGCATACAGCTTTTTCAGGAAGCAGGTAAGATGGTCTGGTATTCCCATCTCTTGAAGAATGATCCACAGTCAAAGGCTTTTGCATAGTCAATGAAGCAGATGTTTTTCTGGAATTGCTTTGCTTTTTCCTATGATCCAATTGATGCTGGCAATTTGATTTCTGGTTCCTCTGCCTTTCCTAAGTCCATCTTCTACACCTGAAGTTCTTGGTTCACGTACTGTTGAAGACTGGCTTGAAGGATTTTGAGCATTATCTTGCTCAATGTGAGATGAGTGCAACTGTGTGGTAGTTTGAGCATTCTTTGGCATTGCCCTTCTTTGGGATTGGAATGAAACCTGACCTTTTTCAGTCCTGTGGCCAACGCTGAGTCTTCCAAATTTAGACATATTGAGTGCAGCACTTTCACAGCATCTTTTAGAATCTAAAATAGCTCAGCAGAAATCGATCCCCTCTACCTACTAGCCTTATTCGCAGCACTGCTTCCCGAGGCCCACCTGACTTCGCATTCCAGGGTGTCTGGCTCTAGGTGGGTGATCACACTGTCATGGTTCCCTGGGTCGTGAAGACCTCTCTTGTGTAGTTCTGTGCATGCTTGCCACCTCTTCTGCCTGTTAGGCCCATACTGTTTCTGCCCGTTATTGTGCCACCTGTGCATGAAATGTTCCCTTGCTGTTCCTGCTTTTCTTGGAGAAATCTCTAGTCTTTCCCATCCTCTTGCTTTCCTGTATTTCTTTGCGTTGTTCCCTTAAGGCTTTCTTCTCTCTCTTGCTAGTCTTAGAATTGAGCATTCGGATGGCTTTCCTTTTCTTCTTTGCCTTTTATTTCTCTTCTTTTCTCAGCTATTTGTAAGGCCTCCTCAGACAACCATTTTGCCTTGTAGAATTTCTTCTTCTTGGGGATGGTTTTGATCCCTGCCTCCTGTGCAATGTCAAAAACCTCCGTCCATAGTTCTTCACACACTCTGTCTATCAGATCCAAGCTCTTGAATCTATTTGTCAAATTTCTATTGTATAATCGTAAGAAATTTGATTTAAGTCATACCTGAATGGGCGAGTGGTCTTCCCTACTTTCTTCAATTTAAGTCTGAATTTTACAATAAGAAACTCCTTATGTGAGCCACAGTCAGCTCCTGGTCTTATTTTTGCTGACTGTGTGGAGCTCCTTCATCTTTGACTGCAAATAATATAATCATTCTGATTTCAGTATTGACCATCTGGTGATGTCCACATGTAGAGTCTTTTCTCGTGTTGTTGGAAGAGGGTGTTTGCTATGACCAGTGCGTTCTCTGTTAGCCTTTGCCCTGCTTCATATTGTACTCCAAGGCCAAACTTGCCTGTTACTCCAGTTATCTCTTGACTTCCTACTTTTGCATTCCAGTCCCCTATGATAAAAAGGACATCTTTTTTTTGGTGTTAGTTCTGGAAGGTCTTGTAGGTCTTCATAGAACCATTCAACTTCAGCTTCTTCAGCGTTAGTGGCTGGGGCATAGACCTGGATTACTGTGATATTAAATGGTTTGCCTTGGAAACAAACCAAGATCACTCTGTTGTTTTTGAGAGTGCACCCAAGTACTGCATTTCGGACTGTCTTGTTGACTGTGAGGCTACTCCATTTCTCCTATGGGACCCTGCCCGCAGTAGGAGATGTAATGGTCGCCTGAGTTAAGGTCGCCCGCTGTCATCCATTTTAGTGTACTAATTCTTAACATGTCGATTTCACTCTTGCCAACTCTTGTTTGACCAAGGTAAATCAATTTACCTTGATTCATGGACCTGATATCCCTGGCTCCCCTGCAATCTTTTTCTTCACAGCACTGGACTTCAGTTTCACCACCAGACACATCCGCAACTGGGCGTTTGCACTTTGGCTCAGCCTTTTCGTTCCTTCTGGAGCTATTTCTCTGCTCTTCTCCAGGAACATGCTAGGCACCTACCAACCCGGGGCGTCCATCTTGCAGTGTCGTACCTTTTCGCCTTTTCACACTGTCCATGGGGTTTCCCAGGCAAGAACGCTGAAGTGGTTTGCCATTCCCTTCTCCAATGGACCACATTTTGTCAAAACTCTCTACCACGACCCGTCCATCTTGCGCGACTCTACACCGCACGGCTTACGGTTCCACTGAGTTAGACAAAGCTGCGGTCCGTGTGGTCGGTTTGGTTAGTTTTCCGTGACTGTGGTTTTCATTCTGTCTGCCCGCTGATGGAGAAGGATGAAAGGCTTGTGCAAGCTTCCTGGTGGGAGAGACTGGCTATAGGGAAAACCGGGTCCTGCTCTGGTGGGCAGGGCCATGCTCAGCTTTAATCCAGCAGGGCTGCGCTTCTTCCCTGTAGTTTGGCCTGAGGTGGTCCAATCCTAGAGTAGCCACCTCTATTGCAGGCTACAGGCTCTACGGTAGGGGTAACGGTGACCTCCACCAAGAGGACTGAGGCCAGCAGGCCGCACCCCCCAGGACTGCCGCTGCCAGTGCCCCTGGGCACACAGCTGGCCACTGCCGACGCATGCCTCTGCCAGAGACTCTCACACACTCCCAGGCAAGTCTGGCTCAGGCTCCTGTGGGATCACGGCCCCTTTCTCCTGGGTCCTGGTGCACACAGGTTTTGTCTGTTTCCCCAGTCCTTTGGAAGTTCTGTAATCACATCCCGCTGACTTCAAGACCGGATTCCCTGGGATGCCAGGCCCTTTGCCAGATCGCCAGGTTGGGAAGTCTGTTGTGGCCCCTAGAACTTTTGCAACAGTGTGAGAATGAGAACCTCTTTGGTATAATTGTTCTCCAGTTTGTGGATCACCCAGCAGGCAGCTCTATGGTGGGTGTATAGTCAAAGCTATGGTTTCTTCAATAGTTGTGTACAAATGTGAGAGCTGGGCCATAGAGAAGGCTGAGAGCCGAAGAATTGATGGTTTTGAACTGTGCTGCTGGAGAGCTCTTAAGAGTCCTTTGGACAGCAAAGAGATCAAACCAGTCAATCCTAAAGGAAATCAACCCTGAATATTCATTGGAAGGACTGATGCTGAAGCTCCAATACTTTGGCCACCCGATGCGAAGAGCCAACTCACTGGGAAAAAACCCTAATGCTGGGAAAGGTTGAGGGCAGGAAGAGAAAGGGACACCAGAGGATGAGACGATTGGACGGCATCATCGAGTCAATGGACATGAGTCTGAGCAAACTCCAGGAGATGGTGAAGGACAGGGAAGCCTGGTGTGCTACAGTCGATGGGGTCGCAAAGAGTTGGACATGACTTAGTGGGTGAACAACAATAAACTTACAAAGATCTCCAATCAGCAATGTAACTTTACACGTTAAGGAACTAGAAAAGAAAGAACAAACTAAATCCAAAGCTAGGAAAATAAAGAGTAGGGCACAGATAAACGAGATAGAGAACAGAAACACAATGAGAGAAATCAATGAAACCAAAAGTTAGCTCTTCAGAAAGATCAGCAAAATGGATTAACTTTAGCTTAGACAGATTATAAAAAGAAAGACAACACTAATTACTAAAATCAGCCATGTAAGTAGAGATATTACTACCAATTCTGTGAAAATAAACATGATTACAAATTAGTACTATGAACAACTATAAACCAGCAAATTAGATAAGCTAGATGAAACAAATTCTTAAAAACACAATTTCTACCAAGACCAAATCACAGACAAACAAGAACTCAACAGATATCTAACTATCAATAGTAAGGAGTCAGTTCAGTTCAGTCGCTCAGTCGTGTCCGACTCTTTGCGACCCCATGAATCGCAGCACGCCAGGCCTCCCTGTCCATCACCATCTCCCGGAGTTCACTCAGACTCACGTCCATCAAGTCAGTGATACCATCCAGCCATCTCATCCTCTGTCGTCCCCTTCTCCTCCTGCCCCCAATCCTTCCCAGCATCAGAGTCTTTTCCAATGAGTCAACTCTTCGCATGAGGTGGCCATGGTACTGGAGTTTCAGCTTTAGCATCAGTCCTTCCAAAGAAATCCCAGGGCTGATCTCCTTCAGAATGGACTGGTTGGATCTCCTTGCAGTCCAAGGGACTCTCAAGAGTCTTCTCCAACACCACAGTTCAAAAGCATCAGTACTTCGGCGCTCAGCCTTCTTCACAGCCCAGCTCTCACATCCATAATAAGGAGAGCGAATCAGTAATCAAAGATCTGCCCACAGGGCCTCCCCAGTGGCTCAGTGGTCAATCCACGTGTCAGTGCAGGAGACACAGGTTCGATCCCTGATCAGGGAAGATCCCAGATGCTGCAGAGCAACCTAGCCTGTGCACCGCAACTATGAGCCTATGCTCCAGAGCCCGGGAATGCCAACTACTGACGCCCACGTGCCTAACATCCATGCTCCTCAAGAGAAGCCCGCGCACCGCGGTAGAGCAGCCCCCGCTCCCCCAGCCAGAGAAAGGCCCGCACAGCAACCAAGACCCAGCCAGCCAGAAACACATTATTTAAAAATATCTCCCTACAAAAAAAGAAAAGAGGCTTGACAATGAAGATTTTATCAGTGAATTCTATCCAGTATTTAAACAAGAAATATTAATAATACCAATTCCTCCCAAACTCTTCCAAAAAACTGAAGAGGAGGGAACATTTCCTAACTTATTCTGTGAGGTCAGCAGCCAGACAAAGAAACAAGAAAGCAACAATCTAATATCCCTTATGAACACTGATGCAAAAATTCTCCATAAAGTATGTGCACGCATGCTCTCTCAGCCGTGTCTCATTCTTTGTGACCCCATGGACTGCGGCCCACCAGGCTCTTCTGTCCACGGGCTTCTCCAGGCAAGAACACTGGAGTGGGCTGCCATGCCCTCCTCCAAGCCCACACACTCTTATCTGAAGACAATTAGATAACTGTTGATCAATATCTAGTAAACAATAACAACAGGAGAACGAGGTCTTCCGAGGAGCATAAAACACAACTGTGTGTTCATGTTTGCTTTCTATCTGTGACAGCATCAATCCCGTGCAATGAAATGAAAGTGCTGTTATTAATCTTTTCTAATCACAACATTTCTCACCACATTTGTTACATGTAGATTTAGGTAATAACACTACTCTGCTGTGGTTACGTTCACAAACATATTTCATCAAAAAAAGGAAGGGAAGGAGGAAGGAATTGATCAATGTAACAAACTACATTACCAGAAGGAAGGGGAAGAAAACATATGATCGTATCAAGTGATGCAAAAAAGCTTTTGACAAAATTCAACACTTTCATAATAAAAACACGCAACAAATAGGAACAAAAGGAAACTACCTCCGCCTAACAAAAACCAGAGAAAAACCCACAGCGAACACCATGTTGCTGTTCAGTGGCAACATTATGTCCACCTCTTCACAACCATCTCCCAGAGTTTGCTCGACCGACGTCTGTTGAGTCCATGACGCCATCCAACCGTCTCATCCTCTGTCATCCCCTTCTCCTCTTGCCCTCAATCTTTCCCAGCATCAGGGTCTTTTCTAGTGAGTTGGCTCTTCGCATCAGGTGGCCAAAGTATTGGAGCTTCAACTTCAGTATCTGTCCTTCCAATGAATATTCAGGGTTGATTTCCTTTAGGATGGGCTGGTTGGACCTCCTTGCAGTCCAAGAGACTCTCAAGAGTCTTCTCCAACACCACAGTTCAAAAGCATCAATTCTTCAGCGCTCAGCCTTCTGGGGGGAGGGGGGGGATTACAAAGCCAATTCTATTTAAAACAGCATCAAAAAGAATAAAATACTTAGGAATTAATTTTAAAGAGGTGAAAGACTTGTACGATGAAAAGTATAAAATATTACTGAAAGAAATTAAAGAAGAACTTCCAGGGTGGTCCAGCGGTTAAGACTCCCTCTCCCGTTGCAGGGGGTATAGGTTTGATCGGAAACTAAGATCCCACATGGCACACAGCATGTCCCCCCCAAAAATTAAAGATGACATAAATAAATGGAAATATATCCAATGTTCAAGGATAATAAAATTTAATCTTGATAAGATGTCAATATTATTCAACGTGATCTACAAAGTCAATGTGACCTCTATCAAAATGCCAGGGAATCCCCTGAAAATCCAGCGGTTAGGACTCAAGTGTTCTCACTCCTGTGGACTGGGTTCAGTTCCTGGCCAGCGAACTAAGATCCCACAAGCTGTGCAGTTCAGCTCAGTCATGCAGTTGTGTCGGACTCTTTTCAACCCCATGGACTGCAGCACGCCAGGCTTCCCTGTCCATCACCAACACTTGGAGCTTTTCAAACTCATGTCCATCAAGTCAGTGAAGCCATCCAGGCATCTCATCCTCTGTCGTCCCCTTCTCCTCCTGCTTTCAATCTTTCTCAGCATCAGGGTCTTTTCAAATGAGTCAGTTCTTTGCATCAGGTGGCCAAAGTGTTGGAGCTTCAGCATCAGTCCTTCCAGTGAATATTCAGGACTGATCTCCTTTAGGATGGACTGGTTGGATCTCCTTGCTGTCCAAGGGGCTCTCAAGGGTTTTCTCCAGCACCACAGTTCAAAAGCATCAATTGTTTGGCATTCAGCCTTCTTCATGGTCCAACTCTCACATCCATACATGACTACTGGAAAAATCATAGCTGTGACTATCCAGACCTTTGTTGGCAAAGTGATGTCTCTGCTTTTTAATAAGCTGTCTAGGTTTGTCAGAGCTTTCCTTCCAAGGAGCAGGTGTCTTTTAATTTCATGGCTGCAGTCACCATCTGCAGTGATTTGGGAGCCCAAAAAAGTAAACTCTGTCACTGTTTCCATTGTTTCCCCGTTTGTTTGCCATGAAGTGAAGGACTGGATGCCATAATCTTTGCTTTTTGAATGCTGAGCTTTAAGCCAGCTTTTACACTCCCTTCTTTCACTTTCATCAAGAGGCTCTTTAGTTCCTCTTCACTTTCTGCCATAAGGGTGGTATCATCTGCATATCTGAGGTTATTGATATTTCTCCCGGAAATCCTAATTCCAGTTTGTGCTTCATCCAGCCCAGCATTTCACATGATTTCTCAGATTTCTCAGGAGGCAGGGAAGGTGGTCTGGTATTCCCATCTCTTCAAGAATCTTCCAGTTTGTTGTGATCCACACAGTCAAAGCCTTTGGCGCAGTCAATAAAGCAGATGTTTTTCTGGAACTCTCTTGCTTCTATGATCCGAAGGATGGCGGCAATTTGATCTCTGGCTCCTCTGCCTTTTCTGGCTTCCCTGATAGCTCTGTTGATAAAGAGTCCGCCTGCAATGCAGGAGATCCCAGTTCAATTCCTGGGTCGGGAAGAGCCACTGGCTACCCAGTCCAGTATTCCTGGGCTTTCCCTGCGGCTCAGCTGGCAAAGAATCTAGCATCAATGAGGGAGACCGGGGTTCGATCCCTAGGTTGGGAAGATTCCCTGGACAAGGGAAAGGCTACCCACTCCAGTATTCTGGCCTGGAGAATTCCATGGACTCTATAGTCCATGGGGTTGCAAAGAGTTGGACACAACTGAGTGACTTTCACTTTCACTGTCTTTTCTAAATCCAGCTTGAACATCAGGAAGTTCACGGTTCACGTATTGCTGAAGCCTGGCGCGGAGAATTTTGAGCATTACTTTGCTAGGGTGTAAGACGAGAGCAATTGTGCGGTAGTTTGAGCATTCTTTGGCATTGCCTTTCTTTGAGACTGGACTGAAAACTGACCTTTTACAGTCCTGTGGTCACTGCTGAATTTTCCGAATTTGCTGGCATATTGAGTGCAGCACTTTCACAGCATCATCTTTCAGGATTTGAAATAGCTCAACTGGAATTCCATCACCTCCACTAGCTTTGTTCGTAGTGATACGTCCTAAGGCCCACTTGACTTCCCACTCCAGAATGTCTGGCTCTAGGTGAGTGATCACACCGTCATGGTTATCTGGGTCATGAAGATCTTTTTTGTACAGTTCTTCTGTGTATTCTTGCCACCTCTTCTTAATATCTTCTGCTTCTGTTAGGTCCAGACCATTTCTGTCCTTTATCAAGCCCATCTTTGCATGAAATGTTCCCTTGGTATCTCTAATTTTCTTGAAGAGATCTCTAGTCTTTCCCATTCTATTGTTTTCCTCTATTTCCTTGCATTGATCACTGAGGAAGGCTTTCTTATCTCTGCCTGCTATTCTTTGGAGCTTTGGAACCTGCGAGCTGTGCAGACCAGACAAAAACTGAGAAATCTCAATGATTTTTTTTTTTTTGCAGAAATAGAAAAACTGATCCTAAAATTCATATGTAATCTGAAAGTACCCCAAATAGCCAAAGCAATATTTAAAAAAAGAAGAACACTTCCTGATTTCAGAACTTATTAAAAGCTACAGTAATGAAAGCAGTGAGCACTGACATAAAGACAAACATATAGACCAAAAAAACAACACAGAGCCCAGAAATAGACCCCCGCCTGACAGACGGGTTGAGAAGGGCACTAGGACCTTTCAATGGGAAGGACAGTCTTTTCAAAAAATGGTGCTAGGAAAACCAGATATCTGCTTGCCAAAGAATGAAGCTGGACCTTTATCTAAAACCATACACGAGGACTTCCGTGGTGGGCCAGTGGTTAAGAATCCACGTGCCACTGTAGAGGGCAGAGGCTCGATCCCTGGTCTGGGAAGAACTCACAAAATGCGGAGCAACTGAGCCCTCTCACCACAGCCGCTGAAGCCTGCGCACCCTGGAGCCCTCACTCCACGAGAAGGCGCCGTGACGAGAGGTCCGCTCACCACAGCCAGAGCGGCGCACAGCAGCAAAATCCTGCTGCGGCCAAAAACAGACAGACAGTGCTTGAAGACAGGAACATTGGCTCAAAATGGACCAAAGACTTAAACCTAACACCTTAAACTATAAAACTCTTAGAAGAAACACAGGGCAGAAATTTCATAACGTTGCCTCTGACAGGGATTTCTTGGTTATGGCATCCAAGGCACAGGTAGCAAAAGAAAACCCAGACAAATAGGCAATTTTTAAAATGAAAGTTTAGAAATTTTGCACACGAAAAGACAATATCTGTGGAGCGAAAAGACAATATCTGTGGAGCAAAAAGACAATCTACAGAATGAGATGTTCGGTTCAGTTGCTCAGTCGTGTCCGACTCTCTGTGACCCCATGAACTGCAGCACCTGTCCCTCACCAACTCCCGGAGTCCACCCAAACCCATGTCCATTGAGTCGGTGATGCCATCCAACCATCTCATCCTCTGTCGTCCCCTTCTCCTCCTGCCCTCAATCCCTCCCAGTATCGGGGTCTTTTCCAATGAGTCGACTCTTCGCATCAGGTGGCCAAAGTATTGGAGCTTCAGCTTCACCATCAGTCCTTCCAATGAACACCCAGGGCTGATCTCCTTTAGGATGGACTGGTTGGATCTCCTTGCAGTCCAAGGGACTCTCAAGAGTCTTCTCCAACACCACAGTTCAAAAGCATCAATTCTTCGGCGCTCAGCTTTCTTCACAGTCCAACTCTCACATCCATACATGACCACTGGAAAAACCATAGCCTTGACTAGACAGACCCTTGTTGGCAAAGTAATGTCTCTGCTTTTTAATATGCTGTCTAGGTTGCTCATAACTTTCCTTCCAAGGAGTAAGCGTCTTTTAATTTCATGGCTGCAGTCACCATCTGCAGTGATTGTGGAGCCCAGAAAAATAAAGTCAGCCAGTTTCAACTGTTTCCCCACAGAATGAGACGAAATATTTGCAAATTATATATCTGTTAAGGAATTAGTATCTAGCATATATAGAGTACTCCTGAAATTCAACAAAATAACCCAGTTCAAAACCAGGCAAGGACCTCCCTGGTGGCCCCGTGGTTCAGAATCCACCTTGCAATGCAGGGGACGCAGGTACAATCCCTGGTTGGGGAACTAAGACCCCACCGCAGAGCAACTAAGCCTACGAGCCACAGCCGGAGAGCCTGGGTACCGCAGCTGCTGAGCCTGCACACGCCGCAGCCTGAGCACTGCCGTGAGAGCCCACGCGTCACGAGCAAAGGGCCCGCGTGCCGCAGCTGAGACCTGACGCAACCAAGTAAGCGAGAGCCTTTAGAACTGGGCAGAAGGCCTGGCGCTCCTCAAAGAAAGCAGGAAAATGCCAACAAGCACAGGAAACGGTGCTCAGCATCACTTATCATTAAAAGGAACTGCAAACCAAAACTGCAATAATTCTGTACTAAGCTGTTGTTGTTGTTTAGTTGCTAAGTCACGTCCAACTCTTTGTGAACCCACAGACCGCAGCCCGCCAGGCTCCTCTGGGATGTCCCAGGCAAGAATACTGGAGCGGATTGCCGTTTCCTTCTCCAGAGGATCTGCCCTACCCAGGGTCAAACCCACAACTCCCGCACGGCAGGTGGATTCTTTACCACTGAGCCCCCAGCAAGGCCCTTGTACTAAAGTACCACACACCTATTAGGCTGCCTACTAACAAAACAGAAAATAGCAATGCTGGTTAGGACGCGGAGAAACTGGAGCCCTTCTGCCCCGTTCATGGGAATGTAAAATGGTGCCGCCACCGTGGAAAACCAGTATGGAAGTCCCTCGAGAGATTAAAAACAGAAGTATCACACAATCCAGCAATTTAGCAATTCCACTTCTGGATAAAGATCCAAAAGAACTGAAATAAGGATCTCAAAGAGATATTTGCACACTTATGTTCATAACAGCAGTGATATTTGTAAGAGCTAAAACATGGAAGAAACTCAAGTGTCCATCAAGAGAAGAACAGACAAAAGCAAAACATGGAGTATTATTCAGCCTTAAAAAAGGAAGGAAATTCTGACAGATGTTACAACATGGATGAACCTTGAGGACGTCATGCTAAGCGAAATACACTAGTCACAGAAAGATAAATAGTGTACTATTCCATTTATACGAGGCATCCAGAGTAGTCAAAATCACAAAGTAAAGTGTGGTTGCCAGTGGAGGAGGGGACAAAACAGGGAAGTGGGAATTACTGTCTGATGGGCACAGAGTTTGCTGCACAAGCTTAAAAGAGGTATGGAGACAGATGGTAAAAAAAAAAAACAACACACACACACACCCGGTACATACACAAAACCTAATATAACCTATTTTAAAGAGCACGCGCTCTCCCACTCACAACAGCACAGCAGAAGGCAAGGCGCAACTTGATACACCAGGACCAAGCAGGGCCCGCGAGGCCAGCGCCCAGGGCAGCGGAGAGCCGGGGCTGAGGAGCTACAGGCTGAAGGGCGAGCCAGCGCCGTTACTGCAGAAGGCCTTCACTGCGAGAGCTGTGCACAGCCATCCGTCCAGAGCGCGTGTGACAGGTAAGGCACGGTCTGAACCCTGCCGTGGCGGCAAAAAAGGTCAGAATTCTCAAGACCCATCTGGCCCCACGGAACTGCAGCCTGCCCACGGACGCTCTGATCACCTGGCCGTCCTTCCGCACCTGTGAGCCTCCGGGTCTTCCCCGAGCAAGTTAACCCATTCCTCTCATTGGTTTCACTCTGCACAGTCACTTCAGTGACCCCAGGGCCTCTGTGAGGTGTAAACCTCTCCATTCTTCCTCGGGCCTTGTGACCAACCCCAGAGATATGTAAGGTAAGCAACAAATGTGTAACTCCATAAGACACCAGATCATTTAACTGCTCCTTAAATAACTTAAAATCCTAAAACAAAACGCACATGTCAGAGGTAAAAGGACCAGTAGTACTAGAACTGCAGACCTGATTCTACCTGAGCTTTGGTTAGAGGCTGGGGGCCACGGGACGTTGGGAAGCCATGGCAGCTGAGCACCGGCGGGTACCAGCAGCCCGCTCGGGAGTGATGCGCTCGGCGCCCCTCTACACCCACCTATTACTCCTGGCGTCCACAACATAAGGTCAGTGGTGCAGACCACGAAACTTCCTGCTGCCCCGGTGAGTTACAACCTACCCTCCCCAGGAAGAGGGAGCAAGCTGGACTGAGGAAGACACCTATCTCCCGAAGGCATTTAAAACAATGCAGACAAGAAAATCCTGACATCATGTTAGGGAACTAAAGCGGAAACAGGCTTGTCCAGGCTTCAGAGGCAGAATGGCAAGCCCCGGACCTGCTCCTGACCTGCCTGGCCACTGCCTGGATTACGTGCCTGCCCACCAGCGCACCAGTTGTTACCAGCAAGTCAAGTGGCACTTCAGATAAGCCAGGGAGAGGGTCCTGGAATTTCCTGAGACCCTGGAGGTCTGGCTAGGCCCCAGGATTCAAGAAGTCTTGTGATTCACAAAGTGAAACAGTGTCTGAAGCCACCGAGCATGCTGTTGTGTGTGTGGCGATTGGTTTCTTTTGTTAACAAACCCTGAAAACCTGAAACAAAAGTACAACTTTCAGTAAAACACATGATATTAAGTAAAACTGTAGAAGACAGCATGAATTCAACCGTGCCAAATGTATACAAACCTTACAGTTAAGGGAAAAACAGGGAAGAGGCATGCCAAGAGATTAACACTGGTTATCCCCCTGCAGCGCCATTACGGAGGCTGTCTTATTCTTTATTCTTTCCTCAAATGCTCAGATATTCAAAATTACTGTTATTAAAAAAAAAAAAACACACACATCTGTCTTTCACTCTTGGCTGCAGGGCCAAGCCTGGCAGTAAAAATTCTCTTTTGCAGGCCTAGATTCTTTACTGGGAAAGCCTGGATAATAGAGATGCGCCAAATGGGATAACATCGGAGCTCACCAAAAGGTCTGGGGCAGTTCCAAACAGCTGTTGTAGGAAAATACCATTGCTCTTGCTCCTGATTTGAGTATTTAATGATATTTCATGCAGACAGACATAATATCAATGACAAAGACAAGAAAGTGGGAAAGTAAGGGGTTAAGCCTGTTCTCAGACACTCTGGCAGCTCCCCACTCTGGCAGCACCCCCTGCAGAGCAGAGGTGTAGCTACTAAAAGACACATTCACAAGGAGGCTAAAAGAGACCCAGGACATTAGGGTCCACATGGCCCTGAACCCAGCACAAACCACACACGCGAGGAGCCTACAGCCATGCGCTACACACACACCCAGCCCAGTGCCTGCACACACAGCGCAGGACTCAACATGAACACACACACACACACAGAGCCTCTCATGTGCACACACACTCCAGATACAAACACCACCCACACTCATCCCTCAGACCCAACATGGGTGCAGACCCCTGTGAATTCAGCCAGTACACAACCGTCAGATTCAGTACCGGCACACGCACAGACCTCAGAACCATCACAGACAAGACACCCTACAGAATCCAACACACGCACACACCTCCCAGAGCCCAAACGAGCGCCCACGCCCTCAGAACCCAAAACACACACACAGACACACACACCACGCAGGACATATACGCTTCAGAAACCAGCAGAGACAAACACACTCCTCAGACCCATATGGGAATACTCCACCCAGAACCCAGCAAATGCACACGCCCTTCAGAGCCAACACACACAGCCCTCACCCCCAACACAGACAGGCAGACTCCTGAGACAGACACAACACGGACACACGAGCCTCAGACCCACCATGAACACACACCCATCAGACACAACACGGACACACACAACCATCAAAACCCAACATAGGGACAAACCCTTCAGAACAGACTCACAAGCCGCAGACCCTAGTCACACACACACACCGCTGATACCAGCATGTACAAACACACCTCACAACCAACACAAAGGGGGAAGGAGAGCGGGATGGATTCAGAGTGGCATAGACATTACAGTGTGTGAAACAGACAGCCACTATTCACAATGGGAAGTTGCTGTCTAACACAGCTCAAATTCAATGCTCTGTAACAACCTAGAGAGGGGGGATGGGGTGGGCTAGGAGGAAGGGGACATATGTATCCCCACGGCTGACTCACGTGACCTGTGGCAGAAGCAATTATTCTCCAATTAAAAATAGACTGTAAACAAGTTAATTAAAAACAACACAACCACATACTCCTCAGAATTAATATGGGCGCACATAACCCTCAGACACAACACAGGCACACAGCCCTCAACACAACCAGGGAGCATTACCCTTCAGAACCCACCACAGGAGCAGACACACCCCCAGACGCTGCACAGGCGCACACACATCTCAGCCCCAGCAGGGGTGAACACACCCAGCACCCCAAACCCACACACACACCACTCAGAGCTGCTACAGACACACAGCCTCTAGAATCCACAGAAGCACAAACACCTCTCAGAACGGAGCCGGGGAGACACAGTCCTCAGACCCAACGTGGGAACAGATAACTAGCCTGACTCACACCCGAGAACCAGCAAGGACGCAACGACCCTTAGATCCGAGAGGCACACACCCTCTCAAAGCAGAACCCTCCAGAACCCAACACAGAAACACACACTCCTCAAAACCAGCACAGACACACGTACCCTTCAGGACCAAAATGGGCAGATCCACGCTTTCGGCCCAACAGGGACAAGCCTCAGAGCCACACAGGACACACATCCCTCAGAAGCCAACCAGCGAGCAGACGGCTCAGCACAAGCAAACGCGCAAACCCTCGGAACCACACAACCCTTAAGAGGAGCACAGGTCCCTTAGAACCCAAGGGACGCGCAAGCACCCCACAACATGGGCACACACGCTCCTCAGAAGCTTCGGGACACACAACCGCCAGACTCAATAGAGCCACACACCCCCGGAAGCCAAGGCACACTCACCTGAGAAACGACACGCGCACACACACGGCACCAAGAACCCAACATGGTCGCAACCTCCCCGCGGACCCGACCCTGGGACAGACACGCCCTTCATAACCGACACGGACACACACCCCTCAGGCCCCACATGGCAACGCCGCACGCACACCAACGTGCACACAGCCCTCAGACCACCTCGACATCCATCCCGTATCATCAGAGAGGACAAACACCCCTCCCGACCGACAGGGCCGCGCAACCCCCAGACGAAGCCCTGCGCACACAGCTCTCAGAACCTGAGGGAGCAGACGCGCTCCTGCAGACGCAGCAAGGGTCAGGCGCCTCAAAGGCCAGCACACGCACGCACAGCCCCTCAGAGCCAACGCGCACACGCACGGCGCAGCCCGGCTCGACGCTCAGCCCTTACACCCCGCGCGGCGCGCACCGCCCAGAACCCCAGACGCAGCGGCTCGGCCGCGGCAGACCACGCACCGTCCGGGGACACGCGCCCCCAGGGAGCCCGCGGGAAGCCTGGCCCCGCCGCCCCGCACCTGGCGCAGCGCGGCCTCCGCGGCGCCGCCGTCCCGCTGCCGCAGCTGCTCCCGGAAGCGCGCCACCTGCTCCAGCAGCGCGTCCACGAGCGACGGCGCCGTGTCCCCCTCGAGCGCGGCGAGCCGGGCGCGGAGGCGCGCGATGAGGGCGTCCCGGGCCGCCAGCTGGTCTTGCAGGCGCTTCAGCCGCTGCCCCGCCTCGTGGTACAGGCCGCAAAGCGCGGCAGCCGCGCGCGGGGCGCCCTCCCGCCCCCCGGACTCCGCATCCCCGGACGACATGGCTGCGGACCTGGCCCGGAGGCGCGGACCGCCGGCAACTTCCGTGCCGGGTCTGGGCCTGGGGAGCAGTGGGGCGGCCCACCTTCCCGGAACTTTTCCCGGCGCGCCCCGCCCTCCGCGGAGATCCCGGGCCCGCCCCGCGCCGAGAGGCAGGCCCCGCCCCCCGCGGGCAGCGTGGTCCCGCCCCCGCCGAGCCTCAGGACCCCGCCCCGCGGACAGCGTGGTCCCGCCCCCGCCGAGCGGCCAGGCCCCGCCCCCACGAGCAACGTGCTCCCGCCTCCCGCCGAAGCGCAAGACCCCGCCCCCCATGGGCAGTTTGGTCCCGCCCTCGCCGAGCCGCAAGACCCCGCCCCACGGACAGCTTGGTCCCGCCCCCGCCGAGCCGCCAGGCCCCGCCCCCGAGGAGATCTGGGCTCTGCTTGCCGCGCGGACCTCGGCCACGGAAGGTCCCCACCCGCCCGGGTCCTGCGGCCGCTCCACCCGCGGGTTCCTGGCCTGTCCCCGCAGCCTCATCGGCTCGTGTCGCGGGAGCTTTCAGAGAGTCAGGCGCGGACAAGGAGAGGGGTCAAACGGCCTCTATTTCGCTCCTGACGGAAGGGAAAGAAGTGGCCAGAGAGACGACCCCGAGTGTTAGCCCCGAGCGTGGGCCCGGACCCCTGGGCTGCAGGCCGGCTGCCACGCCGAGCAGCGGGAAAAGGGCGACCTTCCAGGAACTGAGCCCGGCGAGGTACCCAGCCCACCAGCGAGATTCCAGAGCCCGCATCCTCTCTCCGAGGTGTAAGAACTGCTCTTAGGGCAGAAGGCAGGAGGGAGCTGGCCCTTTCCCGCCCTGTTTCTCCATCCGCTCCATCTGCCGGCTCCCAGGCCGACTCCGAGGGTTTTCCCATGGCTCAAACTCGAGTGCCCTCCACAGTGATGGCCAAGCACACCTGTGGTCTTTCGAAGGTTCCCTGGCACACCCTCCTCTGCCCTCGTCCCCGGGTCCCCTGAGAGCAGCGTGGCGTTTTTTTCCCCCTCTACATAATCCATACCCGAGCTTGGGCTGAGCCCAGGGAAGACACTTACAAGCTGGTATAATCAGAATTATAAGTGTAGCCAGCTCACACCTCCTCCGCTGCAGAGAGAAGGTCAAGGCTGGCTGCCCCCACCCCACAGGTGCGTTGTGGGGATTGGGGGATGGAGTACAGGGTGCCTGTGCCCGCACGCCCGCAGGCCGCGTGGTTAGGGCTCGGAGACACATTCTTGTCTGTGGCACACGTTAATAGACTATGAAACTGAAAAACAGTTTTAGTCGCTCTGCTGCTGCTGCTGCTGCTAAGTCGTTTCAGTCGTGTCCAACTCTGTGCGACCCCATAGACGGCAGCCCACCAGGCTCCGCCCTCAGTCGTGTCCAACTCTTTATGACCCCATGGACTGTGGCCCACCAGACAGTCCATGGGATTCTCCTTCTCCAGGGGATCTTCCCAATGCAGGGATTGAACCCGGGTCTCCCACATTGCAGGCAGACGCTTTACTGTCTGAGCCACTATAGCACAGTGTAAACACAACATTTACATGTGCTGCAAAACCGAAACATTCTTATCACTCATTTTATTATGACATTTGCTTTATTGAGGTGGTTTATGACCAGTTCAGTTCAGTTCAGTCGCTCAGTCGTTTCCAACTCTTTGCGACCCCGTGAATCACAGCACGCCAGGCCTCCCTGTCCATCACCAACTCCCAGAGTTTACCCAAACTCATGTCCATCGAGTCGGTGATGCCATCCAGCCCTCTCATCCTCTGTCGTCCCCTTCTCCTCCTGCCCCCAATCCCTCCCAGCATCAGGGTCTTTTCCAGTGAGTCAGCTCTTCGCATGAGGTGGCCAAAGTACTGGAGTTTCAGCTTCAGCATCATTCCTTCCAATGAACACCCAGGACTGATCTCCTTTAGGATGGACTGGTTGGATCTCCTTGCAGTCCAAGGGACTCTCAAGAGTCTTCTCCAACACCACAGTTCAAAAGCATCAATTCTTCTGCGCTCAGCTTTCTTTATAGTCCAACTCTCACATCCATACATGACTACAGGAAAAACCACAGCCTTAACTAGACGGGCCTTTGTTGGCAAAGTAATATCTCTGCTTTTGAATATGCTGTCTAGGTTGGTCATAACTTTCCTTCCAAGGAGTAAGCGTCTTTTAATTTCATGGCTGCAGTCACCATCTGCTGTGATTTTCGAGCCCCCCAAAATAAAGTCTGACACTGTTTCCACTGTTTCCCCATCTATTTCCCATGAACTGATGGGACAAGATGCCATGATCTTAATTTTCTGAACGTTGAGCTTTAAGCCAACTTTTTCACTCTCCTCTTCCACTTTCATCAAGAGGCTTTTTAGTTCCTCTTCACTTTCTGCTATAAGGGTGGTTGTCATCTGCATATCTGAGGTTATTGATATTTCTCCCGCAATCTTGATTCCAGATTGTGCTTCTTCCAGCCCAGCGTTTCTCATGATGTACTCTGCATATAAGTTAAATAAGCAGGGTGACAATATACAGCCTTGTGTCGGGAGCCAGCGTGAGGAATTCCACCCGTGACAAGGTCATGCGGCAGAGTTCTGATGGCAAGGCTAATCAGACCTCAGGTTTTCCCCCTGGAATTTCCTGGGCATCCACCCCCCAAAAAATAAGAATCTGCCTGCTTTTCCACTCTTCTGACAGTCTCTGGAAAAAGTCAATTCAGGGCTTTAGTCTTCTGCATTTGAAAGAGTGTTTCAATCCAAAAACCCCTCTGATGGCTTTCTAGCCTGCCTGCAGGACTCGTACAGCTGCGCATGTGATTGTTTGAGGCCTCCTGACCGCAGAAGGCACAGGAAGCTTAAAACATCCTAAGAATGTAAGGGCTTCCGAGGAGTCAACGTCATTAGAATAGGACTGATTAAAAGTTTCATTTGTTGAGCCAATACTTGCTGCCAAATTTTCATATCCTTTATTTTTAGATATAGTTGGTATATAGAAAAATAAGTAGTAGGCCTGGTATTAGCAACATTAGACCTTTGAGTTAAGCACCTTCTTTGTTATAACCCACTGCGCCTTTGTTCTATAGAGATGTGACTTTAGTGCTTTAAGGAGATGCAGATTAAAGAAAAACACTTCAGGGGAAACGAAATTAACATTCATTAACAAAGAGAGCCAAAAAGTGTTAACAAGCCTCTTGGCCAAAAGATAACGTAAATCACCTGAGACCTTTTGTATACAAAAAGATATACAGAGAGAGTCTGGGCTGTTAACACTACATCATTTTGTATTACCCATTGATCTCTATGTATAATCAAAAGTATAAAAGGCCTTAAAGGGCAATAGAAGGGGAGCCAGTCGCTGGACTGGTTTCCTCCGTGTCTCTTTACTTTAATTTCAGGCTGAATTTCCATCGGGGGTGCGGAGGCTCGCCAAGTCTACTTACTTGCCCTGGCTGTTAAGACCCGCGCGAAAGGGAGCCTAAGGCGAGGCACCCTTAGATATTCAAGCGAGCGCCGGTGGCCCAACGTAGATGGTGCAAATTCCTTGTCTGGAATTTTATTGGTCTTCCGTGTAATCCAAGCTATTCAGCCCTCTTTCTCCACTTAATCTTCCTACTACACTATTTCTTCCTAGTCTAATCTTATATTAATAAATAAATAAGTCTTTCCTCGCCGACTCCGTCCACCCTTTGAATTCCTTGGATCCACCGGGGCTGGACCCCGGCAGCCTTGACGTACTCCTTTTCCTGTTTGGAACCAGTCTGTTGTTCCATGTCCAGTTCTAACTGTTGCTTCCTGACCTGCATACAGGTTTCTCAAGAGGCAGGTCAGGTGGTCTGGTATTCCCATCTCTTTCAGAATTTTCCACAGTTTATTGTGATCCACACAGTCAAAGGCTTTGGCATAGTCAATAAAGCAGAAATAGATGTTTTTCTGGAACTCTCTTGCTTTTTCGATGATCCAGTGGATGTTGGCAATTTGATCTCTGGTTCCTCTGCCTTTTCTTAAACCAGCTTGAACATCAGGGAGTTCACGGTTCATGTATTGCTGAAGCCTGGCTTGGAGAATGTTGAGCATTACTTTACTAGCGTGTGAGATGAGTGCAGTTGTGCGGTAGTTGGAGCATTCTTTGGCATTGCCCTTCTTTGGGATTGGAAGGAAAACTGACCTTTTCCAGTCCTGTGGCCACTGCTGAGTTTTCCAAATGTGCTGCATACTGAGTGCACTTTAGTGTGTGAACGCTACACACTTTCACAGCATCGTCTTCCAGGGTTTGAAATCGCTCAGCTGGGACTCCGTTCCCTCCACTGGCCGTGCTCGCGGTGGTGCTCCCTTTCTGGTCTGTGGCCAGGCCCAGGCTGTCTCCCACATCTGCCTGCACTGCTGTGAAGCGTTTCGTGTGTGTGGGCTTCCCCTTCTATCTTCCTGACTCCATTTCAGCAGGTTTCCTTTTATCAATCTTCGCCACTTCCCCCTCTGCTCAGCGTCTCTCTGACAGCACGGCTGCTCAGGAATCAGGGCTGTTGTTTGTCTTTTGGCCTTTTGCCCCTTGATGCCAGGAAGGACCTTTCCTGGGTGCTGTGTCCCATGTCAGAGGGAAAGTGCACAGATTAGAAACCTATTGTGGTTACATTGTAGTGACAAGGATGGGTGGGAAGGAGAGCTCTCGGGTATTTCTCATCTAAAATCTGTTTATTAGAGTATTATTTATTAGTGAGTTCAGCACGGGCACACTCAAAACTGCAGAAACTAAACGAGCACTTTGGGATGACTGCAGGGGAAGAAACATGGAGTAATTAAATAGTATCTTTACCTCAAAAGACTGGAGCTACTTGTTTTATCAAAGAATACAGCCTGTGGGTTACAAATTCAAAGCCTATGAATTTGCATGAAAATCCTGAGTCAGTTTATAATCTGGATGAGACAGACTTCTGTGAATTCTGAACTTTCTAAGAGGCCTGATCTAGACCTCTTGTGAAAGCTGTGTCATCGGATATCATCAGCTGCAGCTCCAGGAAACCTACCTCAGGTCACCGAGAGTGTGCAGGTCTAGTCAGAACTGATGGCACAAGGGCGGCTTAGCAGCCCCTGATAAAGGCTTTTCCAGTGAACCCGAAAAGCATCCTTCTGGAGGTGTCTCTTCCGATAAAAGCAGCTTCCAGCTTGCAGTGCGTTAGGTTTAAGGCCTTCCTCTCCGGAGACTGCAAAAATTGCTCTACTAGAGCCTGGTTAATTTTAGTAGAAGCAATTGGGTGTTTACAATGTTGAAGAGCATCCCATCTGCCAAGTCTCCAGTAAGCCGTTAGGCAGTTCAAGAGGGGAGCAGCCGGAGCAGGTTTCCCTGGGTTGCATTTTGGGAGGGGAGACAGAGGAGGTAGGCACGCATTTTGTCAGTGTGAAGAGGATTCTGGAGGGCTTCTAGGGCATGGGAATGGAGAAGGTTAAAAAGGATCCCATGATTATGTATAGGGTGGCTTAGAGCAGAAAGGCAGTGGCAAGAATGACTCTGAGGCAAGGCGGTGTCCCCACGCCACAGGGTCCAGCTGTCAGCTGTAATACCTGATGGGCCGATGACAGTCCCCATGTTTTGGGGTGAGGATCCCACAGATATTCCCTTCTCTCCCACATACAAAAAGGACAAACAAAGCTGGTCATTCGGATGCTCAGGGGAAGGTGGTCTCAATATGCTTTCCTTTAAGCTATCAAAAGCTGTGTCATCTTGATCCCTTAATTAGGCTTGCTTTGTCTTAATAAAGCATACAAGGGCAAAGCCATCAGAGAGAAATTTGGAACCCAATTTCAGTTGGAGCCAGCTTGCCCAAGAAAACCTTGCAACTGGCACTTAGTTTTAGGTTTGGGGGAGTTAAAGATGCCAGGAAACCTCTCCAGATCTAAATGTCATCCTTTTTCTGAGATCAGGTGTCCTAAAAATCCATCCTGGGTTCAAGCAAACCACAATTCTTTTTGGAGACTTTCAGTTCAGTTCAGTCGCTCAGTTGCTCTTTGCAACCCCGTGGACTGCAGCACACCAGGCTTCCCTGTTCATCACCAACTCCCAGAGTTTGCCCAAACTCATGTCCATTGAGTCAGGGATGCCATCCAACCATCTAATCCTCTGTCGTCCCCTTCTCCTCCTGCCCTCAGTTTTTCCCACCATTGGGGTCTTTTCCAATGGGTCAGTTCTTTGCATCAGGTAGCCAAAGTATTGGAGCTTCAGCATCAGTCCTTCCAGCATCAGTCCTTCCAATGAATATTCAGGACTGATTTCCTTTAGGATTGACTGGTTTGACCTCCTTGCTGTCCAGGGGAATCTCAAGAGTCTTCTTCAACACCACAGTTCAAAAGCATCAGTGCTCCGCGCTCAGCTTTCTTTATGGTCCAACTCTCATCCATACATGACCACTGGAAAAACCATAGCTTTGACTAGACGGACCTTTGTCAGCAAAGTAACATCTCCGGGTTTTTAATATGCTGTCTAGGTTGGTCATAGCTTTTACTTTGAGAGTAAAAGTGAAGTTGCTCAGTCGTGTCCAACTCTGCAACCCCATGAACTGTAGCCTATCAGGCTCCTCCATCCACGGGATTTTCCAGGCAAGAGTGCTGGAGTGGATCGCCATTTCCTTCTCCAGGGGATCTCCCGACCCAGGGATCAAACCCGGGTTTCCCGCATTGCAGGCAGACGCTTAACCATCTCAGCCATCAGGGAAGCCCCGCTCTTACTTCTAGTTCAGTTCAGTTCAGTCACTCAGTCGTGTCCAACTCTTTGTGACCCCACGGACAGCAGCACGCCAGGCCTCCCTGTCCTTCACCAACTCCCAGAGTTTACCCAAACTCATGTCCATCGAGTCGGTGATGCCATCCAGCCATCTCATCTTCTGTCATCCCCTTCTCCTCCTGCCCCCAATCCCGTCTTTTCCAATGCGTCAAATCTTCGCATGAGGTGGCCAAAGTATTGGAGTTTCAGCTTCAGCATCCGTCCTTCCAATGAACACCCAGGACTGATCTCCTTTAGGATGGACTGGTTGGATCTCCTTGCAGTCCAAGGCACTCTCAAAAGTCTTCTCCAACACCCCTTTAAAGCCAGAAGTTTTAGCAGGTGGAAGCCATCTTCCTACAAGGAAATTTGAGAAGGTGAACATAGAAGCAAATTATATATTGTAATAAAGTAGAACCTGCAGAAAACTTTATTATCGTTCAAGCAACTTTTCAAGACTTATGAAAAGTAAGAAGGGCTCTCTGTGAAACCCTGGGACCTTACTGTCTGTGCGTATTGTCATCCTTTCCACCTGAAAGCAAAAAGATACTGGCGAACCTTATCAACTGAAATGCTGAGAAATCACTGCATAGATCAATTGGAGTGAAAAGTTTGCTTCCAGTGGGAATAGACGTCGGTCGCCTTGGGGGGCGGGCGGCGGGTGGGAACCACAGGGTATCAAGGGCAAACAATGTTGTTATTGATTGGAATTCCTGGACAAACCTTCATCCTTGCCCTTGTATTTTCTCTTAAAATAGAAATATTTCTGGGACTAGTACATGGGTCGTGAGACCTTGAGCCTTGGAATCTTCTATTATGGGCTTTATACCTTGAAGGACTTCTTTTCTTACAGGGTAATGATTAATTCTGGTTTTTTTTTGGGGGGGTGTCTATTCAAATCTTAATGAGACGTGCACTGTGGATTTTGCCAGTATCAGTTAGAGATTTTGCCCATAAGGAGGTTGGTAGCTGATTCAATAGGGATCAGTTTCCAGAATTAGCTCCAGGTGAAAGATGTCCAAGGGTCATTTAATTCACCTGGTTGGCTGTTTGGATGGCTATTGCCCATTTCTAGAATTGTTTTCCCCTTTCGGGGGAAAGAAATTCAGCATGATACTTTTCCAAGTCTCACCCAAGGGACTTCCTTGGAGGTCCAATGGTTGAGACTCTGCCTTCCAACACAAAGGGTGCAGGTTTGATCCCTGGTCAGGGAAGTAAGATCCCATGTGTTACAGCTAGACCCAGTGCAGCCAAAAAAAAAAAAAAAAAACCTCCGCCAAATAAATTAATAGGGACAGAGGAGCTGAGGAGAGAGGGGTGTGTCCCTCTCATAGGGCCTGAGAGAAAGGAAAGAGGGCAGACGCAGGACCCTACTGATGCCTGGAGGAGATGCCAGATTGGGCCACGGATGCCACATTGGGCCCTTAAGTACTTCCGGGCAGGGTCTGTTTTTCAGCAGGGGCCTGGGCACCTGGAAAGTAGCTCTGGTGTCACTCGGCTCACAGAGGCATTGCTCCCAGATCGGGAGAGTGGCTTTCCTGAGCTGGTTACCAGGGAGGGTGAGATGGGCTCCTGGAGCTCCTCAGAGCCCCCATCCCTAGGAGGATGTTGGAAAGACTGGTGAAAGAGCTGAAGTTGCCTGCAATGCTTAAACTTATAACAGTCTTTTTTCAGCGTCCTGGTTCTTTGCAATTACAGCAGAAACTTAAATTTTGGGTTTGTTTAGCAGCCTTCATTTGCTGGAATGGAAGACTAAGAATTATAGCACTCTCTCCTTTTGGTGACTCTTCCAGGTTTCGAAGGCCTTCCCGGGTGGCGCTAGCGGTAAAGAACCCGCCTGCCGACACAGGAGAAGTGAAATATGTGGGTTCCGTCCGTGGGTCGGGAAGATCCCCTGGGGGTGGAAATGGCAACCCACTCCAATATTCTTGCCCGGAGAATCCCATGGGCAGAGGAGTCTGGTGGGTTATAGTCCTCGGGGTCGCAAATAGTCGGAAACGATGGAAGCGACTCAACACACACACACTACGGTTTGAGAGAGCTGATTTGCCAAATTAACTAAATGTGGAGTGGGCTTAGTTTCACATTCCATCCTTTTCTTCCTTACTGTGCCCTGAAGCTTATGGGACCTTAATTTCTGACCAGGGATCGAACCCATGCCCCAGCAGTGGAAGGGTAGAGTCCTAACCACTGGACCACCAGGAATTCCCTATCCTGGTCTCTTTTACTACAAGATCCCAGGTCATGGGGTTAGTTAAAGGTGGTCTTAGTTGACTTGACATCTGGAGGAGGACCAGGATTTTCTTTAAAAGTAATCTGGAATTGATTGTAATAGTCATGGATAGGTTCCTCAGGTTTTTTTGTGTTCAAGCCTGAGTTTTGTTCTGAGTTAGAAATAGTTACTGTGATTGCTGGTGGAATCTCCCAGCCAAGGTTCCAGCCTCTTGCCAGGAGTTAGGGGTTTGCTCTTTTACATCCCTTCTAGGGTGTTTCCTTACGGCCGATTTCATCTGTTGTTTGAGCTTCACCAAAAAGCATGTGGACTACCTGATACAAATCTGAGAAACGAGGTTGATCGCTTTGAATAAGCATGTTAAAATCTTCCTCAAGGGCGTCCCTGGTGGCTGAGTGGTAAAGAATCCCCCTGCCAACGCAGGAGGCATGGGTTTGATCTGTGTCCAGGAAGATCTCACATGCCTCGGAGCAACTGAGCCCGTGCACCACAACTCTGGGCTTCCCTGGTGGCTCAGACAGGAAAGAATCCGCCTGCAGTGCAGGAGACCCGGGTTCGATCCCTGGGTCGGGAAGGTCCCCTGGAGAAGGAAATGGCACCCACTCCAGTGTTCTTGCCTGGAGAATCCCATGGACAGAGGAGCCTGGCGGGCTGCAGTCCACGGGGTCGCAAAGAGTCGGACAGGACAGAGCAACTAAGACTTTCCACAACTATTAAGCCTGTGCTCTAGAGCCTGGGAGCTGCCACTACTGAAGCCTGCTCACCTGGAGCCCGTGCTCCCCAACAAGAGAAGCTATCACAGTGAGAAACCCACGGACCACACCTAGAAAAGCAGCTCTGAGCGCAGCAAGGAAGACCAGCACAGCCTAAAATGAATAACTAAGTATTTAAAAGCAATCTTCAGCACAGGAGGAGGGAGTGGGTGAGATGTATGGAACGAGGTGGAAATTTACAATACCATATGTAAAACAGTAGCCAATGGGAATTTGCTGTATGACTCAGGGAACTCAAACAGGGGCTCTGTGACAATCTAGAAGGGTGGGGTGGGGAGGGCAATGGGAGGGAGGCTCAGGAGGGAGGGGACATGGGCGGACCCCTGGCTGAGTCTTGTTGATGTTTGACGGAAAGCAACAACATTCTGTAAAGTGGCTCCCCAAAAAATCTCCAGCAAACCCAAGGGTCCTCAGTTACTCTCTTGTTTAGTCGCTCGGTCGTGTCCGATTCTTCTTGCGATTCTGTCCTTCAGTATCTCCTGGAGTTTGCTCAGATTCATGTCCATTGAGTGAGTCAGTGATGCTATCTAACCATCTTATCCTCTGCTGCCCTATACTTTTGCTTTCAATCTTAGTTACTTTCAGAAATTCTTAACTATGACTTGCAATTCAGCCTGAGGCCAGAGGACGTATGTGATCTGGTGTTTAAGGCAGATCCTGTCAGGCTCAGAGGAGGAAGATACGCTGGAGTGGAGTCTGAGGCAGAGGAATGTGAAAAGCCATCTTGTCTTTCTTTTATTCACAGGTAATTTAATTGTGGCATTTTATAGAAAGTCCATTTTAAATTCTTGAGAATGCCCGGAAACCTCAAAATACCAGTCAAGTTAGGCATCCAATTCTGTGTAGACTCTTTCTGAACCGTGGCAATCTGACACAGTTTTAAGAGAGTTAAGTTTGGGGAGCTGGAAAGTTCTTCATAACAGCAATGATGTGTAACCAAGCACATCATACCGGGCCTTCCAGGGACACACCCGCCCTCGCCTTCTCCACCTGCCTCCTGTTTGTAGAAGAAAGAACTGTAGTCTCCTAGGCCTTCCCCCACCCTCATCCCAAAGAACAGATGTAATCACAGAAGTGGGAAAATGTAGAGAGAAAGGAAAACAGTTAAGCAAAACAAAACAGTAATAGTTTAGCCATTAAAGTCCAAAACCTTGAGTTCCTTCTCAAACTCTATAGATAAAGTCCCGAGCCGTGTCCTCTGGGAGGTTTTGCAGATACTGAAACCCTAGCTGGTGGAAGAAGTAACTAACCTGTGTGCTGCCCACAAACAGAGCCCTGAGCAGCAGAAACCAGAAGGGGGATGATGTTGACCCTCGATGACCTCACCTCCAACCAATCAGAGCCGTGTCCACCAGCTGATGACACAACCCGCCTCCCTCAGTCTTCAAAAATCTCCCGACCTTATTACTGACTGAAGAATTTCACTACTTTTTAAATAGCACTGAGGCTCGTACCTCCGCGTCAGTCTCACGGGGGCGAAGGATTTCCTGTGTGATTCAATGGCACGAGCGTTAGTTTTGTTCTGATCAGTGGGCTTAGGAACAGTTACTGTGATTGTTTGTGGAATCTCCCAGCAAAGGTTCCAGCCTCTTGCCAGAAGTTAGGGGTTTGTTCTTTTAAATCCCCTCTAGGGTGTTTCCTTTGGGCTAATTTCACCTGTTTGAGCTTCACCAAAAAGCAAGTAGACTATCTGATACAGATATGAGAAACCAGGTTGATAGGTTTGAATAAGCATGTTAAAATCTTCCTCAAGGGTTTCCCTGGTCCAGGAAGATCCTACATCCCTCGGAGCAACTGAGCCCACTCACCACAACTCTGGGGCTGCCCTGCTGGCTCGGACAGTGAAAAGGTGAAAGTGAAGCCGCGCAGCCGTGTCCGACTCTTTGGGACCCCGTGGACTGTAGCCCACCAAGCTCCTCCGTCCATGAGGTTTTCCAAAGAGTGCTGGAGTGCGTCGCCATTTCCTTCTCCACAGACAGTGGGGAGTCCGCCTGCAGTGCGGAGACCCAGTTCGACCCCTGGGTCGGGACGATCCTCTGGAGAAGGAAATGGCAACCCACTCCAGTATCTTGCCTGGAGAATCCCATGGGCAGAGGAGCCAGGCAGGCTACAGCAAACAGTTGGACATGACTGAGCAAATAAGCACGCTTGGTTTTGCAGCCTTTCCCTGCCCTCTTCCTCTGCTGGTGGTAAAGTATTCTCACTTCCTCAGGATGAATCTCTTCCCCTGGGATCTGTGTGCACATCCAGTGGTTTGCGTTCCAGAGCTCCTTGATGGATGGCATCACCGACTTGATGGACATGAGATGGTCGCAAAGAGTCAGACAGGATTGACTGAGCAACTGAACAGCAGTTCAGTTCAGCTCAGTCGTGTCCAACTCTGACCCCACGGACTGCACCTCGCCAGGCCTCCCTGTCCATCACCAACTCCCGGAGCCTGCTCAAATGAGTCAGTGATGCCATCCAACCATCTCACCACCCTTCTCCTGCTTTCAGTCTTTCCCAGCATCAGGGTTTTTCCAATGAGTCAGTTCTTCGCATCAGGTGGCCAAAGTATTGGAGTTTCAGCTTTACCATCAGTCCTTCCAATGAATATTCAGGACTAATTTCCCTTAGGATGGACTGCTTTGATCTCCTTGCAGTCCAAGGGACTCTCAAGAGTCTTCTCCAACACCACAGTTCAAAAGCATCAATTCTTCAGTGCTCAGCTTTCTTTATGGGCCAACTCTCACATCCATACATGATCAATAAAAAAACTATAGCTTTGATTAGGTGGACCTTTGTCTGCAAAGTAATGTCTCTGCTTTTTAATATGCTATCTAGGTTTGTCATAGCTTTTCTTCCAAGGAGCAACTGTCTTTTAATTTCATAGCTGCAGTCACCATCTGCGGTGATTTTAGAACCCAAGAAACTAAAGTCTGTCACTGTTTCCATTGTTTCCCCATCTATTTGCCATGTAGTGATGGGACCGGATGCTATGATCTTCGTTTTTTGAATGTTGAGTTTTAAGCCAGCTTTTTCACTCTCCTCTTTCACTTTCATCAGGAGGCTCTTTAGTTCGTCTTTGCTTTCTGCCATAAGGGTGGTATCATCTGCATATCTGAGGTTATTGATATTTCTCCCGGCAATCTTGATTCCAGCTTGTGCTTCATCCAGCCCAGCATTTCACATGATGTACTCTGCATATAAGTTAAATAAGCAGGATGACAATATACAGGCTTGATATACTCCTTTCCCAATTTGGAACCAGTCCATTGTTCCATGTCTGGTTCTAACTGTTGCTTCTTGACCTGCATACAGATTTCTCATGAGGCAGCTAAGGTGGTCTGGTATTCCGTCTCTAAGAATTTTCCAGTTTGTTGTGATCTACACAGTCAAAGGCTTTGGCATAGTCAATAAAGCAGAAATAGATGCTTTTCTGGAACTCTCTTGCTTTTTTGATGATCCAGCGGATGCTGGCAATTTGATCTCTGGTTCCTCTGCCTTTTCTAAATCCTGCTTGAACATCTGCAAGTTCTCAGTTCATGTACTATTGAAGCCTGGCTTGGAGAATTTTGAGCGTTTTTTTACTAGTGTGTGAGAGGAGTGCAACTATGCGGTAGTTTGAGCGTTCTTTGGCATTGTGCTTCTTTGGGATTGAATGAAAATTGAGCTTTCCAGTCCTGTGGCCACTGCTGAGTATTCCACATTTGCTGGCATATTGAGCGCAGCACTTTCACAGCATCATCTTTTAGGATTTGAAGTAGCTCAGGTGGAATTCCATCACTGCTTTGTTTGCAGTCATGCTTCCTAAGGCCCACTTGACTTTGGACTCCACGATGTCTGCTCTAGGTGAGTGATCACACCATCGTGGTTATCTGGGTCGTGAAGATCTTTTTTGTACAGTTCTTCTGTGTATTCTTACCACCTCTTCTTAGTATCTTCTGCTTCTGTTAGGTCCAGACCATTTCTGTCCTTTATTGTGCCCATCTTTGCATGAAATGTTCCCTTGGTAGCTCTAATTTTCTTGAAGAGATCTCTAGTCTTTCCTGGTCTGTTGTTTTCCTCTATTTCTTTGCACTGATCACGGAGGAAGGCTTTCTTATTTCTCCCCGTTATTCTTTGGAACTCTGCATTCAGAAGGATATATCTTTCCTTTTTTCCCTTTTACTTCTCTTCTATTCACAGCTGTTTGTAGGGCCTCCCCAGACAGCCATCTTGCCTTTCTGCATTTCTTTTTCTTGGGGATGGTCCTGATCACTGCCTCCTGTACAATGTCACGAGCCTCGGTCCATGGTTCTTCGGGCGCTCTGTCTACTAGGTCTAATTCCTTGAATCTATTTCTCACTTCCACTGTATAATCGTAAGGGATTTGATTGAGGTCATACCCGAATGGTCTAGCGGTTTTCCCTACTTTCTTCAGTTTGAGTCTGAATTTGGTAATAAGGAGTTCATGATCTGAGCCACAGTCAGCTCCTGGTCTTGTTTTTGTTGACTTTATAGAGCTTCTCCATCTTTGGCTGCAAAGAATATAATCAGTCTGATTTCGGTGTTGACCATCTGGTGATGTCCATGTGTAGAGTCTTCTCTTGTGTTGTTGGAAGAGGGTGTTTGCTATGACCAGTGCGTTCTCTTGGCAAAACTGTTAGCCACTCACTAGCATATGAAATTACCCAGCCTATAAAAACTAACCCTGCCTCACTTCACGACCTCACTGGCCCTCTGCGATGCCCCACACTCTGTCTGTGGAGTGTGCTTCTCCCTGACTCTGAATAAATCCACTTCTTACCTATCACTTTGTCTCTCACTGAATTCTTTCTGCAATGAGGCATCAGGAACCTGAGCTTCACTGGGTCCTGACCCCAGGTTCTGTTGGTTGTGGCTGGCTTCTAGTCCCAATCTGAGGTAAACGTTTCGCTCCTGGCTGCCAGTCTCCCGCCGTCAGCTCCAGAGAAGGGGTCTAACAAGGCCACCTTCGCCTTGTCCGGTGGGTGGTTCCCAGGTAAGCAGGGGAAGGGAGGACGCGGAGAGCGCCCGAAGGTTGTGTCTGAGCAGCTGCGCGCGCCCTGAGAGGCAGGCAAGAGAGGAGATGCCGGCTGCGGAAGAGCCCAGGTCCCTTGCAGAAGGGCCCCGCCGAAGATGCCCCTGCGGCAGCGCAGGGTGAGGGGCGGCGGTAGCTGGAGGCGGCCACTCCGGCCACATGCGGTCTGTGACCTCGCCCCTCTCCCAGGCCCTCGCGGTGGGTACAGGCCCTGGGAGGGCCCTCGGGCCGCCCGACCTCTGGACGCACCGCCGCCACGCCCGGGGCCCACCGATGACCCACCTGGAGGAACAGTCTCTGACCAGGGGCCCACAGTTCGTTTCTTGACTTGAGTGATCAAAAATGCAAATTCTGTGGGACCCCTATTTCGTTCCAGGTGAGCACGGGCGCCCCAGGGCAGAGCTCAGGGGCCTCTGACAGCAACGCAGGGGTCCCGGCACAGCGGAGGAGACCCTGGGCCCCGGGCCTGGTTCCAGAGACGCTCTCCCGGCCCAGGGCGGCTGGGGCGGCGGTGGCAGGCCAGGCGCGGGCAGGGGCGCCCCCGTGAGTGTCCGCGAGGGGGCGGTGTGGGCTAGCGCTTCCAGCAGCCTGGGGCAGAACCCAGAGGGCGTCGGAACAGCCCTCCCCACGTCCGGGGCAGCCCCCGACTCCTGACTGCTCCTGGGCTGACGGAATCCACCCCTGCTGGCCCCCAACCCCTCCTTACATCGCTCGCTACCTTGTTCATCTCCAAGGTCATCTCAGAGGCAGGGACGTCACCCTGCTGCCTCTTCCTGGGCACAGGTGTGCGGGGGTAGAATTGCACTTCCGTCCTGTGGTTGTAGAGTGAGGTCCAGTCCAGAGTCTGCCGTGGCCCTAAGGAGGTGTCCCCACACCTCAGGCTCCCTCCCTGGGGTGGGCTCACAGAGGGTCTCTGGACTGGGGGACCCTCAGGAGCAGGGGGGGCCCAGTGTCCACTTACAGGACGCTGAGACCCCAGGTGTGTCCCAACCAGCCACTCAGAGCCCAGAACACTGGAAACCGGGTCTTCCCTCCGGGCAGGATGTCAGGGGGGTTTCTTGAGGGAATCTGACCATCTAGAGATCCCGCCAGGTCATCGCGTGCAGGATCCCCCCTCCTGCCTGAGCACTCGGCCAGTTCAACCGGACCCGGACGTCGGAGGGACCCTTGAAACGTGCAGACCAGGACAAACAGGAAAAGGGGGACTGGGAGGAAACAGAGCTGGCTGGAAGAAGACAGCTCAGAAAGACTGGAACTGTTCACCTCGGATTGGGAATTGAACCCACGTGGCAGGGACTTGAACCCAGACAACACCCACAGAACCTGCTGTCAGGACCTAGTGAAGCTCAGGTTCTTGGTGTCTCATCACAGAAAGAATTCAGTGAGAGACAAAGTGATAGGTAAGAAGTGGATTTATTCGGAGTCAGGGAGAAGCACGCTCCACAGACAGAGTGTGGGCCCTTGCTGAGGGCGAGTGAGACCGTGAAGCGTGGCCTGGTTAGTTTTTATCAGTTCAGTTCAGTCGCTCAGTCGTGTCCGACTCTTTGCGACCCCATGACTGCAGCGCGCCAGGCCTCCCTGTCCATCACCATCTCCTGGAGCCTGCTCAAACTCATGTCCATCGAGTTGGTGACGCCATCCAACCATCTCATCCTTGTCATCCCCCTCTCCTCCCCGCCTTCAATCTTTCCCAGCATCTGTGTCTTTTCCAGGGAGTCAGCTCTTCACATCAGGTGACCAAAGTATTGGCGTTTCAGCTTCACCATCAGTCCTTCCAATGAATATGCAGGACCGATTTCCCTTAGGATGGACTTCTTTGATCTCCTTGCAGACCAAGGGACTCTCAAGAGTCTTCTCCAACACCACAGCTCAAAAGCATCAATTCTTTGGTGCTCAGCTTTCCTTATGGTCCAACTCTCACATCCATACACAACTACTGGAAAAACCATAGCTTTGACCATACCGACCTTTGTCAGCAAAGTAATATGTCTGCTTTTTAATATGCTGTCTAGGTTGGTCATAGCTCTTCTTCCAAGGAGCGAGCATCTTTTAATTTCCTGGAAGCAGTCACCATCCGCAGTGATTTTGAAGCCCAAGAAAGTAAAGTCTGTCACTGTTTCCATTGTTTCCCCATCTATTTGGCATGAAATGATGGGACCGGATGCCATGACCTTAGTTTTTTGAATGTTGAGCTTTAAGCCAGTTTTTCAGTCTTCTTTTTCACCTTCATCAAGAGGCTCTTTAGCTTCTCTTCACTTTCTGCCATAACGGTGGTGTCATCTGCGTATCTGAGGTTATTGATATTTCTCCCAGCAATCTTGATTCCAGCTTGCACTTCATCCATCTGGGCATTTCAAATGATGTACTCTGCATATAAGTTAAATAAGCTGGGTGACAATATACAACCTTGATGTACTACTTTCCCAGTTTGGAACTAATCTATTGTTCCATGTCCAGTTCTAACTGTTGCTCCTTGACCTGCATACAGATTTCTCAGGAGGCAGGTCAGGTGGTCTGGTATCCTCATCTCTTTAAGAATTTTCCAGTTTTTTGATCCACACAGTCAAAAGCTTTGGCGTAGTTTTTAGTTTTTATAGACTGGGTAATTTCATATACTAATGAGTGGGGGGATTACTTCAGTTATTCTGGGAAGGAGTGGAGATTTCCAGGAACTGGGCCACCGCCACTCTGTGGTCTTATGACAGTGCCTTGGAACTGTCATGGTGCCTCTCTGTATGTCATTTAGCTTGCTGATCGAGGTTCAAGGTCTAATCAAAGTGGACTTGTCTGCAGTCTTGGACCCATTTGATTCTAATCGGTTCATGTTGTGTCCTTGGTCTATGCCATTCTCTCAGAAGCTGTGCCCTGCCCCTTGCCCTCCTGTTACAAAACCTTCATTAATATCCTCAGGAAGGAAAGAGAAAATTATGTATTCATGAAGCAAAAACCAGCTGCCTTGAAAAAGGAATGTTACAGAATATAAAGAGCTCTTGGGGATTAAAAAGACCATCATAGAAATTGAAAATTCAGTGGAAGAGTTGGAAGATAAGGTTGAGGAAATCTTGGAGAAAGTAGAGCAAAGAGTTGGGGGGGATAGTTAAAAAAAAAAAAAAAACAAGAGAAGAAAGTACCATATTAGAGAACTTACCTAGCAGACCCGAGGCTTCCTTGGTAGCTCAGCTGGTAAAGAATCTGCCTGCAGTGCTGGAGACCTGGGTTCAGTCCTTGGGTTGGGAAGATCCCCTGGAGGAGGGCATGGCAACCCACTCCAGTATCCTTGCCTGGAGAATCCCATGGACGGAGGAGCCTGGCGGGCTCCAGTCCATGGGGTCACAAAGGGTCGGACTCGACTGAGCAACAAAGCACAGCACAGCTAGGAGACCTGCCATCTACTTAAAAGGAACTCTAGAAAGAGAACTGGAAGGAAGAAAATAATCAAAGAAACAGTGGAACAGAGTTCACAGAAATTTGGGAATTCTCTGGCAGTCCAGTGTTTAAGATTCCATGTTTTCATTGCCGAGGGCCTGGATTCAATTACTGGTTGGGAAACTAAGATCCCACAAGTTGTGAGGTCAAAAGAAAGAAAGAAAGAAAAAAAAAAGGCATTTTCACAGAAATTAAACCTGAGTCTCCAGATTGAAGGGAGCTACTGAATGCCTAGATCCGAAGACAAAAATAGACGCACAGTAGAGGCTTGAGAACTGTGGGCACAAAGAGGAAAGACTCCCTGGCTAAGCCTCCATGGTCCCAGGTCAGAGGGCTGGGTTTCTATCCCCGGTCAGGGACCTAGATGCCACGGCCAACAACTAAAGGTCCCTCAAGCCACAATGAAGACAGAAGATCTTGTATGCTGCCAGTAAGACCTAGCGCAGCCGAATAAATAAATATCAAAACCCAAAACCCACCACACAGGGGTCCAGAGAGAAACAACAGGTGACATACAAGGGACCAGCGTCAGAAGGACTTCAGACTTCCCACAGCGGGAGAGCGGCGGATAAAACCCCTCAGTGTGCTGTGCTCAGACTCTTTGCAGCCCTATTCTCCTCCCAGCAAGAACACTGGAGTGGGCTGCCACGCCCTCCTCCAGGGAGTCTTCCCAACCCAGGGATCAAACCCAGGTCTCCCACATTGCGAGTGGATTTTTTTTACCAGCGGAGCCACCAGGGAAGCCCAAGAATACTGGAGTGGGTAGCCTGTCCCTTCTCCAGGGGATCTTCCCGACCCAGGAATCGAGTGGGGCCTGCTGCACGGCAGGCGGATTCTTTACCCGCTGAGCCAGCAGGGAGGCCCTGATAATAGAGGGCTTTGGAGGTGGATTGGCGGGCTCTGTGCAGCTAGAATTCTGTATCCATCCAGAGGGAGGGGAGCTTTGCCAGTTGCGGTGCCCACGGTGCCCTCCACCGGCAGTCATGCCACCCAAGGGCCGTCTGAGCCATGGCCCAGCGTACCACGGATGAGGCGGCAGGCTCGGCAAGGTGACCGGGCCTGGAGGCGACTGACCCGTGGAGGCTGCGGCACGGGCTCCTGGGCCTCTGCTGGTGTGGACGTTCGCGTCTCCGTGAAGGGTGGCAGCCATATAGCCCGGATTTAGGCAGTCCACCAGTCCATCTCCAAAGCCTCGGTAGCCTATTATTAGAAACGTGTGGATGAGGCTTCTGAGGAGATCAACGAATCCTCATCCACTACGACCGGACCCTACTGGTAGCCGATCCCCGTTGCTTCGAATCCAAAAAGTCTGAGGGTCCTGGTGCTTATGCTCGCTACCAGAAATCCCACTGACAAGACATCATGAGATTCAGGGTTCACCTTTATAATACAAAATGTTGTGGGATTTAAGGTTTCGGGGGAAAAGAAAAGAGTGAGGGGAGAAGAGAGATACTTTCGGAACTCTAAGGCCTCAAGCAGTTCACGTTCCTGCACCCTTTCTGGGGGCTTCCTAGGCGGCTCAGCAGTAAGCAATCCGCCTGCCAGCGCAGGAGACAGAGGAGACACGGGTTCGATCCTCAAGTCGGGAAGACCCCCCGGAGGAGGAGGTGACAACCCACTCCAGCATTCTTGTCTGGGAAATCCACGGACAAGGAGCCTGGTGGTGAGTCCATGGGATCACAGAAGAGTCGGACACGACTTAGCGACTAAATAACCCTTTCTGAGGAAGTTACTTGATGAGCTCCACCAAACAGGGGGAGGAAAGCAAGAAAGAGGAAGGCGTGGGAAGCAGGAAACAGGGGATCCTGTAGCTGAGAACAGCAGGGGGACTTCGGGGCGTTGGTGAGGCCGCCCCAGAGCTCGGCTGAGCCCCAGCGAGAAAGCAGAGTCTGTGTCAAGGTGATAAGATACTGTCACTCAATCTACCTGATACACAGACGTCTTGGGGGCGATGTGGACATTGGGTTGAATTGGGAGTTGAATTGGTATTGAGAATTAAGCAAAAACAAAAACCAAAAAAAACTTGCCATTAGCTCTGGGGGAAAGGAGAAGTTGAGCAAGAAAGGAAAAGTTTTCTTGATACATTGTGTGGCTCAGACAAGAGCACTGTTTACCCAGTATCATCGTGATGTCAACCACGGCCGTCACTCTGAACAGAATGATACTGGAGGTCAGGAAGTCCTAATGCAAGAGCTGGGTTGGGGATACAGAGGTGAAACCCAAAAAGTGAATTAAAAGTTGTGATGGAAAACGAAGGGAGGTGGACTGCTATGTTTTGTAGGAAGGTTTGTCAAGCTAACTCTTTAAATCACATGCATGTCAGTATAAATCTGATAATAAATAGAATCAAAATTTAAAACACACGCCCTAGGGAATTCGCTGATGATCCAGAGGTTAGTGCTGCATGCTTCCATTGCTCGGGGGCCCAGGTGCCATCTCCTGGTGGGGAATGAGACCCTATAAGCCAGGGGGCCTCAAACAGCAAGAACAACGACCCCACACAAATGAGTCTCGTGTGCTGATTTTATCTTGTAGTAAATCAGCAGGATGTGAATTTGTGCTCAGTGTGGACTCATTTTTGTGCACCCCTGGGAAGAGTGAATACAAATTCTTTTTTTTTGTTGTTGTTTAGACGCTAAGTCGCGTCCAACTCTTTTGCGATCCCATGGACTGTAGCCCACCAGGCTCCTCTGTCCTTGGAATTTCCCAGGCAAGAATACTGGAGTGGGTTGCCATTTCCTTCTCCAGGGGATCTTCCTGACCCGGGGATTGAACCTGTGTCTCCTGCGTTGGCAGACGGATTGTTTACCACTGAGCCACCAGAGAATCAAATACATGAATGTGTAGGAAAAAAACCGCTGCTTTTACTTGCTGTTGGACATTGAAGTGCCATGAAAGAGCTTCATCTTCAAAAAGCAAAAAATGGTATCTTTTCCCATTTGTATTTATTTAATTACTAGTGAAGTTGCTGTTCAGTCACTCAGTCATGTCCGACCCTTTGCGACCCCATGGACTGCAGCACACCAGCCTTCCCTATCCGTCACCATCTCCCGGACCTTGCTCAAACTCATGTCCATTGAGTCAGTGATGCCATCCAACCATCTCCTCCTCTGTCGTCCCCTTCTCCCGCCTTCAACCTTTCCCAGCATCAGGGTCTTTTCCAAGGAGTCTGTTCTTCACATCAGGTGGCCAAAGTATTGGAGCTTCAGCTTCAGCATCAATGCTTCCAGTGAAAATTCAGGACTGATTTCCTTTAGGATGGACTGGTTGGGTCTCCTTGCAGTCCAAGAGGACTCTCCAGCACCTCTAGTGAAGCAGAACATGTTTAAACCTGTTCTTATTGGCCATATATAGTTCTTTTTTTATGAATTGGTACTTGTGCCCGTTTTCAACTAATCATGGAAACTTGTTAATGCATGCATTTTCCCCCTATTCCTTCCCAGTTTGTAGTTTTCAATTTTGTTTATGATGTTTTTGACAGTCACCTTCTGGGGTATGTTACTATATCTACTGGTTCTTGCCTTTATATACTCAAAAGCTGATTATTTTACCTTTGGTACTGTAGCTAGAAATCCTGTACCATGTCCATAGTATATAACCATCTACATTTTCATTTTAATATGTTTTGGGTTTTTTTTTTTTCCTTTGTGTTTCAAGCCTGTAGTCTCACTAGAGCTTATGCTGGCATAAGACGTGCAGTAGGGGCTCTTTCTCCACTGATTAGCCAGGTATTCCAGCACTGCTGACAAATGAGCTGAGATAAGCAGGCACAACTTTGCCCTTTTCCCTTGAAACAGGAAACAGGAAAAAAAAAAAGGCAAGCCGTGTGTTTCTGAGTGACTCCATGGGAGCGGCACACGGGCTCTGCAGCCAGATTGCTTGGCAAGAACCCCCACGTACACACAGCAGAGCCCCTGGAAAGGTCAAGGACGCACCCCCCCCAGCTGGGCCCGGTGCAGCCCCGCCTCACTCCCCTCAGCACCTTCCTCACAGGCCGATCCCAGCTTCCCGGTGAGGCAGAGACCTCCCGGACCCCCTTGGGCTGCACCTCCTCCCCCGACCCCAGGCCAGCCTGGCTGGGCACTGCTCACAAGCTTGCTGTGGGTGGACCCTGTTCATTCCAAAGTCAGCGGTTGGAGGTGGGGTGCTGCAGGCAGGGCTCAGAAGCAGGCTGGACAGAGCCATCCTCAGCCACGGCGGTGGTGCTGGTCTGGGTTCCTGCCCCAAAGCTCCCGCTCAGCCCAGGGGAGGTGGGGGACAGGAGCACAGGAGGGCATCATGGTGTCAGCATGCATTTCACAAAATGGGCTGATGGGCCAGATGGAGGCACATTTAATAGGGAAGTGACCCAGCGGCAGCACCTGGGGGACTTCAAGTGGCCTAATGTAGCTTGGGGGACCCGCAGGTGTGGCAGTCAAAGCTAAAGTCCACTCCCGAGGAGGGACAAGTGGAAGTGGGGAGAGAGTGGTACCCTGGGGTGCTGGGCTGGGCAGGGGCCTGCAGGTCTAGGGACATCCCCCCGGAACAGAGAGAGAAGCCCAGCCAGGTGCAGGGTCTGGGAACCTGGCAGGCAAATCCCTCCCTGGCTCCTGCCCAGGGAGCCTGGCCTCACCTGCGGGGCAGGCCTAGGAGGGCCGAGTCCTCCCAGGGGTGCCCCCTCCTGGGATCCGCCCAAGCTTCCCCTCCCTCCTCCCACCTCTCGTCCAGGGGTCTTCACATCCACAGCAGCCTCCTCACTGCCTCTCATCTCAGCCCATCAGCCCAGTGTCCACTGCTGGCCGGGGAAGGGCCAGCTAGCCCCCTCCTTGGGCTGGCCACAGGGGGCCCCAGGGGTGGGGTAGGGGTGACGTGAGCCCTCCGCATACTGAGGGCCGCAGCTTCCCCTTCCCAAACCTCACGCGGGCTTCCCCTTCCCGACCCTAGCGCCTTCCTGGAGGTCACGTGGCCTGGGGGTGGGGGTGGGGGCCAGGCAAGGGCTGCCAGGACCCGAGGCTTTGGGAAGGAGGGGGGCGGAGAAAGGTTCTGTGTACAAACACCCGCCTCCTCCCCACCTCCAGGGCGGAAGCAGACCCAGAATAGAACAGGTCGCTTTCAAGTTCCAAATCAGGCACCGGGGGCTGCGGGCAGGCGTGTTTGGATGTAAAAATAGAAACACCCGTGTCTGCGTGGGCCGGCCTCCTCCACCCACGGTGGGGGGGGGGTGGGTGCTGGTGTTCTGAAGTAGATCTTGCTAATGGGACTGACTGCCTGACCCCGTTGGGGAGAAAATTTACCCAAACAGACCCCTCGGAGAGCCGAGGCTGCCGCTGATCCGGGCAGGGGGTACTGATGGGGGCCTTCGTCAAGGTTCAGCCCAGCAGGCAGCAGGACGGGGAACACTGGCTTGCCCTCGAGCTGGCGTCACAGCCCATGACTCATTTTCCTCCTGCCTCAGGCTGTGTGCAGGCTGTGACCCTGCCCGGAAGACCCCTCCCAGGTCATCAGGCCCAGCTCAGGACCCCCCTGACCAATGGGCGGACGCTGACCCACACTCTCAGGCCAGGCCTGCACTGGGCAGGAGGGCAGGGTGGTGGGCAAGCGGGTGCAGGCCCTGCCCTCTCAGGGCTCACAGTGGGCCACCCGGCTGGAAGCCCACAGCCTGGCCCCCACCCACCGAGGGCAGCCCCTGAGCAGGACCCTGTGCTGGGGCCCAGCACTGACCGAGAGGGCCCAGTCTAGGGGGATGCAGGGCCGCTGAGAGAGTACAGAGTTCTGGGCAGTGTGGTGGGTGGGCACCCGGGCAGGCAGCAGTGTGGGGGACCCAGAGGCCTCCTGGGGCGGGGAGCCTGAGCTGAGTCTCAGGAGTGATGCGGGGTGGGGCAGGGGGCACAGAGGGGAGACCAGCTCAGGAGCTCTTGCTGGGAGTCCGGAGGGGTCGCCTCATCTCTAGCCCGGCTCTCCTGCATCCTGGGAGCCACCCGCCACTGCCCCTTCTCTGGTCCTGGCGCCCACTCTGCCGCTCCCCCCTTGGTTCCAGCAAAGGCACAGGACCCCCACCTCCTGCACAGGACCCCCACCTCCTACATAGGGCAGGGCAGTGCCACAGAGCCCTGGGGCTGGGGTTCAGAGGGAGCCAACAGAGGTCCAGTGGTATAGACGCGGCCCCGGCCCCGGCCCTGACCCTGGCCCGGAGCGGCCTGCCGAGGATTCGGAGCCCCCGCCACCCACAGCCAGCCTGGAGAGGAGCGGCTGGGAACACCCTGAGTGTGGGCCCTGGGGCCGGGATGGGCCAGAAGGCTGAAGCTTCCAGGGGCCTCTGGACACAGGGGCCAGCTGGGCAGCTCTGCCTAAACCTGCCGTTTCCTTGGGGGCTGCCCCTTGAGACCTTGGTCTGTTCTTTCACCAGCCTCTTAGCGAGCATCTATTCCGTGCCCAGAAGGCACCGGTGCCCTGGGGACGCAGCCGCAACAAGTACAAAGATGCGTGGGTACAAAGCGGGGTGGGGGGGAGGGGCAGGAGGGCAGAGGACAGCCTTACCGAAGTGAGGGGTATCTAAGGGCATGATAGGGAAACACAGGAGTCTGGGGTTGCAGCAATCCAGGAGCGGGGAGCAGGAAGCCCGGAAGCCCCGAGACGGGCCGTGCCTCGAGTGGGAAACAGTGAGGGAAGGGCGAAACGGTATGGGCGTGTGCCCCTGGGGAGGGCTCAGGGTGCAGCATGGAGAGGTGGCATGAGCGGACATGGGGTTACACGCTGCTGATGTGACCGCAGACACTGCCAGGCAGGGGCCGGGAAGATGAGGGGAGGGCAAGGGGCAGGATTCGGGATGCACTTTGCAGATAGAGCTGCCAGGACTGCCAGACAGACGGCTGGCCAGCATGGCTCAGCGGTCACTGAGAAGGAGAAGCTGGGAAATGAGGTGCTTAGGGATCTGTTAAGCCTGTGATGTTTAGAGGCACCAGGGAGAGCCGGTGGGTGGGCCGTGGGCCGTGGGCCTGGGTGTGCGGTCGGTGCAGAGGCCAGTGGTGACTCTGGGCCTGCTCGGGGCTCACCAGGTGCTATGTACAACCTGGGGCTTTGGGGAAGGCGATGAGCCCTAGACTGGCAACAGTCCGTGCCCTTCCCATCAGGGTCTTAACAGGGTCCTGTCTCCCCACCCCCAGCCACCTCTGAATGTGCTGGGCTCTGGCACTGCCCAGCAACTCAGTACCCTAGTGGTGGGCGTGGCAGGAGACAGGTCCAGCTCTTGGGCCATTGTCCCGAGAATCTGGTTCAAAGGTCACCTGTGTGCCTTTAGGCTGGACTTGCTCTGCAGAGACCCTCCACACCTCAGCCAGGGGTCCTTGCCTCACCTCTGTTCACCTGCCTGCACGCCCTCCCCCAGAGATGAGACCCTCCTCACCCATACCAGTCGTGCCAGCTCCAGTGGGAACCCCCAGGTGCCTAGCTCTCCTTGCCTCTGCCCCCCCGTAGTCTGCAGTTCCTGACTTGACAGACTGCACCAAGCTGCCCTTGCATCCTAACCAGGGTCTCCTCCCCACACCGGGGCTGGGGCTGGGCTGGGGAGGTGGGCAAGAACCAGGCGATGGGACTTGTCGGGTTCTCTCCAAGAGGCAGCCGGCTCGCATGCCCATTTGCAGGTGGACTTGCATCGTTGGGTGCTAATCCTCTGGGGCACCTGGTCCGTCCACACTGTCTGCGGTGACGCTGACAGTGAGGCCTCTTCGTCCTGGTCTGCCCTGTCTCCCTGGAGCTTGGCATCTGAAGCCAGCCCCCACCTGCCCTGCGCTGTGACCGGGCTCTGGCTGGAGGCACTGACTTCCGGCTTTGCTCCACGGTCCCAGGCTCTGTTCCCCTCCCCGGCTACCCGCCCCGGGACACGGCGGCACGGTGGAGTCTGCTCGTGTGTCCCTCTTCCCTCCCATGGGCCACAGGCTGCGGAATTCCCAGGAGCATCTGGGGTACCCAGGGTTCCCCACGCAGGGTCTGCTGGACCAGGCACCAGGGAGCACGTGTGTCCAGCCTCGATGCAGTGAGCACTGTGTCAGGAACTCCCCAGCCTCTTCCACCGAAAGCCCTGTTCCAGGAGTGAGGGACCACGTGGGGTGCTATCGGTGAGCCCGGCCACTTCCATGGCAGCCTCTGTGGGCCGGGACGGATAGGCAAGCAGGGTCTTTGGGGCCCGAGTCCAGCCCTGAGGCTGGGCCAGGCTGAGCGAGTGTCTGTCAACCCTGGGGGCTGAAGGGCTGCGGTGTGGGAAGCTCTGCTTGCTCCCATCTTCCACCAGAACTCCCTGGCCACCTCTCTAGCAGACGGGCCCCTCCTGGTCTCACAGAAGAAACTGAGGCCCTGCTGACTGGACACTCCCCCTGCCTCCAGCTGCTCCTCTTGGGGGTATGTCCTTCTCTAGTGCTCCCCCTCGGTCCTGGTCTTTCCCCAGTGGGCACAGCCCCTTGGTTCCGGCCTTTCCCACTTCCCCCCACTCAGTTATCTCCTCTGACTCCGAGCGTGCTCTGCAGCCAAGGTCGGTCTTCCTGGGGCCCGGGACCCGTTTGCTGCTCTGGGACGAGTGGACACTGACAGGGCCCACGTTCTGTCCAGCTGCCAGCTCTGCGCACCCCCACAGCCTGGGTATGCCTCCTCCGGGCTCCGAGGGACCTCGGCCTCAGCATGACCACATCCAGTGCCTGGCTGTCCCCCACCCTGCCTGGTTCGGAGTATCTGGCCCAGCCCCTGCCATGGCTGCCCTGCTGGACACTGGCCCTTGGTGCCCAGCGCAGCACAGAGGGGCAGGCCCGGGCCTCCCCTGTGGACAGGGTTTAGCCTCTGCGGGCTGGCCTTCTGTTCTCCGCTCCAGTTCCTTTAGCCCCTAGCCGGACCCTGTCCTTCCCCTGCCCACAGTTTCCTAAGCTCCGGGACCAGGGACCCCACCCCCTCCACCTCATCGTGTCTGAGCCATGAACCCCTGCCCTGCCTGGGAAGGCTCTAGTCCCCTTAAGCCTGCTGGCCTTGCTCCCTCTCCCAAGAACACATTCACTCTCTCTCTACCCCCTATACCGCCCCTTGGGGCTCCTCTCAGGAAGTCATCTCCTCCCAGAAAACCCCTTTCCCTTCAGGATCTGACGAGCCCCCTTTCGCCTAGGCCTTCTCCCATTAAACAGGGTAATCTTGGTCTAAAGCTGGGTTTGTGTTTCCTGGACCCTCGTGGATGTGGGGAAGGGCCTTGCTTGGGAGCCTCCCAGGAGGTAAAATGTGAAGTACATTTACTGTTTTCTGGGCCTCCCAATCCTGGAACAAGACCCCTGGATCCTGGGAGTCCAGACCTGCTACAAGATCTGTGTCCCGGCTTAGAAGTGGCTGAAAAGTGCCCTTCGAGACTCTTCTGGAAGAAGGGCAAGATTCCAGAGGTTCGGTTCCCAGCAAGTCCTCTTCTGCCCGGTGGGTGAGGGGGGTGGGGAGTAGGGGATCATGACGGGGCCCTGCCCCTGGCCTCCTGTCCTGAGTCGACCGTCCCTCCTCCTGCAGGATCAGGATCAGTGGGTTCGGGGGAGGAGGCAGCGCCGTCCCCAGTGGAGCCGTGAGGGGCCCCTGGGCAGGACACATACGTGCATTTACTGCGCATCTGTTGTGTGAGGTGTGGGGATGGCGTCCACACCCGCAGCCAACCCCGCAGCCTTCTCGCCTCGGGACCAGCAGTGGGGAAAGATGGGGGTTTCCCGGGCTCTGAGGTCCTGACCCCAAGCCTGCACCCAACCTGGAACCCCGAGACCCGCTAGCTTCGCGCGGAGACCTCCAGACTGCAAAAGGAGTCGGTGGGGTGGGCCCGGAGAGCCAGCGGAGGCGGGGCCGAGATCGCGGGGAGGGGAGTGAAGGCGGGCCGTAGACCTGCCCGGAGTCTGGGGAGGTGGCGCTGGGTGAGGGTAGGACCAGGTAGAGGGGCGGGGCCTGGAGGACAGGGACGGGGCGGGGCCAGATCAAAGGGGCACGAGTCATGGGCGGGGCCATGCCGAAGGGGCGGGCACGAGCCGGGGCAGGGCCAGACAGAAGGGGCGGGGCCGGGAGGACAGGGACCGGGCCAGGAGCCTGAGGGGGCGGGGCGGGGCGCCGGGGCGGGGCCAGACAGAAGGGGCGGGCAGAGTTCCTGGCCGGACCCGGCTCGTGGCTCCCTGCCCGGCGGGCTGGAGCTCCTGGCGGCCGAGCCGGGAGCCGCCGCAGGCACGCAGGGCCCGCGGGCTGGGAGCAGAGCCTCGGCAGGTAAGGCACGGCGGCGGGGCGCAGGCGGGCGGGGCGCGATCGCGTCTCCCGGGCTGGCTGGAGACTCCGGGACCGGGGTTCTCGCCAGAGGGCGGGCGGGGGCCGGTCAGTTCCAGCGCGCGCCAGGCCCGGCGGCCGGCGCCACGCTGCCCGAGGAAGCGCGCGAGTTTGGGGTGCGCAGGGTGCGCTCTGGAGGCCTAGGAGCGGGGGCCGGGGCGTCGCGTCTGCTCCGCGTCACCCTCGTTCCTCTGGGCCCCGCTTGACCCCAGACCCCACGGGTTCGCGGACCGCCGCAGGACCCTATTACAGGAGCCACCAGACTCGGCTTCTGAAGGCCCCGGGCGGCGAGTTTGTGAACTTTTCGTTCCCTTGGCCCGCGCAGCGAAGAGTGGAGCAAAGCTGCCCGCTGGAGCTGACTCACACTGAAGTGTGAGTGACTGATAGCCCCGTGGCTCTGGGGGTGTCTGCGAGTCGTATTCTGGGGAACAGCGAGTGTCAGAGAGCGGGGGGTTGAGGACAGCCTTCCTTCCACATGTGGGCCGGGCCCCTCCCAGCAGCCCGGCTCTTTCCTGCTGCTCTGGGCCTCGCCTGCCCCTGGTGAAGTGTTGACAGCGGCTCCCGTGGAGGCGTTGCTAGGCCTGGGCCCTGCAGCAGCGTGCAGGCCCGGAGCCCACTCCTTCTGCCATCCTGTTGGAGCCCCTGTGCCTCACATCCTCGCTCTCTGCCTCAGTCTGCCCATCTGTCAACCCCCGAGCCGTCTGTGCCAGCTGGCCAGGTGGCCATGCTGAGTAAAGAGACACTCCTAACGGGCCCTGGCCTCAGACAGGAGCTCTGTATGGGCGAGGAGCATGTGATCTTGTTAATGAGGCTGGAACCAGGCCCCAGCACAAAGGGGGCTCAGGAAATGTCATCTGCTGTGATGAAGATGATAAAATGTGTAGAATTTTTTCAGACAGTCTGACAGCCAAGGGGGCAGGGCAAGTCCTGGAGACAGGGTAGGTTTCTAGAATTCTGTTTAGCGCCGCAGTGAATGAGTGTGACCCTGGATTGGCCCCCTGCCCTCTCTGGCCCAGGCTCCTGAAACTCGAGAAGGGGGATGGGATCCGTTACCTCCTGGCTCTCATCCCACCGTGTCCAGCACTGCAGGCGGGCCGGGGGCCAGCATGGGGGCTCCAGGATGAGAGCTCCGTCAAATTCCCCTCCGTTCCACTCTATTAGTTGGCTCTGTGCCCTGTGTTGGGGCGCACCCTGGCCAGAGGAGTAGATGGCCCGTACTGACCCCTGTTAGCCATCTGGAAAAAGGGGTACTGACAGAGGGTCTGCCCTTTGTGGGGAGCCCCTCAGGCCTGCAGAGTCGGAGAGGAGCCCACCAAGGAGGCCAGCTTGGGAGAGAGAGCAGGGTAGGCGACTCCAAACCTCCCTTGGCCCTTTCTGTTCACGTGGACAGAAGAAAGTGAGGTGCTGAGTCAGCCCCCAATGTCCGTCCCCCGACATGGAACCCCTGCATGTGGGAGGCCTGGGGGGCACAGAGAGACGCACAGCGGGGCTGGGTCCTGGCTTGCAATCCGGCTGCCACTCTTGACCAGCTCTGTGGTCTTGGCCAGGAGGCTTCACCCTGCTGAGCCTCGGTTTCCTCGTCTGTAAAAGGCGGGTAGTGAACCGCTTTCTACTGCACAGGTGGCTGTGAAGGTCCAGGGGCTGGTGGTGGCACATGGTTGGTGTCCAGCAACTGTGGGCCAGTGAGGGTGCTGTCCGCAGCCCTCGGGGCTAGAGAGCAGGGATAGCCGGGCAGTGGCTGCTTGGGAGGGGCGGGGCCTGGAGAGGCCGAGGGCAAAGGGCAGGCTCCAGGTCCCTGCTGCTTGGGTCTCGTGGCAAAGGCCCAAGTCTCTTAGGAGTGGCCAGGATCAGGGAGCCACGTGGGTCCTCCTGGTTCCCGTCCTTGTTGCTCTACTGGAGACTTCGAGGGTCAATGACTGGCAGGCCCTGCTCTCCCCTCATTGGCTGGCTCGTTAGGCGGCCTCAGTAAGGCCTGGGCATGCACACATGTGGTGCTCTAGGCAGCGCCAGGCAGCCTGGCCAAGGGAGCTGAGTGGCAGGTGGCCGGTGAAGGAAGTATTTGCCGTCAGAAGGAGGACTGTCTGAGCCACGAGGGCAGCCATGAAGGTAGGAACAGACCGAGCCAGAGGCTGGCAGTGCTGGGGGTGGCAGACCAGTTTGACCGGAGTGGCTGGTGTGTGTCGGATGTGGTGAGAGTATGGATGAGGGGGTGGATGACCACGCAGAGGGGCCTGGGGGGCAGGTAGAGGGGTGGCCAACACTCTGGAATCCTACCCACAGGCAGGTGGCCTGTCGTCAGAAGGCCTCTGACTCTCCAGTGGTCCTGACCAGTCGTCCAAGGGTGGTGACAGTCCCACACGTGGGCCACCTAAGCCCCAGAGGTGGGGGCTGAGGGGTGGGGAGCGTTCTGGACTCTAGCTTCAGACAGGCAGGCCCAGCAGTGCTGCTCTGCCTGGCCACCTTGCTCCCTACGCTGGGCCTGGGCGCCTGAGGGCAGGCAGGACGATGCCAGGAGAAATGGGGCTGCCTCCTGGTGTGGCCAGGAGACCTGCGCCTCCTTCGTGAATGACACTTCCCGACTTGGGTGCTAGAAGGCCCCAGCTCTGGGCCACGTGGATGGACTAGGGCTCGGGGGCCAGGCTCCTGAGCTGCCCGCCAACTCCAGGCGCCGTGGGAGTGAAGTGCTCAGATGTGGGGAGGGGGCCCCGCGGGACTTGAGTCTCCCCACCGCCCCCCTTCTCCCTGGACAGCAGAGATTCTGAGCTTCCGGCTCTGGGGCCACCTCTAGGTTGACCCCGGCCCGTCCCCCCAGGTCAGGAACCACGCTGAGACCTGGCGCTTCTCTCACCCCCGGCCCCAGGCCTCACTGATCCTCGGCCCCTGTGGGCTAGCCACAGTGGGACCCAGCGCCCCTTGCCCTAGAAAGGTGTGGGCCCCGTCACCAAGGTGATGGCCTGAGGGGTTGGCAGGGCACCCTCGTGGTGTCCGTGCCTCTGCCGCTGCGGCCATGTTCCGATTCCGAGAAGCGCCCTCTGCTTCCTTGTGAATCAGATGTTTATCGTGCGCTGGCTGAGCCCGGGGTTGGGGCGGCTTACTGCTAAGCACGCCCGTCCCAGGCCGCCGCGTGGGGTGTGGGTGTCTTGCCTGCTGGAGCCTGCAGAGGGAGGGCGGGCCCTGCCCCGAGTCTCCAGGCTGACGGGTAACTGCCCTGAGTGCTGGGACCAGGGTGGGCTCCCCCCACAGCCGGGGGCTGAGCCAGCCCTGGGGAAGACCTCCCCGAGGCGGCTTCTCCGAGCCAGCACGGCTCCTCCCGGGAGGCAGACGAGGAGGGCGGCGTTCCCAGCGTGGAGCAGCAGCGTGTGCTTGTCTTGTCTGAGTGCCTCTCTGGACTCGAGCTCCTTCCTCAGGAAAGGGAGGGAAAGCAGTTCTAACTCCGGGAGCCCTGGGGAACGTAAGCGAGAGGCTGCAGAGGAGCCTTTGCTGGGAGATGTAGCCCAGACCCCGGCTGGGCCTCCCCCGACCCCCGGCCCTGTGCACACGCTGCAGCTCCATGGGGGGCCGTCCACCGCCTCCCAGTCTCCCCAACTCCGTGTTGCCATCCAGCCTGGCTCCTCTGTGGCGTTAGAGACCTCTGCGGCGGCCCCTACCCACTGCCCCCAGCCGGTGAGGAGCCAGCCTAACCCCTGCCCCTCGCTGCTGGCTGCCCGCCCCCCAGCAAGGTGATGGGAGGTCAGGGGCTGACCTCAGGGCCTGGGATGCCAGGATAGACCCTGGCTTGACCCCGAAGCCTGAGGAGCCAGGGCGGCAACCACGGTCCACCGAGGGCCCTGACTGGGACGCTATGCCACCCCACTCCAAGTCCTAACCCTGGGGCATGGGGGCAGGGGTGGGCCCCCCTCGGAAAGCCGCTGTACCCCGGGCCTCCCATTCATGCTGGGCGCCCTGTGTACCCAGCCCTGCCCTGGGTCAGGCGTGGACTGGGAGCAGCTCGGCCCGTCTGGGGCCCCCCACTGTTGCCTCCCTGGCCCCCACCTCCCAGAGCTGGGTGCAGGTCCGCAGCCCGTGCGCTGCTCTCCGTGTTCCCGTCTGCTTTTCCTGCTCAGTCCGCTCCTGGTGAAGGAAAGGCCCCCACCTGAGTGCCTGTGCCCAGCAATGCCCCCGTGGACCTGCCGCAGAGGAGGCAAGTCCCCGGCAGAGCAGGCCTGCAGCCCGGCATGTGTAGCTCCTGCTGGGCAACAGAGACATGGGTGCCCCGTCACCCCGAGAGGCCTGTGCTGCCGGGCGGTGAAGCTTCCGATCGGATCACAGCAGGCGGCGGTGCGGGGGTCTTGCTGGGGCCCCTCTGCGTTTCCACCACAGCCCCCGGCTCTGGGCTCCAGCTCCTGTGCCCTCTGCTGTCACCACTCCAGCCGCCTGGATGCAGGGGCCCCCGCGGGGGTCCACACCGGGAGACTGAGGTGAGGGATCAGGGCCCTCCCGCCCTAAGTGGAAGGCGTTCTTTTTTCTGTGGCTCTTCCTCCCTGGAGACATACATTGGGACCAGCATTGGGGTCAGGCTGAGCTCCCCTGAGCTACCAGCCACAGGGGGACCTGGTCTTTGTGTCCCAGAGAGCCAGCCCCCGAGACGGGGCCCTGTAGGAGAGTGGTGGAGAAGGATCCAGATCACCGGACCCAGGAGCCCTGCGTGGGCAGGTGCAGGGGAGGGGGGCGAGCCAGGAGACTCACCCTGCCCCCTCCTCCCTCACTCCAGCCGCTTCCTCTCCTCCTGTTTGAGGTCAGAAAAGGAAGACCTTTTTCCCAGGGGTGCAAGCAGCTGGCACTGAGCCACCAGGTCCCCTGACGGCCAGGCAGCCACCGGGCTGGGGGCGGGGCCCCGGCTGGCAGGTCTGTGATTCCCTGGTGGGTTTGACCCCAGTGGGCAGAGAGGGAGTGGCTGTGCCCCCGCTTCTCCGCACAGGACGAGAGGCTCGAAGGTGCTGGGAGTGTAGGGCGGCCGTCGGAGGCTGGGCGGGATCCATGCTGTGAGCTCGATGTGGTAGAGGGGCCCAGGAACCCTGCAGTCCATGGCCAGCCCCCCCCGGCCTCCCTGCTGGCCCACCCAGCTGTTGTCGGAGTCCAGGGCGCCTGCGGGGAAAGCCTCAGCCTGCAGTGGGAGGGGTCCCCACGTACCCCGCCCTGTCTAGGGAACCTGTGGGTGATGCACTCCACTGCACGGGCCCCGTACCCCAACCCCTTACCTCCTGACCTCTCTAGAATCCCCCCTACTCCGGGGGACCCTGGCCCGACACTTTGCTGCCTGGCGTGCACCAGGACTGGGGCACCCCCTCCTGGCTCCTGGCCCCACAGGGGAGCTGCTCGGGGACGGGGGCGGGAGACCCAGGACCCCATCTCATCCGGCTCCAGACCCTGAGCTGCAGCCGCAGCGGAGGCATCCCCGAGCTGGGGGCAGGGTGAGGGAGAGCCCCAGGCTGGCTGCAGGCTCGGTTCTGGCCCTACTGGGGCCTCAGTTCCACTGACTCTGGCATTCCCTTGTGTAAAATTGGAGCAAGGGACGGAGTCCCTCCCCGAGCTCCCCGGCCGTCCTGGGGTTTCTGGCACGGGCCTGCTGAGCTTTGCCAGCAGGGACGCGAGCTCTCCGAGACCAGCCGTCTGTCGTCTTGAGAATGTGAGCAGGAGGGTGAAGCGCTGTGGTCAGCAGTGGCTGGGCCTGCTGGGGAAGGAAGAGGATTGAGAAAGAGACACCCGCTCACCCCCCACCCTAGCAGGCCCTGCCCCGGGCCCGAGGTTCCCCAAGCAGCCGGGCACCCACGGGCAGCTGTTCCAGGCCAAGGCCTTGGGAAGCAGGCGGGGCAGTCGCACGCTGGCGGTCCCCACACTGATCCACCCGCTGCCTGGAGGACCCCCGGGGCCCCTCCCCGGGGCCGGGCTCAGGGCTGCCAGTAGGGAGGGCGCAGGCACCGTCCTCGTAGTGGGCAGTCCCTGAGAACCACGTAGGAGGTGCCACCGGGCACCTGAGGTCGGGCCTTTGTGGGGTGGGAGCAGGAAGACGCAGGCAGAGGAGCCAGGCCCAGGGCTGCTCTGTGTCTGCAGAGCTCACTCTGGGTCTTGAGACCTCCCTCCCACGCACGCACAAGTACCCCCGCTGCGGCAGTGGCCGTAAGGAGGCCTGGGCAAAAGCAGGACGCATAGGAGAGCTCGCTGTGCGGTGGGGGCGGACCTCCGGTGGCCCCGGGTGAGTCGGTGACCCGCACTGAGAGGCCCCCAGGGCCAGGGGAGGCGGACGTGGTGGGCCTGGGCCTGGGGGACGCCCCGCCCCACCGCCCAGTCCTCTCTGCTGGCTCTTCTGGCCACAGAGGAGTGACCCCCATGGCCATCTCCCCAGGGAGGGAGAGGGTGTCCCTGTGGCACCACGGAGCCATGCCCCTCCCTCACCCAGGACAGGCTGCCCCAGGCGGTGGCAGGTCCCCAGCCATGAGGAGGCTCGGGGCTGGCCCTCGGGAGCTCTGCTGAGCTCACCTCTGGGAGCCTCAGTTAGGCCGAGGGTTGGAGGAGAGTGTTTGTCTCCTGTGTGGTGGCCTCGCAGGCCGACGACAGGGCTGGACGGGCACTTGGCCTGTGGGGGTCTGAGGAGGCTCTCCAGGGCTGCTGGACCCGCGGTAGGGGTCGGCGGGGGCGAGGGCGGCTGGACAGAGAGCTCAGGCCATGTTGCCCGAGGCTGTGGTGGCTGAGGGCCTGGCCTGGAGCTGCCCACCCCACGAGGCAGGGTGAAGTCTGGAGTCCCCAGTGAGCAGAGGCCTGCTCCTCCAGCCCTGAGGTCCCCTGAGGGCGCTGTTCCCTGGCCTGACTGGGCCGTCGGGGTGTCCTGGGGTGACCTGACAGCAGGGTGGGGACAGCGGGCGGCGGTCAGGGCAGGCCGTCCTGCTGGAGCACTAGCGGGGCGAGAGCCTTGAACCCGAGACTCGCCGGCCGGCTGTGGCTGGGACCGCGCTCGGAGTGAGGGGCTGGCGTCCAGGCTCCCGCAGGACCCCTGGCTTGGGGAGGGACAGTGTGCAGGAGGGAGACCCCCCTCCTCGCCCTGCACCCTCCTGTCCTGTCTGTCAAGGCTGCTGGAGAGGGAGGGGCAGGGCCCGGGCCCCTTTCCCGCCAACCCGGGCCCCCGGCCAGACCCTCCCCGCGCTGGGCCTCCGAACAATGGGGCAGTGTCAGCGCTCCTGGGAACCGCCCGGCCAGCCAGGCCCCCCGCTGGCCCAGGCCAAGGGGCTCGGAGGGAGGCCAGCAGTGAGTCATCCGCCACTTGCCCAGCCCGGGGTTCCCAGGCCGGGGGGACCAGCACTCTCGGTTCCCCAGCCTCCGCCCCGGGGTCCCGGCCGGCTCCTCCTTCCCTCTTGGGCCTCTCCCTTCCCTCTCTGGCTCCCCTCATCTGAACACATTGGCTGTCTCTCTGCCGCGGTCCTGGGCAGAGACCCAGCCTGGCAGTGGCTCTCTCCTGCCCCATCATGAGCTGCTCCCCTGTCCCAGCCTGTGAGGGACCCCGGGAAGAAGCTAGTGAGAGGGCCCAACCTAAACACTGGCTGAGGAATACAAGGTGGACCCCGAGAAGGAAGCGAGGCAACAAAATAAAACACTCTTCAAGAGAGTGAGGGTTAACCAACAACATCGAAGAGTGGAAAAAAAAAGTATGAAAAATATTAGCGTTAGGGATAACAGGATAAAAATAAACGGGTTAAAGCTGTGCTGAAGAGACAAGGAGGCGGGAAGGGCCCTGTGGTATGGACTTGGCCTTAATGGTTCCGGCCTGTGGCAGGGTGAGCGGAAAGCCAAAACCTTGCTGGACGGATGGTGAGCCAGGCTCCCCCACCCAGAGGAGCTCGAAGAGGACCCAAGATGAGGGCCACACCTCACGCCCCTGGACCCTGACTCCCTGACCTGTGGCGATGCTGCGAGGTACCCAGGAGCCGTGTGGGTCCTGTGGCCTGGGGGAGCCTACCGAGGCACGAGAGAGCCTAAAGAGATCAGAGAAGCAACGGCCGCTACTGGCGTCAAGGCCAGCGTCCCCCTTGGTCTAGCATGGGATGCCCTGGCAGGTGGTTCCCAGCGTGGAGGGCTCGTACACTGCCCTGGCCTGGCACTGGCCGACAGCAAGTGTCCCTGCGACGAGCCTGTTTCATGGCTGATCTGAAGCCTCCGGCCTTGGCTCGTGCAAGGGGCAGTGGGGCCCATCTCTCTCCTTGGCCCCCACCAAGCATGCACTTCCTGGCCGCGGTATTCTCGCTGAGTTCCCCTGTTATCATCTCGCCCTGGGCTAGGTGGGGTGCCTTCCACCCCAAGGCTCTGGGCCCAGCACGGGGCCAGGTGGCTCTGGAGGAGCCTGGGAGAGCTGCCTCTTTCGGTCCTCAGTTCAGTTCAGTTCAGTTGCTCAGTCACGTCTGACTCTTTGCAACCCCATGGACTGCAGCACACCAGGCCTCCTTGTCCATCACCAACTCCCAGACTTTATTCAGACTCATGTCCATTGAGTCAGTGATGCCATCCAACCATCTCATCCTCTGTCGTCCCGTTCTCCTCCTGTCTTCAATCTTTCCCAGCATCAGGGTCTTTTCCAATGAGTCAGTTCTTCGCATCAGGTGACCAAAGTATTGGAGCTTCAGCTTCACCATCAGTCCTTCCAATGGATATTCAGGACTGATCTCCTTTAGGACTGACAGGTTGGATCTCCTTGCAGTGCAAGGGGCTCTCAAGAGTCTTCTCTAACACCACAGTTCAAAAGCATCAATTCTTTGGTGCTCAGCCTTCTTTATAGTCCAACTCTGACATCCATACATGACCACTGGAAAAATCATAGCCTTGACTAGACGGACCTTTGTTGGCAAAATAATGTCTTTGCTTTTTAACATGCTGTTTAAGTTGGTCATAACTTTTCTTCCAAGGAGTAAGTGTCTTTGAATTTCATGGCTGCAATTACCATCTGCAGTGATTTTGGAGCCCCCCAAAATAAAGTCTGCCACTGTTTCCACTGTTTATCCATCTGTTTGCCATGAAGTGATGGGACCGGATGCCATGATCTTTAGTTTTCTGAATGTTGAGCTTTAAGCCAACTTTTTCACTCTCCTCTTTCACTTTCATCAAGAGGCTCTTTAGTTCTTCTTCACTTTCTGTTGGAAGGGTGGTGTCATCTGCATATCTGAGGTGATTGATATTTCTCCCAGCAATCTTGATTCCAGCTTGTGCTTCCTCCAGCCCAGCATTTCTCATGATGTACTCTGCATATATAAGTTAAATAAGCAGGGTGACAATATACAGCCTTGACGTACTCCTTTTCCTATTTGGAACCAGTCTGTTGTTCCATGTCCAGTTCTAACTGTTGCTTCCTGACCTGCATACAGATTTCTCAAGAGGCAGGTCAGGTGGTCTGGTATTCCCATCTCTTCCAGAATTCTCTGCAGTTTATTGTAATCCACACAGTCAGAGGCTTTGGCACAGTCAATAAAGCAGAAATAGATGTTTTTCTGGAACTCTCTTGCTTTTTCGATGATCCAGCAGATGTTGGCAATTTGATCTCTGGTTCCTCTGCCTTTTCTAAAACCAGCTTGAACATCTGGAAGTTCATGGTTCATGTATTGCTGAAGCCTGGCTTGGAGAATTTTGAGCGTCACTTTGCTAGCGTGTGAGAGGAGTGCAATTGTGCGGTAGTTTGAGCATACTTTGGCACGTTTGGTTCTCAGGGTGCGCTTATCAGCAAGCCCGTTTGGGGGAGGAGTGAACTGACTTTCACCAGGTTGCCGGTACAAAGAAGCAAAGCTGGAGGTGGTGCCCTGGCCTGGGTGCTCACCCTGGGGCAGGTCTGAGACCCTCTCCACGCTCAGCTGGGCACGTGGCCCTCATGCATGTTCTGGACTGGACCGGCTTCCTCTAACGGTGTGTGCCTCCTCTCGCCCCAGCCCCAGGCCCTTTGCACAAGCTCTCTCTTATCTGGGACACTTTCCGTGTGACCTTGCTTGGCTGCGGCGTGTGGATGCTGGCTGACGTGTCACTGTGTCTGGGTGGAAGTGTTGTCACAAGGGTGTGAGTCAGAGGTAGCCACCTCCCCAGCAGTTGGGCACACCAGACGGAGGGCAAGGCCAGCATGGACCCCGGGTGAAGGGTGTGGTGTGTGCTCGCAGGTGGCAATGCCCTGACTGTCTCCTCCTGCCCTGTTAGCGGTGGCAGTGGCGAGCAGGCCACAGAGTGGGGCTTGTGCTCTGGGACAGTCTCCTGAGCGGCTCCCCTGGGCTCTGGAGGGGCGGGTAAAACAGAAGCAGACCCTGACATCAGGAGGGCAGGCTGGCAGGCGCCTGCACCCCTGTGCTGTGTGCCCCAGCCTTCGGCCTGGAACCCCGGGCCTCCTCCAGCTGCGCTCCGGGCTGTGGGAGCTCTGTCCGTTCGTCCATCCATCTGGAGAGCAGGCCCCGGGCCCTTCGCCCTCCTCACACCCCTTGGAGCCAGGCTTGGCAGGAAGTGTGGGGTGGGTGAGGTGGCCCGCGAGGGTGGTGCTGGCGCAGCGGCCGCTGCTGCAGCCCACTCAGCCTCAGCTTCCTCATCGGGAGCGGGAGACAGGCGGCGGGGAATGAGTGGGCCCTGGGGGCTGACACCTTGGCGCTAGGGGACGTTCCCGGAGGCTGCTCCCTGCCGTGACCCACTGGTTTGCCCTCTGTCACAAGAGGGTGCCTTCGAGATGCCCCCGCCCGCAGCCTTGGCAAGTCGGGATGTGTCCTCAAAGGAGGTGCCTGTGACCTACGCATATGTCTCCAGGAGGGTCTGGCTGGTGGTCGCCTGTGCTCTGGAGGCCTGGGGCCGGTGACCGGGACCAGGCCCTCCACCAAGGGCAGGACCAAGCTCTGTCTGGTGTGCCAAGGAGTGACCCAAGGAGCATGCACGTAGTTTCTGGGAAGAGGGTGGGGTAGGCTGGGCTTGGGGAAGTCCATGGGTTCCTCATTCACTGGGGGTCGGCCTCACTCTGATCTCAGAGCAGGTCTGTCCCCTTCTGAGTGACCCGACAGAGGGTCTCGAAAGGTTCCAGCCCCAGCCCTGGAGGGTCAGTGGCAGTGTCGGGCAGCTTGATCTGCCTGGGGCTCAGCCCACCGGGTACTCGCGGTGAGAGGGGGACGGTCTAGGCCCCACACCTGCTCTGCCCGTGAGGGCTGCTGGCCTTGTTTTGTGGTCCAGTGAGGCTGGGAGTGGTCAAGAGCATGGCCGAGGTCACTCTGGGGGTGTCTGGGCCTTGCTCAGTGGGCGGCAGACCCCTGCACTAGGCGTCCATCCTTGCAGCCAGACACCAACCCCCCCCGAACCCAGGGATGAAGAAATGGGGATGTTTGGGGTAAGGCGAGTGGTTTACTTCAGTAAATGAGCTCCATGGTTGGACCCCACGTGGAGTCGGGAGTGTCTGGCCAGTGGGTGAGATCTCTTCATGCTGCAAGAGGTGCCTGGTGTCCCCTTTGTCCTGGGGACGCTGCAGCGGACAGACGCACAGAATGACTGCCGTCCACATCCCCCGCCCTCAACCCCGAGCTATGTCGAGGGTGAGGCAGACAGTCAACAGAGAGACTGGCAATGCTGGGGACACGGAGCCTCTCCTAGGAGCCCTGCTCGTGGGCAGAGCACGTGTAGGTGGGCAGGGGCTGCGTTGTGGGCAGTGGGTCTGGACTCGGGGCTGCGGAGGAAGGCGTGGAGCCTGGGGAGACGGGAGATGTTGCTCTAGGCCAAGCCATGTGCTGGACAAAGGTGACGTTTCCAGTCTTGGGGCCGTGGCTCAGAATGGGGCCAGCAGCAGTGAGCAGGGAGTGTGCTGGAGGGGTGCAGACCCGCAGGGACAGCCTGAGAGGGCGTGGTCTGGCTCTGAGCAGGGCAGTTCGGGAGGATGTTCTCCTTTCCCGAGGTGCCCGTGACAGCGGGGTGGTCGGCAGAACCCCTGGAGCCCCCCTGTTCCCCAGCCATGCCGGGTGATCCTCGGGACAGCCTCCCGCAGGCGCCGATGGCCGGCTGTTCTCACGAGGAGGCAGGCCGAGGGTGGGCCGCGAAGTTAGGGTGGAGCCTGGCCTGTCCCCAAGGAAGCCTGGGCATCCCCACCGCTGTCCTGACTCCCAGGGTCCCGTGGTGGAGCGGCCCTGTCCTGGTGGGGGTGGGGGGCCTGGGGAGCCTGCGCCGGCTGTGTGCGCAGCAGTGACCATCCGTGGGCGATGGGCCAGGAACGTGGGGGTGGACCCGGCCACACGTCAGCACACTGGAGAGTTTTTTTTATCGAGCAATTAAAAAGTGGAAACTTGTCAGCGTCATGATGAACTGAAGTGTGAATCCTGGAACGCCTCTGCTGGCTTGTGGTTTGAGACGAGAGTGACGGTGCCAAGCCATGCTTCCCCCAGCCCCTGGCCCCCCACCACAGCCTATTGTGCGGATTTGGTCCAGAAGTCAGGGGCCCTGGGCCTGGCACCCCTGCCCAGCCGTCCCCCGACCCGTCCACGTGCTGCTCCTTCCTGGGGATCCCTGCCCTCTCTGGGGCTCCGATGAGGGTGCCTTGCACCTGATGCGGGGCCCGTGGGCGGCCCCTGCTCTTTTCTGAGGGGTCCCGGCCCTCTTTGGGGGACCCCAGCTCTGCCCCTGCAGGCTCACCCAGCCCTCGACCCTGGCCCTTGGGAGATGCTGCCTGTTCTGGGAATATCTGCTAGAGGCAGAGGCCAGGCCTGGAGAGGCAGCCCCGGCTGGCTGTGGGGTGGGGGGCACACAGGGGCATGTGGGCTCCCTTGAGTCGTCTGTGGGGACAGAGCTCAAGGCGAAGGTCCCGAAACCACACTCCTACCCCATTTGGCCACCGCCCTCGGAAGCCCCGGCTTCGTGTGGGCAGCTGTGCGTGCCAGCCTTTCTGCACTTCCCCAATTCCCTCTGTCCCCGCCCACAGCAGCAGCTGGACTGCCTCTCGACCCCACCCTGGGCAGCCCTAACAAGCCCCGGGGGGCCTCTTAGACCCCGGCAAGTATGGCCTTCTGGGGGTGCTGGCCTCTGTTTTGCAGTGAGCAGACCCCAGGGCTCACCCAGTGCTGGCTAACGGCTCACTTGCCAGGCAGAGGTTCTGGGGCCACAGGCCTTTGTGGCAGCCACTGAGCCGCAGTTCTCACTGGGGGTCAGTGTAGCCCCTCGCTCTGGCCCTGGGGGACAGCCCCGGCGTGCGCTGGCATAGCCACATGGGGGTGTGGCCACGTGTGTAGACCCAACAGTGAGCCCGCCTGACTGTATCCTTCGGCCCTCAGTCCCTTTGGTGGGCCAGGCACTGGGCGTGGGGCGTGGAGGGGGACCCAGGCCCGTGGGGAATGCTGGGGCCACACGTGGGACACCCTGATGCGCAAGGCTGGGCCACTGACTTGGAGACTGCAGAGAAGGGGCTGACGTTCTAGAAGGTCCTTCTCGCAAAGGTGCGGGGGCCTTTCGGAGAGGAAATGGTTTCCAGCGGAGGAGATTGCAGTCTGAGAATGGGGCGCGGTGGTCCTTGTGACGGGCCCACAGCCGAGGGCCCAGGCAGCGAGCAGGGGCCAGAACCCGCCCGCTCAGCCTGGGGCCAGCCTGACCTCTGCTCCGCGGTGGAGATGGCTGGGCAGAGCCAAGGAGGGGCTGGCCGGGAGGTGGGCCCCGCAGGTCTGGGGAGTGTGGGCCGGGCCTGGCCTCTGAGCTGGTGCACGGCGGGCATGGGAGGTGGTGAGCCAGGCCCGCAGGAGGCCATGGATGTCCAGGGAGGCCGCTCAGATGTACCCCATCCGGCCTCATGCCCAGGGGGCCCTCAGAGAGCCAGCCTCACCCTGCAGGGCATGCCCTGGGCTTCTAACCGACTGTGACTTACTTCATCCAGGGAAGGACCTGGGCTTGTCCCTGGGTGAGATAGTTTCTCACGGCCGCCCTAACGGACTGGGGGCTGAGAAACACAGAAGTGTGTTCTCAGGGTCCTGGAGGCCAGACTCCAAAGTCAAGGTGTCAGCAGCACCCTGCTCCCTTGAGGGGCTTCAGGGCGAATCCCTCCTTCCTTCTCTGTCTTCCATCTTCCTGGGGGCTGCCTACGGGCCTGGGCTCCCTTGGTTTATGGACACATCACCCCAGCCTCTGCCTCTGCCTCTGCCTGCCCCTCCTCCTCTGTCTTCTCTCTCTCTCCCTTTATTTTTAGATCGAAGGCACAGCATGAGGGTTGACTTGCATACATTGTGAGAGGATTGCCACAGTAGATCCAGCCAGCATCTGTCTTCTTATACAGATACAATGAAAAGAAAAAGAAGAAACAAGTGTTTTCTTGTGATGAGAACTCGCAGGATGTGTTCTCTTTCCAGCTTTCCTGTGTATCACACGGCGGTGTCGGCGGGCCACCCTGCCGTCCATCGCTTCCCTAGGATTTATTGATCTTACGACCGGAAGTTTGAACCTTTTGGCAGCCTTCCTCCAATTCCCTCTCTTTGCACTCTCTGCCTCTGGTGACACAAACCTGACTTCTTCCTCGAGTTCTTCCTCTCTTGTCTGTTATGAGGATGCTTGCTGTTTCATTAGGGCCCATCTGGCTAAACCAGGGTGACATCCTTAGTCACGTATGCGAAGATCCTTCCCCAGTTAAGGTCAATCACAGTCCCCAGGGACTAAGACTTGGACATATGTCTCTGGAGGCCCCCATTCAGCCCTTGACACGGGGTGACCCTGGGCAGGACCCTGCCCCTACACCACCCACTCCCTCTGCCCAGCTGGGCGGCACCCTGGCCTGAGTTCCCGGGACTCCTCGCATCCCTGCACTGGAAGGCAGGTTACAGTGCCAGGTGGAGAGAAGAATGGGCTGAGAGGAGGGCAAGGGCTCTGGGGCCGTGGTCCTGGAGGGTGGGGACCAAGTAGGTGGGCCCTAGGATGGCTGTGGGTGGCCCCGAGCCCTTCGCAGGGACTGATGCAAAGCGTCTTATTTTGAGAGCTTGAGGTTTTCACCAGTGGAGGTGCCAGTCACCCTGCCCTGGGCACAGGGCCCTCCCTGAGCCTGCAGGCTCTCCTTGGCACAAAGGCAGCAGGCGGGCACCAGGCTGGGCACCGGGGCCCTGGGAGACTGAGGTTGCCGGGGCTGTGGTTCCAGTCCCCACACCTCTGTTCCCTGGCCGTCAGCTCGGCCAGCGCCCTGCTCTGTCAGGCCCCGCGTCCCCGTGGTCAGCGCGGGTGAGCGGGCTGTGACCACCAGGGCGGGACAGGCTTCAAGGTCTGCGGCAGGGGTGGTGCTGCGCCGGCCTGTGCCTCGCTGTGCCTCGCTCCAGAGCAGGCCGAGGACCCTGGAGCCCGCAAGGCTCTCTTTTGAAGGCTGACGACCGGCCCCTGCCCAGCAGCTGGCTAGTCCCACCCACCCTGGTGAGTGTCTGGCTCGGTGGGTGGTCCCCAAGCCTGGAATTTAGAGGCAGCCGCCCTGGGAGGCTGGGGGAAGAGCTGCAACTTGGGGAAGGTGGGGTGGAATCCAGAGCTTCCCAGAGTTGGGACCCCAGCCCCACCCATCTTACTGCTTGGATGATGGTTATTCCCAGTCTAGTGGGGCGGGGTGGGGGCGGTTCCCACTACTGGAGGAGGGGCTCTGAACGCCCTGTTTTAGGAACATGAAGTGAAATGAAGTGAAAGTCGCTCAGCCGTGTCTGACTCTTTGCCACCCCATGGACCATACAGTCCACGGAACTCTCCAGGCCAGAATACTGGAGTTCTAGCCATTCCCTTCTCCAGGGGATCTTCCCAACCCAGGGATCGAACCCAGGTCTCCCGCATTGCTGGCGGATTCTTCACCAGCTGAGCCACCAAATGAAAGCAGTGTTATTTGCTGCAAGGATGAATTGCTGCCTGGGGAGATGGGACGTCACTGGGAGAAACTGGTAGAAACTGGGAGGCCTGGAGTGGGGAAAGATGGAAGGTCACTGGGAGAAGCCGAGAGGCCTGGAGTGGGGGCCTTGGGAATCCTGGCCTTGGCTTCTGCGAGGCAATAGGGTGGGGGAAGGGACCAGGGTGATCTGACCTCCGTGGAGACCCCGCGGCTCCCGCAGGTGTGGTCCTCTGCCTGCTCCCACCTCTGCCTGCACAGGACAGAGGCTGGCTGGGGCCCCCTCCCCACTCTGGGCAGGCTGTGAGGGTGGATGGGAGGAGGCCCCCCTTAACCTCCCTGCCACCCCTTGCCCCTGGGCTGTGGTCAGCTGTCTGCCGTAGGCGCAGTCTGCCCACGGACCCTGGCGGGCATGGAGGCCGACGCTGGCAGGGGAGGCCAGGGTGCCCCCTGAGGAGAGTGAGGATGCACAGACCCAAGTTCCCCATCCAGGAGACGGCAGGGCGGGGTTGGGGTGTGTGTCTGAGGCCCGAGCCGGACACCCAGATGTGTGTGCGACCAGGTGCCGGCAGGCCGGCTGTAGGTGCTTGCCCTGGGACAGCTGCTGGGCTGGACGGGACGAGCCTCTGCATTGTCTGAGGACCCGCTGGTACCCTCAGACCCTGTAGCCCCATGTTCCCAAAGTGCTCCACCCCCAGCTGGTGCTGGGAGTTGGGGCGAGGGACAGCGCTTGAGACTGGAGCTCAGGGGAGGGAGGCAGTGGGCATGGGGCTCGGTGTCCAGCAGCTTGGGCTGGACTCCTCACTCCCAGCTTCCTGGGTGGGGAGGGGGCCCAGCTTAGAGGGGCAGAGCAGGCCTGGGGTGCGTGGGTGGGCTGCGTTGTGAGTGGGACCCGGGCGGGGACCAGGCAGTGACGGAGCGCGCTTGGCCACTTGGGGTATAAGTGCTTTCTAGCAAGCCAGGTGTTTGCTGGGGAGCTTCGAGTGCGCCCCGTGGGGGTGTGTGAGCCCAGCTGTGTCACAGAGGCTGTGCCTGGCGTGGGCATGGGAGGGGCAGAGAGGCCTGGAGAACATGGAGGGAAGGCTGGTATCCCATCCGTTCTTCGTCCCTTGGGGTCAAAGGACAGAGAGGCAGCCACCTCGACACGTGAAAGTCTCCTGGTGTGAGAGGCGCGGGCCCCTGTATCACAGTGGCCTCCGGAGGCGGATCTGCATGGCAGAGTCTGTGTTCTGGCCCGTGGGGCGCCCTGGGAAGGTCGTGACTTCGTGTGTGGCTGTCTTTGGGGCCAGGGAAGCCGGGCTTGATGCCCTGGAATTTGGGGCTGCCGATTCGCTGGGAAGAAACCCAATCTGCAGAGGTGGCCTTGGGGTGGGGACGGGACCCTGGCAGGGGGCTTCCTCCCCGCGGTGGGCGGTGGTCATAGCTGGCCTCGTCCTGGGGCCTGCCCACAGTGGGCACGGCTGAAAGCCAGCAGGCCAGGCAGCACTGGGCCTCACAGGAAGTGCTGGCTACCTGGGGCTGCCCAGGGCCCCGGCAGCAGGAAGTCCTGGGCGGGGAGGCGCCCCGGCGGCCACAAGCCCCAGACACAGGCAGCGGGCGGCTGTCGGCAGGCGAGAACGGGCGCCTCACCTGCCTGGGGATGCCGGCCGAAGCCCCGCCCCATGGCCCCTGAGCCGCATGGCCTTCCTGGACCCCAGGACACCTGCCCCGAGGCCGTCGGCAGGCAGGAAGAGAGCCATGTGCTGGCTCAGCGCCACCAGGTCAGTGGGGTGGCCCCGGCCCGGGGGACTTGGGAGCTTGTGCTGGCCTAGCACCTGTAGAGCTGCTTCGGGGGGCCCGCGTGCGAGCCCGGACCCACCCTCCTCGGGGCGGCGGCGGCGGGACGCACAGGACCCTGGCCCCGAGCCCCAGGAGGAGAGGCGAGGCCAGGGGTGGACGGGGCAGCTGGTGGGAGCCCAGGGCCTGCGCCGCTCGGCCGGCAGCCTGCAGAAGGCCCCGGGTCGGCGTGGGCCTTCCACCGGACATCCTGCCCTGCCCGGGGGGTGTGGACACTGGGTCCTGGGTGCACATGCTGTGAGTGCGTGTGTGTGTGATGGGGTGTGTGAGTGTGTGAGTGTGCCTGCATTGGGGGAATGCAGAGCCCTGTGAGCCCCGTCGCCTGCCTGCTCCCCACAACCCCCGTCCTGGAGCGCCATGCCCCGTGCAGGGGTGCCTGGCAGGGGGCTCAAGAGCCTCGGGGTCTCAGGGACCCCACCCCGGGTCGTGCTTCCTCCCTTCCCCTGGCGCGGCTGCTCACTGGCCTTCGTGGAAGATGGTTTTTTCTTTTGGTTTCCATTCTTTTATGGAGAAAGATTCAGGGAAGAGGAAGGGGGAGGAGCAATTGAAAGGGGAGACTGAAAACCCAGAGGGGCTGGGCCCTGCCCCTCAGGCGCCACCTAGCGCCTGCTGTGTGCCTGGGTGGGGGCGGCAGGGCCGTGTGGCTTGGGAGTTACTCAGCATCTCTGATCCTCGCTGTCTTCACCAGTGGGCACGATGCCGGTTCACACGTCAGGGGGTGCTGGGGTGGGGTGGTGACGTGGGCGACCCCTGAGAAGCACGGAGCCTGGCACACAGTGTACGCCTGGGGTGCCCTGTGTGAGCCCGTGACCTGGGGGTGGAGCAGCGCTGTGCGGTTTAAGGAGCGGTCAGGCCTGGTGCTGGATGGGTGCAGGGCTGTGGGGCAGTGCTGGTGGCTCTCATCTGCGCCCAGGCTGCCTTGCCCAGGGCATGGGGTCCCCCACAGAGGGTCCTCTCAGACCCTGGAGGCTGTGTGTGTGAGCACACCACGTGGGAGTCGGTGTATGTCTGTGAGTATGTTTGAGTGCAAACTGGTGTGTGTGAGGGTGAACACACGTAAGAACGAGCGTGAGCATGCACACGTGTGGATGAGCGTGTGCCTGTGTGTGAGTGTGAGCAGCTGAGCGAGTCCCTGTGTGCACTGGAGGGCATGTGTGGACGTGGCATGTATGAGCGTGTACAGGTAGGTGTGTGTGAGTGTGCATCTTCAGGCGTGCGTGTATAAGCGCGCACGTGTGCCTGTGGCAAGTGAGTGTGTGCGTAGTTGTGAGTGTGCGAATGACCGCCCTGGGGACCCGGTCTCTTCCCCACTGGGAGCCTGGGAGCCCAGGCCTCCCCTCTCTGCGGTGCTCGCAGCTGGGCAGCCGGTGACCACTGACAGGAACCGCTAGCGCCATGGTCGCACGAGGCGCCGGCTCCCTCGCCACAGCCAGGGCCGCAGGTCTGCAGGTGTTGTGAAGGGGAGCCGAGTGAGCCCTGCTCTCGTGCACTGGTTCACACGGTGCACACGTGTGTGCACACAGGCCGAAGAGCACGCACAGAACCTTCTCGCCCGCGCCATGAGGCTCATGCATGCATGTTGCCTGGGCATGCAGTCCATGACAGTGGCTGGGTGTGTGGGCCTCTGCAGGGGATGGCCACATGCCCTGGGGACTCACACACCAGGGGGAGGGGGAGCCACAGAGCCTGCACTTCCTGGAGCCCAGTGGGGCCATCTAGCGGTTTTCACCTGCCTGCTCTGCTCCGGTGCTGCAGCCTCAGGCCTCGGTCCCACAGAGCAGTCTCAGCTTTCAGAGGAGGTGGGGGTGAGCACGGAGCAGAGACCAGAGAGCTACCTGGCTCTGGGCTCCTGGGCAGGTCCCAGCGTGGCAGGGCAGGGCCGGGGGCCCAGAGGATGCAGGGGCGTCAGGACAAGCTGGCCCTGCCACGGTCCACCCTCTGGAGGGGAGCGGCGGAACGTGGGTGTCTGTCGCTGAAGCAGGGACGCTCCCAGGGGAGGTGATGGTGGAGCACAGGCAGGCCTGCTGCCGGGCCAACCAGTGGACACCAGGAGCGCGCCTCTGGTCTGCAGAGGGATCCGCGGCCAGGTGAGACCGAGCCCTTCCCAGGCTTGTGCCTGCCTGACCGCCGAGGGTGGGACTACGGGCCGCCCCAGCTCCTTCCCCTCCAGGTGCAGAGCCAGAAGGAGGGGTGGGCCCTGTCAGTCCTCAGCTCTGCCTCCAGCGCCCCCGCCCCAACAAAGATTCCAGGTCTCCTTACAGACTTGGGAGGAGGTGCTGGAGTGGGCTGGGGGCTTCGTGTCTGCTTGCTGCGGCTTCCAGGCCACCTGCAGTCCCCACCACCCAGGGCAGCAGCATTTTGCTCCTCCCATGGGACAGCCTGGTGCCCCTTCTGTGCCCGGGTGCCCCCTCTTAGGTCGGGGAGGACCCCTGAAGAAGGGAAAGCTGAGCTAGCTCCTGTTTCGTTTTCGGATTGTTGCTGGCGGAGAGAAACACGACAGAGTTTTGTGTGCCCATCTGCTCTCCTGCTGCCTTGCTGAGCTTGTTTACTATTTCTAAACATTCTTTAGTGGATCCTGGGGTTTTTCCTGACCGCCTAATCTCTGAACAGTTTTGCTTTTTCTTTTCCAATCCACATAGCTCTTATTTCTTCTTCCTGCAAACTCTTATTTCTTCTTCCTGGAAACTCTGGCTCAGTGGTGAATAAAACTCTGGCTCAACGGTGAATAAAAATGTCCTTCCCTTGTTCCTCCGTGGAGAGGAAGCTTTCGGTCACTCACCACCAAACGTGATGTTAACTCAGGGTTTTTCATTGATGTTCTTCACCAGGTTGAGGAAATTTCCTCCTACTCCTAGTTTGTTGAATGTTCTTAAAAAAAAAAAAAAAAGTTGCCTGCGCCGGGTCTTAGGTGTGGCACATGGCATGTTTAGTCTTTGTTGCTGTACGCGGGATCTTTTGAACTCTCAGTTGTGGCATGTGGGATCTAGTTCCTTGACCAGGGGTTGAACCTCAACGCCTTGCACTGGGAGTGCAGAGGATCAGCCACTGGACCACCAGGGAAATCCCTATTGAGTGTTCTTATCGTGAAGAATTGCCAGATTTTGTTAAATGCTTTTTCTGCATCTGTTGAGACAGTTGGAGCTTCCCTGGTAGCTCAGCTGGTAAAGAATGAGCCTGCAATGCAGGAGACCCCGATCGATTCCTGGGTCCAAAGATCCCCTGGAGAAGGGATAGGCTACCCACTCCAATATTCTTGGGCCTCCCTGGTGGCTCAGATGGTAAAGAATCTGCCTGTAGTACAGGAGAACTGGGTTTGATCCCTGCATTGGGAAGATCTCCTGGAGGAGGGCATGGGAACCCACTCCAGTATTCTTGCCTGGAGAATCCCCATGGACAGAAGAGCCTGGCGGGCTACAGTCCATGGGGTCACAAAGAGTCAGACATGACTGAGCGACTAAACACAGCACGTTGAGACGGTTGTGTGGTTTTTGTATTTTATTAGATATATGAGAGAAGGCAATGGCAACCCACTCCAGTACTCTTGCCAGGAAAATCCCATGGACGGAGGAGCCTGGTAGGCTGCAGTCTATGGGGTCACGAAGAGTCGGACACGACTGAGCAACTTCCCTTTCACTTTTCACTTTCATGCACTGGAGAAGGAAATGGCAACCCACTCCAGTGTTATTGCCTGGAGAATCCCAGGGACGGGAGAGCCTGGTGGGCTGCCGTCTATGGGGTCGCACAGAGTCGGACACGACTGAGCAACTTCCCTTTCACTTTTCACTTTCATGCATTGGAGAAGGAAATGGCAACCCACTCCAGTGTTCTTGCCTGGAGAATCCCAGGGACGGGGGAGCCTGGTGGGCTGCCATCTATGGGGTCGCACAGAGTCAGACACGACTGAAGTGACTCAGCAGCAGCAGCAGCAGCAGCAGATTGATATATTGTTGTTCAGTTGCTCAGTCGTGTCCAACTCTTTGAGACCCCATGGACATGCCAGGCTTCCCTGTCCTTCACTATCTCCCAGAGCTTGCTCCAACAAATGTCCATGGAGTCTGTGATGCCATCCAATGACCTCACCCTCTGTCGTCCCCTTCTCCCACCTTCAGTCTTTCCCAGCATCAGGGTCTTTTCCAATGAGTCGATTCTTCGCATCAGGTGGCCTAAGTATTGGAGCTTCAGCTTGAGCATCAGTCTTTCCAATGAATATTCAGGACTGATTTCCTTTAGGATGGATTGGTTTGCTCTCCTTGCAGTCCAAGGAACTCTCAAGAGTCTCCTCCAACACCACAATTTAAAAGCATCAATTTTTTGGCGCTCAGCCTTCTTAATGGTCCAGCTCTCACATCTAGACATGACTACTGAAAAAACCATAGCTTTGACTAGAAGGAGCTTATAGGCAAAGTATTGTCTCTGCTTTTTAATATGCTGTAGGTTTGTTATAGCTTTTCTTCCAAGGAGCAAGTGTCTTTTAATTTCATGGCTGCAGTCACCATCTACAGTGATTTTGGAGCCCAAGAAAATAAAATCTCTCACTGTTTCCATTGTTTGCCCATCTATTTGCCATGAAGTGATGGGATCGGATGCCATGATCTTCGTTTTTTGAGTGTTAAGTTTTAAGCTGGCTTTTTCACTCTCCTCTTAAACCTTCCTCAAGAGGCTCTTTGCTTTCCGCCCTAAGGGTGGTGTGATCTGCATATCTGAGGTTATTGATATTTCTCCCAGCAATCTTGATTCCAGCTTGTGTTTCATCCAGCCTGGCATTTTACATGATGTACTCTGCATAGAAGTTAAATAAGCAGGGTGATATAATGTATTACATGCTTTTAATTTTGCTTTTGGAGGGTTTTTTTGGCCTCAACACCAGCTTGTGAGATCTTAATTCCCCCACCAGGGGTTGAACCCAGGCCCTGGCAGTGAAAGCACTGTCTTAAGAACTGGACCACCAAGGGATTTTCTACATTTTTTGAATTTTGACTGTTAAATCAAGCTTGCATTCCTAGGTTAAATCCCACTAGGCGTGGTCTAGAATTCATTGTGTGTGGTGCTGGATTCACGTTGCTAGTGTTTTGGTGAGGAACTTTACACTCGAAAGGGATACTGGTCTGTAGTTTTCTTGTGAGGTCTTTGGTTTTGGTATCAAGGTAATGCTGGCCTTTTAGAATGAGTGCCTTCCTCTGGATTTTGGCAGAGTTTATGAAGGACTGGTGTTCGTTTGGACCAACTCTTGAGGGTTGAGTTAGCTCAGTTGTAAGAGGAAGCAGTGGAAACCCAGTGGACAGAAGCCTGAAGGTGGGAGCGTGGTGGATTTGAGTAACACCGGCCCTGGGCCTGGCTGGTGCAGGCACATGGGAGGTGGGGGGCAGGAGGAGAGCCCATGAGAGAGGTCCACAGGGCCCGGATCCGGAAGGGCTGGTGGGATGTGAGCAGAGCAGCGATGGGCATTGGGTGTGTGTTAGAGAATGTCCTGAGGGGAGGGTGATGGAGGAAAGAGACTGGAGGCCCAAAGGGAAGCGAGGAGAGGAAGTGGTGGCACTCAGAGGTGGTGGAGAGGGGCACAGGCAGGGGGGCTGGGGTGGAGGCAGCCTGGGGGCTGGGAATGCTGCTGGGAGGGGTTGGCAAGGGCACTGTGAATGGGCACGGAGCGAAGGGAGGCTGCTGGGAGAGGCCAGGGCTGGCTGCGCTGGCCTGACGTGGGAGCCGGTAACTAGGGGCAGGCAGCCAGGTGGGAGCAGGGCTGAAGCTAGCCCTGCCCGTGGCCCGTGTTAATCAGCAGTAGAGGAGGCAGAATGGTGGGAAGGCCACCACGGGCCTCTGCCAGCCTAGGGGGTCTCCTGGGAGAGTGCCCACCGCCTTCCAGGGAGGTGGGAGTTGCCCAGGACCAGACCCCTGACTCCTGCAGGGAATCCCGGGTCAGACCGGCGCCGCAGCCTTCCCCGGAGCGGGCACTCTCGCCCACCAGCCCCGCCTGAGGCAGGGCGGCCCTCGCCCCGACTGACCAGAACCCCTCAGGGTGGGGTCCGGGGAGAAGAAGGCATTTTCCCAAGGGCTCCGCCGCGCGGAGCCGGGTGGGGCGGGGGCCTTCTAGCCGCGGGGCCGTGAAGCCGGCTGCCCATTCGCCTCTGAGGCTTCCAGACTCCGGGCGGCCCTCTCGGGCGTCCTCCTCGCGCCCGTGCACCTCCTCGCTCGGGGCGGCCGCGGGGGGAAACGGAGGGCCGGGCGGGGCGGCGCCTCACCTGCCCCGGGCCGCGCGAGGGGAGGAGCCGGGGGCGGGGCGGTCCGGGACGGGGGCGGGGATACCCGGACGAGCTCCGGGCTGGGTGGGGAGTTTTTTTTTTTTTTTTTTTTTTTTTTTTTTTTTTTTTTTTTT
>NW_024070187.1:114421803-114490270 GCF_014754425.2 Oryx dammah | reverse complement strand
ATGGCGGGCGCCGGGCTGCGGCCGTGGGCCTGGGCCCGCCGGGAGGCCGCCTCTGGGGCCGAGGCGGCCGCCGGGGCGCGCGGCCCGGGGCCGTGTCGGTGCGCTCAGGGGAAGCGGATGCAGGCTGCCCCCCCGACCCCAGCTGGGCCCGCCGCGTGGACATCGTGAGTACCGAGCGGGACCGAGCCGGCGCTTCCGGCGAGAACAAAGGCGGGCTGGCGGGCGGGGGCCGGCCCCCCGCGGGTCTAGGGGCTCCGGGCGGGGCGGGGGCCCGTCTGTCTGCCGGCATCTCCTGGGGCAGGCACCAGCGCGGGGCCCTCTTCTCCCTACGCCCGCGGTGCTCTGTCCTGTGCCGGCCGGGCGGGCGCGGGGGTGGCGCGCTTTTGTCATAGCCTCCGCTGCTGGGGGACGCAGGACCGAGGGCTGGCTTTGTGTGCAGGGGAAGCTGGAGGGGCAGCCCTCGGGACCCGGGCAGAGGCCGAGGCCGGGGCCCCAGGGAGGAGTAGGCGTCCGGGAAGACGGGAGGCAGCGAACGTTTGGTGGAGCACTCAGGTTTGCCGAGAGCAGTGGTTTTCTCTGGGTGCGTGTGTGTGTGTCTGAGGATGGGGCAGCAGTTCCAGTAAGATTGGTCTTCTGGGTCTGACCCTGACTCCTCCAGCTTCACTGTGGACCCAGGAGGGACCAGGTGCAGGTGGGAGGGGGGCAGGCGCCGGACATAACAGCACAGGGCCGGGGGTGCAGTTCAGAGGGACCAGTAGAGGGTGGGCCGGAATGTGACTGGGCGTTGAGGTGCCTCACAGAGGAGGGCGTCTGAATCTGCGATTTGAGGGACGAGTAGGACTTCTCCACGTGAGGAGGGGTAGCAGTCAGGCGCAGGCTCGAAGTGTGAGAGGAGCCTGCCAGATTTCTGGGAGAGCGGCTGGAACAGGAGGAAGAGGCCGTGGAGTGGGGTCCTGGGATGGAGGGTCCTGTGTTAACCCCTGGGCAGGCAGCCTGTCCCCGGTGACTGCACTATGTGGTCCCTTCCTGAGTGATGCCCCAGGCTGATGGGGTGTATCCCAGCCAAGCCAACACATGGTTGTCGTGGCCTCGGCCGGCAGGCCGGCAGTAGTGTGTTCCCATCCCCAGCTAAGACACGTCCCCTTCCCTTTGTATTGTAGCTTCATGGCGGCCGAAGAGACCCACTGGCCTGTCCCCATGAAGGCCATCGGTGCGCAGAACTTGCTCACCATGCCTGGGGGTGTGGCCAAGGCCGGCTACCTGCACAAGAAGGGCGGGACCCAGCTGCAGCTACTCAAGTGTGAGTCTCCTGTGTGGGGGTGGGGGCATGAAGGGAGGCCCCGGGGATAGGGCTGAGCCTTCCTGGGCCTCTGTGGCAGGTAGCCCGCCTTCCTGAGCCTCTGCTTCCTTCCTCGCCATGGGCCCTCTGGAGTTTCCCGTCTGTCTCTGCTCATGCACCCCCGTGCCCTGAACTTGTCCTTTTTAGCCCCCAGGGCTGTGGGAGGGTCTGTGGTGCAGCAGCTGGGGGAGACTGGAGGGCATCGGACACACAATGCTGACCAGCTGGCCAGGGAGCTTCAGCCCGTGGCCAGGAGCTGTGGGCCCTTGTTGGTCTGGTAGGTCTGGCTCCTGGATGGTGCCCTCACCGTATCAGTTCGGTGTTCAGTGAACCAGTCACTCTGTCCGTAGTGAACCCATGTGCCAAGCCAACACCCATCTGGGTGCTGGGTCTCTGGAGAGCTTCATGAGACCGGGGCTCTGGTCCCCAGGACAGCAGACTGGGAGAGAACGGAGCCCCCAGGCCTGGGAGGTGCCGGGCTTCGAGACCCTGAAGGCCCAAGAGCATCAGGGCCTTGTCCGTCCCTCTGACCAGCTGCGAGGTCTGATGGGGTTGCTCGAACTGTGCCCTCTGCCAGGGACTCCCTGACCCTGTGCTGCCTGGTTGAGATGCCCCAGGCTGACTGGTTTGGTGTCTCCCTGCTCTTCTGAACTGGAGGCTCCAACGAGGGCCTGCAGCTGAGCTGCTCCCAGGCCTAGGAGGAGCTGCTCAGGGATGGGGCTTTCACCATCACTACCTGGGGTCGGCTCCATGTTGGGCGATGGGGGTGGGGTGCTCTTGTTGGCAGCATCTCTGGGGTTTTTTGCCCCCACCCTCATTCCATCACCTCCCAGCAGCTGGGCAGTACCAGCAAGGTGGCTCTGGCTTTCCTGGCTGCTGGCCCCGTCTTTGCCCTTCCTTGAGCCAGCTTTAGTCCTTGTTCCTAGGTGCCACACAGTCCCCTGAATCTCTCCCTGCCCCCGGAGGGACCTGCATGCCCATCAACCTGCTGCCCATTTAGACTCTGGCCTGGAGCCATCCTGGGCCTCTGGGCATGGTCCCCAGAGTGGGGCCTGCCCAGGACTGAGGCTCACCTGCCCTGCCCCGCCCGCAGGGCCCCTGCGCTTTGTGGTCATCCACAAACGCTGCATCTACTACTTCAAGAGCAGCACATCCGCCTCGCCGCAGGGCGCCTTCTCGCTGAGCGGCTACAACCGGTAAGTGCCCTGCTGACCGACCGTGCTGCTGGCTGCCGGGGCCAGCGGCTGCCCGCCGCCCGGCTCCCACTAAGGTGGGCCCAGGCCTTCCTGTTTGCAACCCCAGCCCTTGGACCAGCCCTACCTCTGCCAGTCCCTCCTCTCCTGAAAGCCAGCCCTCAGGCTTGGCCAAGGGCCTGGGGGCGAGGCGAGGGCCTCCTCCAGGGTTGGAACTCTCCAGAGTCTCCCTCAAGCCCTCCTTCCTCCCCATGCCTCCCCCTCTCCCCCACTGCCGCCTCCTTCTGGCCCGGAGCCCTGCCTGCTGGCCCAGGCTGTGCGCTGGGGCTTTAATCAGCCACGAGCCTGCCCCTCAGGGGCTTTGTGACTAATGGTCCGCTGGGCCGTGGACCAGGCGCCCGGATGGGATGGGGCGTGTTGGCGTGTGTGGGCCTGCCCTCAGCCTCGGAGACCTGCGTTGCAGGGTGTGATTCCTGGCTCTAGGTCTTGGGGTCACACCACCCAGGCCTTGAGGTCACTACACTCTGGTCCCCTGAGGAGGGCCTGGCCTTGTCTGCCTGGGAGAACCCACGGGTCCCATGGTGTCAGTGACAGGACGGGGACCCTTAGGAAGTGATTCTGGGCCTCTGTGCACATCCCGGCTTCCAGCCCAGTGCCAGCTCTGCAGGTGGAGGACAGGGGAGGCTCCAGGGCCCTGTGGCTGCCAGCGGGCACGGGGGGCGTGGAGCTCTGGGGTCCTCTGAAGAGGGACATTTTTTTTTCCTGCACCTGGAATATTTTTTATGGTATGAATCTTTCTTTTTATACCACTTTAAATACATTCTCTGTACATTCTGATATTTAGTCCTCACAACAGTTCTGTATAATAATCAGGGATGACGTTGCTGTCCCCATTTTACAGATGAAGTAGCTGAGACTCCAGAGGTTAAGGGGCTCGGCCAGGTTAGCCAGGAAATAGCCAGAAACTCAGATCCTCTAAGTGCTCTTCTTTCTATTTGTCTCTCTGTGCCATAATGACAGGAGCTAGAGGGACATTTCTTTTCCCCAGACATACTGCCTGGAGCCTGGTGGGGGTGCCGCCTTGCCCCAGGGTATGGTCCAGGCCCCCTGATGGCACCTGCCTGGGTGCCCAGCCTGACCACACGCCCCCGGCAGACGTGATCGTTCCCTGAACCCCACGTCTCAGCTGCAGGAACAGCCACGGTCACTTTTCTGAAGTGCTCTGGGGCACGCTTGCCTGAGAACAGGGGTGGGGCCGAGGTTGACCCGAGCCCTGTGAGGGTCCCCCAGCAGGCAGGCCAGGGGTTAGGCGCGGCCCCAGGCATCCAAGTAAAGTCTCGCTGTGGGGGGCAGTGAGGGTGGCATGTCCTTGACTCGGAGCCCTGCACCACTGCTTCCTGGAAGCCCTCCTGGATTGGCACTGTCTCTCACCGCCTGCCCTTGCCCACATGCTTCCCTTTGCTGCAAGCACCCAGGCCCCCAGCATGGGGGCGGGGGGAGGATGACCGTGTTCCTGGGGACGTGGTGCTGGGGGCCAAGGCCTGTCCAGGGGCCGGTCTGTCCTCAGGCGGTCCCTGTGGGCGGGGAGCAGATGGTGATCACTGGTACTGCTCTCAGGGTGATGCGGGCGGCTGAGGAGACGACGTCCAACAACGTCTTCCCCTTCAAAATCATCCACATCAGCAAGAAGCACCGCACGTGGTTCTTCTCCGCCTCCTCTGAGGATGAGCGCAAGGTGCTGGGGGCGAGGAATGGGCGCGGCCCCCATGCAGACCCTTGCACTCAGGGTGGCGGTCTCAGGAGGAGCCCTGGGTGGGCCGGCAGAGGGCCGCAGCACCCGAAGAGCCGGCCTTGGGGGTCGATGCAGACCGGCCCAAGTGGGGAGGGCAGGGCAGGTGAGCGCGGGTCCTGCCCGCTGAGGCCCTGGCTCACCTGCAGAGCTGGATGGCCTTGCTGCGCAAGGAGATTGGCCACTTCCAGGAGAAGAAGGAGCTGCCTCTGGACGCCAGGTGGGCGGGGCCTGGGGGTGGGCGGGGTGTCCCTCGGCCGGGCCAGGACTGTGAGCTGGCCCACAAACCCCTGGGGGCCGGGCCCAGGGTCTCCTCCTTGAAGGCTCTTCTCCAGGTGCCACCTGGGCCGCGTGTGTGTGGGGTGTGCCCCCGAGTGTGTAAGCCTGTGTGTGCGTGCGGCCTGTCAGGGGCGTCCAGCCAGGAGGCCTGGATTTGTAGTGGCTTAGTCCTGTGGTGGGCCAGCCTGTCCGGGTCTTGCTGACTGCACGGGGAGGCTGGCTCAGCAGGCAGAGGGCTCTCTGTGTGGGAACAGCACCTGCCCCATCCTTTCAGAGATGAGGGTTCCAGCGGGCCCCTGCCTGGGCCCCGAGGGCCGGTGCATCGGGGACCTGAGGCCTGGCACCAGGCCAGGCGGTCGGGCGTGCACCTGTGGAAGAACCACAGTGGGGCTGAGAAGGCAGTCGCCGCCCGCTCCAGTCTCCCGTCCGTGTGTCAGCGTGCGCCTCCTGTCTGAGTGTCTGCGTGTCCAGCTCTTCTGTGTGTCCGCACGTCTCTGTGCACGTTCTTCGTGCGCTCTTCTGTGTCTGCATTCCCGCTCCTGCGTTGGCGTCTGTCTGCGTGTCTGTGTGTGAGTGCGAGGGGCCCGCTGCCCTGCCCTCACTGCCTGCCCCACTCTCAGCGACTCCAGCTCGGACACGGATAGCTTCTACGGTGCCATCGAGCGGCCGGTGGACATCAGCCTGTCTCCGCACCCCACAGACAGCGAAGGTAAGAGGCATCCGGGGGCCCACCCCGCGCCCCTGCACAGCTGGCTGCTGCCCAGGAGGGAGGCATAGCTGACTGGTCTGCCTGCTCTGCCCCTTGGGTTTTCCCAGGCAGCCTGAGTGTCCTGGGTCTGGGCTCCCTATCCTGGCCCCTGCCTCCCTGAGCGGGTGGGATTCGGAGGGCCCTGCCTGGCAGCCTCGGGCCTGATGCCCTGTCTGCCCTGCAGACTATGAGCATGACGACGAGGACGACTCATACTTGGAGCCCGACTCCCCCGAGCCCGGGAGGCCCGAGGGTAGGTGGGGCAGCCCGCTGCTTGGGTAGTGCTTGGGGTGGGGAACGGGGCCTGGGGGCTGGACAGAGCCCCCCAGTCTGGGAGTGGTCATCCGGGTACGGCTCTGGGTGGCCTCTGGCGTGACCATCTCCACCTCGGGCCTCAGTTTTCTTCCTTCAGCTCAAGGGTTTGGAGGATCAGACCAGGAGAGGTTGGCTCTGGTCTCTGATCTCCAGTTATCCTGGGGTGGGAGAGGGGCGGTTCAGGGATAAGCCAGGGGGGCCCTACACTTAGCCAGGGCCTGGCTGAGCCGGGGACAGGAAGGCTAGCCCTCTGTGAGCACCTCTGGTGGCCGTGTGGTCACTCACCGCCCCACCCAGTCCTGCCTCCCAAAGCCAGGGCGATGGGCTTGTACCCGCACCGCTGGGAACACGAGGAGGGGTGTGGGAGGACCACGCCCCTGTCCTGCCCTCTGTCTTGTCACTTCCCACCGTCTGTCCCCATCCCTCTGTCCCCTGCCTTCTGTCTCCTTGCTCACTAGTCCTTACCCCACCCCGTTCTCCTCCCCCAGCTCCTCTTGCCCTTCTCGCTTTCATTATCCCCGGGGACTTGGCCCAGTTCTTCCACCCCGGCCTACCTGTTCCTTGACCTCTTCTCCAATGACCTTGACTTCTGCCTTCCTTAGTCCCCTCAGGGCCTCCTCTTAGCTCTTGTTGTTGTTGAGTCTCTTAAGTTGTGTCTGACTCTTTGCGACCCCATGGACGGCAGCACACCAGGCTTCCTTGTCCATCACCATCTCTTGAAGCTTGCTCAAACTCCTGTCCATCAGGTTGGTGAGACCATCCAGCCATCTCATCCTCTGTCATCCCCTTCTCCTCCTGCCTTCAATCTTTCCCAGCATCAGGGTCTTTTCCAGTGAGTCAGCTCTTCGCATCAGGTGGCCAAAGTATTGGAGCTTCAGCTTCAGCATCAGTCCTTCCAGTGACTATTCAAGGTTGATTTCCTTTAGGATGGACTGGTTGGATCTCCTTGCAGTCTAAGCGACTCTCGAGAGTCTTCCCCAACAGCACAGTTCGAAAGCATCAAGTCCACTCAGCGTCCACTAAATCTCTTGTAGCAGCTTGAACGTGTCATGAGCAGACCCAACCTGTCACCCCCCAGCCAGCTCCCGCCCTTCCTCCTCGCCTGTCGGTGGGAGTCCCAGCTGCCCTCTGAGCCCAATCCTGGGAGGCTTCCTGGTCTCCTCTCACTCTTGCCTACCCCTCCGGGAACCTGATGTGGCACCTGGACTTTGGGAGGTTTTGCCCAGGCTTTGGAGGGCGTCTGGGGTGGGCCCAGTGGCGTGAGGCGGGCCAGACCCAGAAGGAAGGCCACACCAGGAGTGCCAGGCATGAGGGTGTGGGATGGCCAGGCTGCAGGGCAGGGCCCCTGGCTGTCCACTGCCCCCCGAAGGGGTGCAGCTGCAGCCTCCAGCGGGGGACACCCACTTACCATGTGGCTTTCTTTGCTCTGTAGATGCCCTGATCCACCCGCCGGCCTACCCTCCGCCCCCTGTGCCCACGCCCAGGAAGCCAGTCTTCTCTGAGGTGCCCCGTGCCCACTCCTTCACCTCCAAGGGTCCAGGCCCCCTGCTGCCACCCCCGCCCCCTAAGCGCGGCCTCCCGGACACTGGCCCAGCCCCCGAGGACTCCAGGCGGGAGCCGCCGGCCCTGCGGTGGGTGGAGCCCAGTTCCAGGGTGCCCGCGGTCTCCCGGAGGATGAGCGACCCCCCGCCCAACATCCTGCCCCCTGGGCCCGGCCTCCGGAAAGCCCCTTGCTTCCCTGAGAACAGCAGCCCCAGCCTGGAGCCCCGGATCCCCGCGCATGGGGTCAACCCCTCCAGCACGGCCACGGCTGCCTCCTGGAACTGTGACAAGCTCAAGTCCTTCCACCTGTCCCCCCGGGGGCCACCCGCCCCTGAGCCCCCGCCTGTGCCAGCCAACAAGCCCAAGTTCCTGAAGATGGTAGAGGAGAGTCCCCCGGGGGAGGCGGCCAGGCGTGGACCCCGTGTACCCCCTGTGGCCCCTCGGCCGCCTCCACTGAAGCTGCCTGTGCCCGAGGCTGCAGACCGGCCTCCCGTCCTGCCCCGGCCAGAGAAGCCGGCGCTCCCGCACCTCCAGTGAGTCTGTGTGGCACGAGACACCCCCTGGCCTGGGACACCCCTCCCTGGCATGTTTACCCTCTGGTGACCCCGTTTCCCTGCCCCGGCCTCTCAGCCCATGTGGGTGCCAGGTGGCCCTGGCATGGGGGGAGCAAGGCTCCTTGATTGCCCTCCTGCCTGGACTGACCGGCTGCCCCTGAGGCCTGCTCCAGACCATGTGGGCTTCTTTGCCGGGCAATGCTGGGAAACACGTGTGTCACGGCAGCCCCCGCCCGTGGGGCCCTTGGCAGTGAAGGCTCTGGGTCCACGGGGCAATCCCTGAGTGGATGCTCCTGCCCGGCTCTCCCCGGGCGCCCTTGACTGTGTCTCGCTCCCCCCAGGGCTCTGTCAGCGCCGTGCCTGTCAGGACGTCCCTGGTGGTTCTGTCTTGTGAGGGGTCGCAGAGTTGCAGGCCGGGTCCCTGTGTCAGGCTCTGGGCCTGGCCCCGAGCGCCACAGGGCTGCCTGGGCCACAGCCAAGCGTCCACAGCACAGCCGCACACACAGCCTGGCGGCCCGTCCGGGTGGCCTCCCTGAATCCGCCCTGGAGCCCTGGAGGCTTAGGGGCACGTGGCCATTCGTGAGGGCGTGTCCCTTTGGCTCGGGCTGTTGGCATCTGTTCTCGGTGGCTGTCGGGGGAGCGTGGCTTGGCTGAGGCCACAGGGGTGGTCCGTGGCAGGGAGACCGCCCTCAGACCGGGGCCTTTTCCCCCAGCGTCTGGAGCTCAGGATGCCCCGGGCCAGCAATCCCAGCTCAGGCTTCCGGGCCTCAGGCAATTCCTGCTGCCCCAGGGCGGTCAGCACGGATACCCACCCCCCCACCACCACCCCCGCCCTGGAGCTCCACGGTCACAAGCCTTTGACGGCTGCCGGGGCTTCAGGCACCAGACCCCCTGGGTTCTGAGGCTCGGTGTGGTCACTCAGAGGGCGAGAGGGGGTCACCGAGGGGAGCGGGGCATTGTCCCATGTCTGACTGGCCTCCCTCTTGTCTCGCTCCCAGGCGATCACCCCCCGACGGGCAGAGTTTCAGGAGCTTCTCCTTTGAAAAACCCCGGAAACCCGTGCAGACTGACACGTCGCAGGCGGACGCTGGCGGGGAGGGCTCCGACGATGACTACGAGAAGGCGAGGCTGGGTGTGGGGTGCCCACATCTCAGTCGTTGGGGGGGTGGGGGGTTGCCGGAAAGCTGGGGGCTCTGGGGCTAGAGGGTCGAACCCGGTGCAAACGCCTGGCTCCCGACACAGCCTGGCAGCCAGCAGGGAGGAGGGGGCCCCCACCCCCAGTCTTGGGCCATGACCCTGACCCTGACCCTTGACCCTGACCACTCAGGTGCCACTGCCCAGCTCAGTCTTCATCAACACCACAGAGTCCTTCGAGGTGGAGAGGTCAGTGTGCAGTCCGCCTTTCTCCACGGCCTCGTTTTGGCAGACCTGAGGTTCTCTGCCAGGGCCCGCCGCCCCCGCCTCAGGTCTTCCTGCCTTTCTGTTCCCCCACTCCCGGGCTCTGTGCGTCTGCCCCCGTGGCCCCTGGTGCTCTCGGAATGGGGGAGGCGGGTGGGCCTGGAGGGTCCCTGAGAGCTGCCCGCAGGCGGCCCCCCTCCACGCAGCCGTGTCGTCGTAGGCTCTTCAAGGCCACGAGCCCCCGGGGGGTGCCCCAGGATGGTCTCTACTGCATCCGGAATTCCTCCACCAAATCGGGGAAGGTAGGCACCCAGGGAGGTGGGCCTGGGGTCACACCACCATCGGGAGTGATGCCCACCCCCCAGCACGGGCACGAGGCAGGAAGGAAAGGGTGGGGTTCCTGTTCCTGTACCTTGAAGGGGGGCTTCTTGAGGGTGGTGAGCCTGGTGGGACGTCTGCCGGCTCTGCCCAGGCCCCTCCAAGGGTGACTTGTGTGACCGCACTGAGCCTCAGTTGCCCCATGACTATCAGGGGCGGTCCCAGCGTGGACCAGACACGCGCTGCTGTCTCTCACGTCTCACCTGACTCTGAGGGCAGGAGCCCCGGGGCGAGGTTGCCCGTCGCGACCCTGCTCTGCGTGTGTGGGGCCGCCCTCCCCCACGGACACAGCCTTGACTCTGCTGCCCACTGGCTCCATCTCTGAGGGGCCTGCTCGGGGTCTAAGGTCATCGTCTTCCCGAGATGAGCGAGCCCTGTGCTACACGCCTCTCTCCCTGCAGGTTCTGGTCGTGTGGGATGAGACCTCCAGCAAAGTGAGAAACTACCGCGTCTTTGAGAAGGTGAGCAGGCGGCCTTGCGGAGGGCCCCAGGCGGGAGGGGAACCCTGCTCTGGGGCCTGGCTGGGGTCCCAGGAGTCTCCCTGGTGGAGCGCAGGCAGTGGGCACTCAGAGGCCCATGCCTCCAGACACCCCTCCTTCTTCCCCTCCCCTACTCCCGGCCCAGCTCTGTCCCCCACGGACCCCAGAGGAGATGGGGTGACCCGCCCCCGACCCTAGGCTTATCTGTAGACCTTGCCGGCACCCCCTGGGCGGGCGTTGCTGCCGAGCACCCCATTTCACAGGGCAGGCAGGCGGGCCAGTGCCCCTCCTGACCCTGCCCCCCTCCACCCCAGGACTCAAAGTTCTACCTGGAGGGCGAGGTCCTGTTTGTGAGCGTGGGCAGCCTGGTGGAACACTACCACACCCACGTGCTGCCTGGCCACCAGAGCCTGCTACTGCGGCACCCCTACGGCTACGCCAGGCCCAGGTGACAGCTGTGCTGCTTCGCACGGCGCAGAGGCGACCCCGTCGGCCCCGGCCCCAGGCCGCGCAGGAGGAGGCTGGCCCACATGGGAGGCTGGGCCTCCCCAGCGGACATCTCAGAGGAATCTCAAGGCCGGCCCCACCCAGCAGGCTGGGTCCTGGGGCCAGGCCATGCCCTGGGCCCCAGAGGATGGGGTAGGGCTCTCCCATCTCACCCTGCGTACTGCCCAGGGGCCCAGGACCGAGGCCGGGCTGGACTTCATGGACAGGAATGGAGGTCCCCCAGCACACCCACCCTGCACTGGGCTGGGAGCTCGGCAGGGCTGGCGTATTTGGGGTGGGGGGACAGGGGCTGGACCCCCCAGGAACATTACAACACAGGCTCCGTGTGGGGCCGGTGCTGAGCAATAAAGCACAGATGACTGTTGCACCGTGGCCAGGGCTAACTGAGTACCTACTCCAGGGTCTAAGCAGTGACCTCGGCAGGTCAGCTCGCCCTAAATGGTCGTCTTGTTTTCTAGGCACAGGTTGCTAAATGGCTTGCTCTTGGATGCACAGCTGGTCACAGGACAGGACCCCAGAGTCAGACAGTCTGTGTTCAAAGCCTGTGTGTGAAGGGCCAGATTCTGCTGCCGTGAGTCCTGTCCAGGGCAGTGAGGCTGCAGAGCTGAAGGCCCCACATGTCTCTAGTTGAGTCATTCGCTGGATTAACCAGCAGTTGGGAGACAGCCAGGCGGGAGGCTCTCCCAGCGTCCACTGTCCTCGGCAGTAGGGTCTGCAGGGGCTGGGAGCTTGGAACCCAGCTGGGGGTTCCAGGAAGGCTTCCTGGAGGAGGTGATGGCTACAGTGCGGTGGAAAGAGTGGGGCCCCTGCAGGCCAAGGATGGGTGGGGACGATGGAACCAGACGCCCAGGTGCTTTAGTCCGTACTCAGTGCAGGCCCAGCCCTGAGTACCTCCGTGCTTCCTGTCGTGGATTCTAGCAGGCTGGTCTCCCTGGCATGACCATCTGGGGTGAATTTCTTTTTTTTTCCATAAAAACAAGCTCAGCTGGTGTCAGGGCTGTCAGGGAACCCAGGGCCATTTGATCCTCCACACAGCCCTCTTTTGCTAGGAAAGAGGAATTTGCTGTGTAAAACCCAGGCCACAAGAGCACTCGCGCCCACTGGCACTGATTAAAGGTCCCAGGAGAAAGCCATTCACGCGTCCCCTCCTCTGCCCTGGGGCACATCCTGGGTGAGGTGGTGGTCAGAGGAGCAGAGAGGGGCCCCGGCAGAGATGTCGGCTCTCTGGTGGGGAAGAGTGCGGCCGTCTGCTTCCAGAAACTGGGTGTCCAGCACCAGCTCTGCAGATGTTTCCCACTTTAGCCTCTGGGGATGGGGGTGGGGAGGCGGTCAGGCCTCTGGGTGACCTGAGGGTCACTCAGGGTCACCCCCACTCGGGTCTGGGGCTCGGGAGCCCTGGTCTTCCTCCCCCAGCACCTCAGGGAACGAGCAGTTTGCCCTCCTTCACCCGCTCTGCCCTGAACCCCAGGAGGCACACCATTCCCGCGTGGCCGCCGCTTCCAGTGGGAACTGAAGTCAGAGATGCAGTCTCCAGCAGGGCTCGGGGTCTGCTGTGCTGGGGACTGCCACAGGATGCTACTGCTTTTAGCTGGCGTGCAGCTGCTTGGGAGCCAGCTCGCGTTTGAAGACCCTGAGCTGGAAGGTGTGGGGGTTCTCTGCTGGCCGCCTGGAGAGATGGAGCCTGTTGCTGCCGGAGGCCCAGCACAGAGCCTGCCGGGACAGCTGCCCAGCTCTGTGGACCACGAAAGCTCAGGGCCTCAGCTGCTAGAGTGTGTGGGTTGGGGGCAGTGGATGGGGCACCAGATGTGGTCCTCTGACGTGGAGGTGTGGGCGTCCCAGACCTGCCAGAAAGTTCTGTTCCCCACGTTGGCTGGAGGCTGGTTAGCACCGAGCACTTCCTGTACTCAAGGCGCTAAGCTGCACACTTGACTTAAGCTGCTGCTCCCCCAGCTCCAGGCAGACCATTTCACAGGTGAGAAAACCGAGGCGCAGAACGGCCTGGGTTTGCGTCCCAGCCGTGTGATCTGTTCTTTGCTGCTGAGCCCAGACCCTGGCGTCTGCCCAGCAGCCTCGGATAGGCATTGTGGGTGTCTGGTTAATCTGCACCCCCCAGGGTTCCAGACCTGCCTTCACCCAGCCAGGGGGACACAGCTGGGGGGGTGGCGGAGGACAAGGCCGACCCACCTCGCTTCTCTGCCCTCCCAGCCCCAGTTTGTGGGTAGACCTGCCAGGAGGCCCACCCGAGGGGTCGTGCTGCCCCTCATCTTACAGACAGGGAAGCTGAGGCTCAGAGAGGCTGCGCCGACCTGCCCAGCCCGACGGTTGAGTTCAGAGGTGGTTCAGTGCCTGCCCTTGGGAAGAAGCCCCAGCTGCTCTGAGGGCTCCTCCAAGCCAAGCACTGAGCCCTTCCTGCAGTTGATCAGAAGAGCGCAGAGAGCCCCTGTAACTTGTGTTAATACTGATTGTTTGTTGCAAAAACGTGCTTTTAGAACCAGAGGAGACCTGACGAAACAAACCGACCGGGATTGCTCCCACCCCAGCTCTGGGTCACATGGCGTGGACGCCCCCTGCTGACCCGGGTGGAGGGTGCTCCCAGCAGCCCCCGCTGAGCACTAGGGGCCTCGGCTTGGGGCCAAGGGGCTTCTTGCCCAGCGGCACTGGGCTGGCCTCTGGAGGGAATGGCAGGGCCACCCAGGGAACATCAGGAGAAGGAGCTGGCGATGGACTGATCTGCGTCCCTAGAGGAGGGGCAGTGAGGGGAGGACCGAGGCCCACTTCTGGCTGTGACCTGGCAGCAGGGAGCCCCTGGCCGGGCAGCCTGCACACACATTAGGCTCCCTGTCAGGGCCCCAGAGGTGGTTGCTGGTGGCCAGGCTACCAGCCCTCTATGGGGAGGGAGAGTCACAGGGCGTAGAGCAGCCCTGACCCATCTGCCACCCTCAGAAACCTCCGAGGCTGCCTGATGGCTGCCCCTGCGTCACCCTCCAGCTGCATCCTGGCCACACCCTGAGCTACTCAGAGATTAGGTGCCTCCTTTTCCCTTTCATTTCCTGTGGAATAAAACGCATTCAGAAAAGAGAACCACGCAGAGACGTACAGCGTAGCATTGCTATGAGGGGGACCAGCCCCCTGTGCCCTCCCCAGCTCAGCACCACGCCTCCCGTCTCCCTGGCTGTGGGGCCTCCTGCTGTACTACGAAGCCTGCATCTGTCTCCGTGCTTTCCTGTTTGTGCGCCTACGTGAGTGGAGTCATGGCCGTGCAAGCTTTGGCATCTGGCTTCTGCGTGTCATGTCTTCAGGTTTATCCAGGTTGCTGTGCATAGGTGTAGTTTCTTGCAGAAAGCTGTTCTGTTGATGGTATTGTAGTTCATGGATCCATTTTACTGTGGATGGACGTTTAGTTTGCAGTTTGGGACAATCACAGATAGTGCTGCTAGCAACAGTCTTAACTGTGTTTCTGACCCATGTGTGCATGAGTTTCTCTGGGGTGTGTACTCAGGACTCTTGGGGCATCAGGGCCTTCCACTGTTTCCCAAGAATTCTGCAGTAAAAGATCAGTGGTTCCACATCCTTGTTAACACTCGTAATTGTCAGACTTTTCTCCATCTTTGCCAATCTGGTGGGTGTATAATTATGGCTTTAATTTGCATTTAGCTAGTTACTACCGGACTTCCCTGGTGGCGCAGATGGTAAAGCGTCTGCCTACAATGTGGGAGACCTGGGTTCAATCCCTGGGTCGGGAAGATCCCCTGGAAAAGGAAATGGCAACCCACTCCAGTATTCTTGCCTGGAAAATCCCATGAACGGAGGAGCCTGGTAGGCTACAGTCCATGGGATCGCAAAGGGTCGAACACCACTGAGCAACCTCACTCACTCATTGGATGTGAGCTTGAGCAAACTCTGGGAGACAGTGAAGGACAGGGATGCCTGGTGTGTCGCACTTCATGGGGTTGCAAAGACTCTGATACGACTTAGTGACTAAACAATTACTGATGAGGCTGAGCACATTTCCACATATTTATTACCCATTTTGATTTTGTCTCCTGTGAAGTATCTATTCACTCTTCTGCCCATTTTCCTGTTTGTCTTTTTCTATTAATCTATAAGGATTATTTCTGTAGCCTTGATACTGTCAGTAACGTGTCATGTATATCTTTCCAACTCTATAATTGGTTTTTGGACATAGCGCGGGGTAAGGCTTCACTGTCACACCTCCCCACGGAGGGCTACCCCACCTTTTCCTGCATTGTTTACGTATAATATGTCCTTTCCCTAGGCATCTGCAAACCCTTTGCCGTCTGTCTGTACACGTGTAGGCCGGTGACTGGCCTCTGTTCTGCTCCGTTTGTCTGTCTCTGTGCCAATACCAGGCTGTCTTAATTGCTCCTGTGTGGTTAGTGCTGATGGGTTTCCTTGATGGCTCAGTGGTAAAGAAGCTGTCTGCCAATCTGGGAGACGCGGGTTTGATCCCTGGGTCCAGAACATCCCCTGGAGAAGAAAATGGTGACTCATTCCAGTATTCTTGCCTGAGAAATCCCATGGACAGAGGAGACCAGTGGGCTGGAGTTGATGGGATCACAAGAGTCAGACACAACCCATTGACTAAACAACAACAATTAGTCCTCATATCTGGTAAAGTAAGTCCATGTTTTGCTTTGAATGTGTCTTGGCTGTTCTGGCTCTTAGTGTTTCCAGGTAAGTTTTTTCTCCCATGTAAGTTTTAAAATCATCTAGTCAGTTCCATTAATGACAATTCAGTTGGTATTTTGACTGGGAGTTCATTACAGCTATTTGTCCTTTGCGGTCTTGCTCAGCTTTTGTGAGGTTTGATTCATAGGTATTTTGTATTCCCTTTATTGTATATGGTTTTAATTTTTTGTTCTGTAACGGTGGCACATAGGACACACTTTGTCTTTTAACTGCAGCGATTTGTCCATTTGTGTTTAACGTGATTAAATCTGTTGTATTGTTCTGTCTGTGCTGGTGTTTTTCTTTTTCTCTTGTTTTTTCTTGCTTTTGGATTGAGCAACCTTTTTTTTTTCTTTTCAAGCATGCCATTTCCCTCTTCTAATTTGAAAGTTATACAGTCTATTTCTGTTCTTAACTAAGTTTAGAGCAGTCAGTACCTTTACTGTCCTTCACAACACAAGGAGTTCAGGTGACATTTTTGGTTGTACTCGGTGGCATGCAAGATGTAAGTTCCCTGACCAGGGATCGAACTCATGCCGCCTACAGTGGAAGCATGGAGTACTAAGCTCTGGACTGCCAGAGAACTGCCTTCAGGTGGCTTAATTTCATTGATCTCATTGTTTGATATTGATACTCATTATTGTTTGTGTCTAATATTGTATTTTTTTTTTTTAAGCTCCTACATAGAGACTTCCTTGATACCTCAGTTGGTAAAGAATCTGCCTACAATGTGGGAGACCTGGGTTCGATCCCTGGGTTGGAAAGATCCCCTGGAGAAGGGAAAGACTGCCCATGCCAGTATTCTGGCCTGGAGAATTTCATGGACTGTATAGTCCATGGGTTTGCAAAGAGTCGGACACGAGTGAGCAGTTTTCACTCGCAAGACAGTATCACTCACAAGATACACAATACCTCCCTTTTTCTTTTTTTTTTTGGAAAAGGAAAGTGTACCGTCATAGCATTTAAACTTTTTATGGTTATAAAATATACGTAAGTTTACCATTTTAACCATTTAAAGCATACAGTTCCGTGGCGTTCAGAACCTTCACTTGTGAATCGTCACCACCATCCATCCATCCACTGAACTCTTCTCATCCTGTAAGACTGAAACTCTGTATCTGTTAAATAGGAACTCCCCATTTCCCCCTCCTCCAGCCCCTGGCAACACCGCTTTCTGTCTTACGAATTTGACTACTCAAGTCCTGCACTCCAGTATTCTGGCCTAGAGAATTCCATGGACTGTATGCTCCATCTCCATGGGGCCACAGCGTTGGACACGACTGACTTTCACTGGCCACTGGCAGGGCCCTCATACAAGTGGAATCATAATTTGTGTTTTTGTGACTGACTTGTTTCACTTAGCATTATGTCTTTTAAGATTCATCCATATTGTAGCCTATGGCACAATTTCCTTTTAAAGGCTGAATATTATTCCATTGTATGGACAGACCACATTTTGTTTATCAGTCTGTCAAAGACACTTGAGTTGCTTCCTCCTTTTGTTTATGGTTAATAATTCTGCTATGAACATGCACGTACAAATGTTAGTCTCATATATACCACGAAGTGGAATTGCTATGGTATATGGTAATTCTTTAACTTTTGGAAGAACCACCATACCATTTTCCCCACTGATTGCACCATTTTACATTTCCACCAGCAATGCACAAGCGTTCTAATTTCTCCACTCCTTGTCAATACTTATTTTCTTTTTTTAAAATAAAATGGCAATCCTAATCGATGTTAAATGATATCTCATGGTGGTTTTGATTTGCAATTTTTTAAAATGTTTAGTGATGTTGAGCATCTTTTCATGTGCTTATTGGCCATCTATATATCTTTGGAGAAATGTCTATTCAAGTCCTTTGCCCATTCCTTAATTGGGTTGTATACTTTTTGGGTGTTAATGTGTAGGTAGTGTTTCCTATATGCAGTTTTCTTAAGATTGGGTTCTTCAGAAGCAAAACTTTGAAGAGGAATCTTGTGCAAGTGATTTATTGAGGGAATGTTCTCAGGATAAGCTGAATGGGGGAATTAGGATAGTGCCAAAGAAAAAACAAGGGAAAGAGGTGGTTCAGCTGGAGACTAGCTTAACCTGGACCTAAGGGAATCTCTGGAGTATGACTGTTCTACATAGTTGGTTTTGCTTTGAAGGGACCAGCCTTTTGTACCCCAGATCAGCCAGTTATTGTCCAGGTAGGGAGATAACCTCCTGGGTGAGGCAGCACTCTGGAGAAAGGGGGTCCGTGGCAATTAGCAGCTCACACTCACAGCACCTGGAGAGTGGACCACTTGTAGCACACACCCAGAATAGGGATGTGGGCTGGGCACCAATGGTGACTACTAAGTCCACCCCTTGAAGGGCTCAGATCCACTTGATGTTTCTCACATTCAGTTCAGTCCATTGAGACATGGACTCTTCAGTGTTTTCACTGGTCCATGTACCTGGGAGAACTTCTGGGTGATGGATAGAGGGATAAACTGCGTGGCCCCCACTGCTGCAGCTGGCCTCACAGCCACACTGATACCCAATACCTCACTTTTCCACCATGCATTCCAGACTGTTCTTCTCAACTCGCCCTCTGGCTCTGGGAGAGCCCTGTGCTTATCAGGCCGTGTTGCCGCATCTCACGTTATATTTGTCACCTTTGTTTGACCTGGGTCTTTTTCCTATCTTCTGTGTCACCACTTAACGTGCTCAGCGGTTGTCCACTCCCCTCCTCCCTTCAGCGAGCCCCCACTGACATCTCCTGTGGGCCAGGCTTTTTGCTGGGGACCGTCTCTTATCCACGGAGAGTGTCCCTGACTTTTCTGCAGACCAGGCCAAGGAGGACCCTGCTGGGAGGGCAGGCCTGGATTCCACACTATTCCTTCACTGCCCAACTCTGGGCCTCAACTTCCTATGGTTATAAAGGGAGCTAGCCCATATGGCTTCTGTGTCTTCTGGGGACTCCTATGAGACCAACAGGAGGGGCAGTTTGGGGAGGCGCCTCCAGGTCACTGGCAGATGGCCTGGTCTCCCCCGATGCCCTGGTTCTGAGAAGGTCCCTGGTGCTCTCGCTCATCTGGCATCAGCACGCCAGGCTCCGGACATCAGGCAGCGGCCGCATCGACGGAGCCTAATCAGGATCCACAGGCCTCGCTGTCTTGGCCCCACCCTGGCTGCCAGCCCGGCCCCAAACTCTGGGCACAGGGGCACAGACTGGGCACAGGGGCAGAGTCCGTCCGCTGGAAGAGTGGGCGAGTCGGGCAGGGAGAGAGGCCTGGGGCTTCAGGCCGAGAAGGGCCTGGAACGGATCCTTTGGAGCGAGCTCCTGCGCGTCCTGCGAACCTGCCCTCCAAGAGCCTGACCAACAACAAATGAATGAGGCTTCCAAGAGCCCGACCATCGACAATGAATGAGTGGCCGAGCGGCTTCGGGTGAGCGGGCGCCGCCGGCACGCCGGCCCGACCTGTTTCAGCGACGAGGCATGTGGGCCTGCGAGCGGCCGTCCCCACGCGCTGGACCCCGCCCGGTCCGCAGGACCAGGGGCTGGGCGGCCGAAGTCCGACTCTGCCAACAGGCGGCAACCCCGCCCGCTCAGGCCGCGCCCCTCGCCGCCTCGGCCCCGCCCCGCGGCGCCGCCCGCGCCCAGCCAATAGCAGCACGGGTTGCTGGGAGGTGCGGCAAGGGCTGGGCCTATGGAGTGGCGCGTTGTTGGGCTGCGGCGCCGCAGGCCGCACCCAGCTCGGGCGGCTGGGGCTGTGAGGAGGGCTGAGGGGGCGGGAGGCCGGGCGGGCCGGGGCAGCGGGCCGGGGCAGCGGGCCGGGGTTCGCGCGGCGGACAGGGGGCGGAGCCGGAGTCGCCGGAGCGGACGGGCGGCTGTCGCACTGGGACCTAGGAGCCTTCGCGCTGCCCGCCATTCGCCTCTGAGGTGAGGCTGGTGCGCAGCGCGGCGGCGGGCTTGGGGCTGCAGGCCGAGCGGCGGGCCTTCGGCTGCGGCACGGAGGGCGGGGGCCGCCGTGGGAGGGGTCCCCGCCTTTCGGCCGTCGGCCTTGAAGGGCGGAGGCGGGGGGGTGCCTATATCCTGCAGACCCTCGGCCCCAGGGGCTGGTCTGTGGAGACCGCTGGACAGCTTGTCGGTGGGCTGGGTGGTGGGCTTCGGGGGTCCCTGTGGAGAAGGAGGGCGCGGGCTGGACGGTGGGTCGGCGCGGTGGTCGCGGCGGCCCGGCCCGTGGCCCCGCGGTGCCGACGGCTCCAGGCTTCGTGCACAGACGCAGGCAGACGCGGGCATCCGGATCTGCTCTGTTTTTTTTTTTTTTAAGAAAACGAGACAGCTTCTGCCGAAAGAGAGAAGCCACACCTGCCTGCGGACGGTAACAGGGCTGTCCTGCAGCTTGATTAGGGAAGGGGCTGCCGCTCCTCCTCGCCCTCTCTTTCCTTTCTTTTTCGTCTCGGGGAGTGTCAGAGGGTTTCTTGCCTTTTAACCGTTTTATTTTTGCTCGAGTAATTCATGGTCAGGAGATTTCGTAAGCTTTTGCGTTCACTTCATGCATTTTTACCTTAAGTATTTGTTTGGTTAACCTGGAACTTGCCCATATGATTTTATGCCTAAATGACAGAAAGCAATTTGTCATATCCGCACGGGCCAAAAACAGCTGAGCATGGTATGCAATGCTGCTTGTAAGTTGTTACAGAAGGATTTTTTTTTTTTTTTTTTTTTTTGCGGGTGAAAAATGTTACTTCTTAATGAGGATAGGAAATAAGCTGTTGTAAGGTCCACTCTCTCTTTGCTTAAACACATCAGTGAAGGCTCCCAGTGGAGTCGATGAGCATCAGAGAGGGGAGGGCACCCCAGGCAAAGATGAATTATATGAGGGTGACGTTGTACAGCTGGGGTCTTTAGTTAGCGGGCAAGTGCCAGCCCACGTGTAAATTAGTTATTTAAATCCAGAATCTTGGTATTCTGATTGTGGGTTACACTAGAATGGTAAAGTTGTTTTTTAAGGAAGTGAATGGTTCTGGCAGTCCCACCTTGTTTTTCAGAGTTTTGATGTGGTTTACAGCAGGACAAATGGTATGGTTTTACTGCTTGTGTGGTTTCAGTTACAGAGGCTCACCGAAAGACGTGAATCTAAATTCTACCCAGTCTTCAAAAGGTGGGATAGTTTCCTCTCTAAAATATAATTTATACAGCTAGCCATTTTCTCCTTTAACTCTTTGATGTTGTCTGATATTGGTAAGGTTTTGTTTGGTATTCAGTTGTTATTGATTTTGCTCTAAAAGGCGTTTCTTTAGATGGTTATTAGTTTTTAGTTAGTTCTTTCAAGTTGTCCTTGTATTGAATCAGTAAATACTGAAACGCTTTAAAAGATACTTTTGAAAAATAATCAGATATCCAACTGGTTTAAAATTTTCTTGATTGTCATAATTTTTAACAGTTTGACAGCTAATATCAAAGAGACATTTGTATTATGTGAAACTTAGGGATTAAATTGGACTTATTTATTTTTACATGTTTAATTCTTCCCACCACATGTAGAGAGACTAGTGTAATGAACCTCTCTCCCCTCATCGAGCTTCAGTAGTTATTTTACTCATGGCTCGTTTTGCTTTACCTGTATCATCAGACCCAAGATGTCAGATGATTTTAGCTGTTAAGTGTTTCTGTATGTGTATTTTCTTGATTTTAAAAGTTTTGAATCAGGATCCAAAGGCGTACGTTGTGACATGTTTTAATCTATAGGCTCCTCTTCCATCTTTTGTTGTTGCTTGTAGTTTATTTGTTGCTGAAATTGTTGGTTTGTCCTGTGGAATTACTCACAGTCTGGATTTTATTCTGTTTTGTAGCTTACGTCGTATTTGCTGTAAACGTAATGTAATTTAGTTAGAGCTAAAGGCGTTATCAGATTCAGGCTTGATTTATTTTTGAGTAGGTTAGTAGCAGATAAGGGTTAGTAGTCTTTTAAATCGAAGTATAGATGATACAGTGTTTTAGGTGTATATCAGATCCATATTCTTTTCAGCTTCTTTCCGTTATAGGTTATTAAAAGATACTGACTATAGTTCCCTGTGCTATATAGCAGGTACTTTTAAATCTGTTTTTATATAGTGATGTGTATCTGTTAATCCCAAATCTCCGATTTATTCTGCCCCCTCTTTCCCCTTTGGTAGCTACAAATTTGTTTAGTCTGTGAGTCTTGTTTCTGTTTTGTAAATAAGTTCATTTGTATAATTTTTTAGATTTCGCTGAAGTGATATCATATGATGTCTTTCCTTGTCTTGCTGCACTTAGTGATAATCTTTAGGTCAATCAGCGTTGTTGCAGGGAGTCTTTCTTCATGTTTGGATCCCTTAATGCTCAATGTTTAGAGTCATTCTTTAATTAGGTATTAAAAATGTCGATATTTTAATTATATAACTTCATCATTTATTATCTGGAATATTTGTGTAAAGAGCAATTTCTCTTCCTTCATTATTTGGTTACCTTGAATTGTAACTCTCTTAGGAAAGGCAGGATAAATGCTTAATCCTGCTACATTTTATATTAGTTTTCAAAATCATGAGTTGGCATCCTCCGAAAGTAGCCAGTGAGTTGTGTATATGTATCTGTGTCATTGTGAATTCATGGATTTAAACGTGTTTATATGGTTCAGTTCATCGTAGATCCTTATTGAGACTCAAATTGTTCCATCATTGTGTAATAGAATCTGTTCAAATTGGCTCCTAAATCCTTTACACACAAGTCTTTGATTGCTCTTTTTTCTGGTATGACAAACCACACCAGGCTCATGTTGTACATTTTTTTGTCCCAGCCCTGGAATGATCATTTCTCCAAGCGGCCTTGATTTTTTTTAATGAAAAAATAATGTTTAGTAATTAAAGTCTGTGCCGTGGAGTTGTTTATTGCTGCTAAGTTGATCATTGATCTTTTCAGTGCACACATGGTGGATTACTGACACTAAAGCAAGATGACAGAATTCTGTTTAACCTTTTTAATCTCGAATGTGTCTCTTTTTTCTTCTGAGACAAACATCTTGACTCTAATTACTCATTGTTTTATCCTACACTGTATTTCAGTATCAGAAGAGTAATATGAACACTGCCACCAACTAGTAAAAGGTGTTTAAGAGGCTTTTTTGTATCCTTATTTGGAATACGTAGTCAAATTATTGTGTTTTAAAGTTGCTTAGACTAGTTACTGCATGATTTTGCTACCACTGGATGTGTAGTGTTCTTTTGTTTTTTATTTTGTTTTCAGTGTTTAGGAATTGCATTTTTTTTCAAATTGAAGAAATATCATGTAAGTTACAGGTATACAGTGTAGTGATAAATAATTTTTCAAGTTTATACTCCATTTATAGTTATTAAAAAATACTGGCTAAGGAATTGCTTTTTGTCTTGTTTTGAGGTTCCATGTATAAGTGGGATCATGTGGTATTTGTCTTTCTGTCTGACCTAATTTCACTTATAGTGTTCTCAGGGTTCATGCATGTTATAGAAAGTATCAGAATTTTCTTCCTTTTTAAGGCTAACATTCCATTGTATGTGAACACCACACTTGTTTATTCATTCATCCCTGTGCAAATATTTGGTTTGCTTCCACAAACCAGCAATTGTGAATACTGCTGCTATGAACATGAACGTACAAATACCTCCTTGAGACCCTACTTTCAGTTCTTTGCGTTATTTATTCAGGAATAGAATCGCTGGATCAGATGGTAATTGTGTTAAAAACTTTTGAGTAACCATTGTACTGTTTTCCACAGTGGCTGTACCATTTTATTGCTCTATTCCCACCAGTAGAGCAAAAGGACTCCAATTTTTTCACATCCTTGGGAACATTGTTTCCTTTTTTTCCCATAGTAGCTGCAGTGGTCATCCTAATGGATATGAGGTGGTATCTTGTAGTTTTGATTTGTGCTTCCCTAATGCCATCAGGCTTTTTTCCCCACTTAACATGTGGCATCTGGGCCAGACTGTAGTATAGACATATTTCTCATTCCTTTCAGTTGCATTGTGCTCCTGTATATGGTTGTGCCATGCTTTATTCAGGAAGATATGACTGCTTTTTAATGAATGTTCTTGTCAATTAATGGCCATTTTTTTCACTTATACTGTAACTTGGTGAAATTTTTCTGATGCATTTAAAGTGATCAGAATGGTAAGTACTTCACATAAGTGTGATGTCATACTCTTGAATTCTGTTCTGTTGAGAAGACTTCAGCATTCTCTCTTATGTGGTAGTTAGCCAATACTGATGTTAAAAGCTTTCACTTTCACTTTTTTTTTTTTTTGCTTTTTAAATAGCTGCTATTTCAGTCCCTCAACTGCAATAATACAGTTTGGAGTTGGCTTCAAAAATGTCATTTCTAACATCATCTAATTGATATTGACACTATTAATCCAGTTGTAAATATCACATTTTAGTAATCTTTTTCTGTTATCTATTCTCTTATGTATTACCTGTTTTCATAATCACTGAACTCTTGAGTATTTAGCCATTAAAGTCTAATATACTAGACCCGTAGACTTTAGTGTGTGAAAACCAGTGCTTATAGCTGTAGTCATTAATGCTGTCTGGTAACATCAATTTTGTCAGTTCTACCTTCAGAATATGTCCTGGATCAGTCCTGTCCCATTGCCACTGTTACCACCTGGGTCCCAGTGGCTCTCATATCACTCTTGGACTACCATAGCAGCGTGCAGCTGGTCCCCCAGGTCCTTTCTTTCTACTTAATCTCCACCTGGCAGCCAGAGTGATTTAGATACAGTAGAAATTAGATCATGGTCTGCCTTGCTAAAACTGCTCAAAGACCAGTGAAGTATTAATAGTTGCCTTTAGGTAACAGTGTGGCTGTTGGATAGAGGTGGGAAGAAGCCTTATGTTTCACTGGATAACCTCATAAATAAACCTTTCCAGTTTTGATTCATGCAATTGGATTATGTACTCAGAATAAATTAAGCAGTTTTACAAACAAATCAATCCAGTGACTTCCCTTTATACTTAGAACAAAATCCAAATTTCTTCTTCTTTTTTTTCTGTCTGTGCCCTATGGCTTAGGGGAATGATCCTGACCAGGGGTTGAACTGTGACCCCTGGCAGTGAGAGCACTGAGTCCTAACCACTGAGTCAGAGCTCCCCCAGTTTTACAATGATTGCCCAGCTCACTTTTTTCCATTCTTCACTTGTCCATTTATGCTGCATTTACATGGCCTTCTAGAACCTGTCTAGCTCTTATTATTATTATTATTTTTTTTACTGAGCTGTGAAGGTGGGGTTACTGTCCACATTGAGTGTATACATTGTGGTTAAATGCCTTTGGACTTTCCTTCGATATCTGTCACTCCCTCTGTTTAAATGACTATTGAAAATAGGGATATGCTTTTAAGTGGCAACACAGGTTTTCTAAATCCAGTTTATAAGCTTAAATTTTTATCTTTTTAAATACTGACTGTGTGCTAGGCATTGTACTTTTTATATGTGGGAGCCAAAAAGTTCTTTCAGGTGTTTTCGTAAGATGTTTTGGAAAAACCTGTATGATTTTCTTTTTTGCTGGCCCAATATTATCTAATTTAATCCTTAAAACAATCCTATTGAGTGGATACTATTTTCATCTCATCAGATGGAAAAACCAAGAAAGTTTAAGTGATTGCCAAGGTCGCATAGGAGGTGTTGGAGCTGGGGTTCAAATCAAGGGTGTCTGGCTCTAGAGATGATGCCCTACACCACCAGGCTGTGCTGCCCGCCTTCTATATACTTCCTTAGTCCTGTCACTTCAGTCGCCTGTAACTGCTGACTCTGGTCTTCCCCGTGAGGGCAGAAGCTCTGCCTTGTTTATCACTGTTTCCTGAGGCTAGCACAGTGCCTGGAATAGAGCAGGTCCTTAAGAAATGCTTGTTGCGTTAGTGATCTTCAGTTAATTTTTTAAAAGCTTAGCTGTGAGAAATAAAGTTCATGGCAAATTATTAAAGGCTCATCTGTTCCCTCAAAGCAGAAGTTGACAGACTTTTTCTAAAGGGCCAGATAATAAATATCTTAGACTTTGAGTGAGTAAGAGTCGCTCAGCCATGTCCAACTCTCTTCGACCCTATGGACTGGAGCTCCCACCAGGCTCCTCTCTCCGTGAGATTCTCCAGGCAAGAATAGTGGAGTGGGTTGCAGTTCTCTTCTCCAGGGGAACTTCCTAATCCAAGGATGGAACCCAGGTCTCTTGCACTGCAGGCAGATTCTTTACCAGCTGAGCCACCAGGTCTTTCCTTAGGCTTTGAGAGCTCTATGATCTCTGTTGCAATGAAACTATTCAGCTTTGCTGTTGCATGAAAGCAGCCGTAGGTCATTCGAGACACGACTGTCCAATAAAACCTTATTTATGGATGCTGAAATTTGAATTGATTTTTATGTCCATCATATATTTATGTTGCATATATTATTTTTTTCTAGCCTTTAGAAATCAATCAAAGCTTGTGGTCTTTATCAAAATAGGCAGTGCGCTGGACTTGGCTTCAGGTGGAGCATCGTTTGCTGACTTCTGTCCAGAGTTTAAATTTTTTCGTTAGACCAGGTTAGACATCTGCCTTCTGCCCTTCTTTGTTTTGCTTGCCAGTGGACTTTCTTTTGTTGCTTCCTGCTTTGGTCTGCAGTAAGGAACTATGGAGGAGAAGCACTGTCCTGAGATGCCACCTGATACTGGCTGCAGGGCTGTCGTTGTGGGCTTTATCCATTATAGTAAATGAAATAGACTCCCCTTTGTTCAGGAAATCTGCTTCACTTTTCTTACTAGAAGTTTCAGCTTCATTATTCTGGTTCTAACCCAGAATGAATGTTTGTCCTTTAGATAATATATTTCAGCTGTGGTTTAATAGTGAGTACTTCTTGGAGTTGGAAAGACCTGGTTATACCTAGTTGTTTAACTTTCTTCACTAAATCTTTTATTGAGTTTAATTTTTATTTTATTTTGGAGTATAAAACTAATGTAACTAATTTACAATGTTGTGTTAGTTCCAGGTGTACAGGAAAATGATTGTTATACATATATCCTTTTCTTTTTTTTCAGATTCTTTTCCACTATAGGTTAATGCAGAATATTGAGTAGAGTTCTCTGTGTCATACTGTAGGTCCTTGCTGAGAATTTTATATATGGTAGTGTGTATATGTTAATCCGAAACTCTAAACTTATCTCCCCCTCTCCTTTCCCTTTTGGTAACCGTAAGTTTGTTTTTGAAGTCTGTGAATCTGTTCTTTGTAAATAAGCCCATTGTTATTGTCTTTAGATTTTGCACATAAGTGATACATGGTATTTGTCTTTCTGTCTTAACTTCACTTGGTACGATCATTTCTAGGTCCTTCCCTGTTGCTACAACTTTTGCTAGGTTAATCTTAAGCTAGCATTATACCTGGCCCAGAGGAAGAATCCAGGAAATGGCAAAGCTCCTTTTCTACCCTCACCTCCATCACTTTCTCCACCTCACATCCTTGGACACATCACTCCCTTTTTTGAACTTTAGTTTCCCCATCTGTACAGTGGGTATGATAATGCCATCCATAAGTACTTCAGAGAATTGGTGTGATGATTTGGGACTTCCCTGGTGGTCCAGGGGTTGAGAGTCCACCTCACAGTTCAGGGGACATGAGTTCAACTCCTGGTCAGGGGACTAAGATCCCACATGCCGCATAGTGACTAAGCCTGCATGCTCTGGAGGTGCAAATGGAGAGCCTGTGTACCACAACCCAATGCAGCCAATACATAAAAACAAATATTAAAAAAAAGAATTGGTATGATGATTAAATTAAAAAGTATTTTGTAAGCTATAGGTGCTGCTTAAGTGTGTTGAGTTATTATCACATATTTAGAATATGCTTGAGGGCAAAAACGAGAGAGGAATCATCACTAATGGTGCATTAACTTCTCTTAAACGCATCCCCAACTATTACTTATCTTATGCCTTTGGGTGTGAAAGATTGTGCTGAAAAAGCTATGCAATACATATTGTAGCTCATCTGGCCAAATGAGAGGTTAGGGTTTGAGAAAATGTAATGCTTATAATTCAGAGGTGCCATTGCCATAGAAGCTTTCTACGCAGAATGGTGAATCTGAGCCAGAAGTCCTGGAGCTCAAATCCTTGGGGCTAACACCGTCTCGCTTTTACCTTAAAGATGCTTCACTGTCTTCTTGCTGCATCACTTCACACAGGTGGTCTGCTGCCACCCTGATCTTTGTTCTTCTGCATAGCTTGTCCTTGTTCTTTGACTGCTTTTAAGGTTTTCCTATCACTGGTTTTGAGTTTTATTTTGATGTGCTTTTCTTTAATTTCTCTCTTTATTTGACCAGTTCTTAGTTGTGGCATGCAGGATCTTTGGTTGTGGCATGTGGGATCTAGTTCCCTGACTAGGGATTGAACCGGGGCCTCCTGCACTGGGAGCAAGGAACCTTAGCCGCTGGACTACCAGGGAAGTCCCCTGATGTGCTTTTGAATTCAGTGGGTTTTTCTTTTTCTTTTTTTCCTGTTTCTTGTGGTTGGGGTTCATTGAGCAGCTTTCTTGGATCTCTGGGTTTATAGACCTAAATTTATAGATCCAAATTTATAGATCTGTGGGTTTGTTCATCAAACTTAAGAAAATTTTGGTCATTATCTTCTCATGTATATTTGCTTCTCGATGTTGTCTTTGAGAACTCCAGTTCCATTCATACTGGACTATTTAAAGTTGACCAACAGCTCAGGGATGCTCTGTTCACTTATTTGATTGTCTTTTTCCTTTGCCTTTTTTTTTTTTTATTGCTTTGTCTTCAGATTCACTACTCTCTTGTACAGTGTTTAATCTACCATGAATCTTGTTCAGTGTAAATTTTCATCTTATGTGGTATAGCTTTCAAATTTAGAATTTCAATTTGTATCATTTTTATATCTTCCATCTCTCTACTTGAGGTTTTGAACGTATGTAATATAGTTGTACTGTTTTAGTGACCTTGTCTATTAATTTTAACTTGACTTTCAGTTCTCGGTTGGTTTGACTGATTTATATCTCCAATATGGATCTTGTTTTTCTGCTGCTTTGCTTGTTGGGTAATTTTTTATTGGATTCTAGACATTGTGAATTTTACATTGTTGGGTTCTGAATCATTATTTCTTCCTATAAACATTCTTTTTTTTTTTTTTTTTTTTTTAAATATAATTGTATTATTTATTTGGCTGCTCTGGGTCTTAATTGTAGCATGTGGGATCTAGCTCCCTGACCAGGGATCGAACCTGGGCCCCCTGCACTGGGAGCTCAGAGTCTTAGCCACTGGACCACCAGGGAAGTCCCGTATTTCTTCCTATAAACATTCTTAAACCTTGTTTGCTCTGTTTTGTTAGCAGTAGGACTTTAAAATTTTTACTACGTTGTAGGTGGTGAATGGCCACATTTTCTTTTACCTAAACTCCTAGCCTCCTGTGGAGAAGGAAATGGCAGCTCACTCCAGTGTTCTTGCCTAGAAAATCCCATGGTTGGAGTAGCCTGGCAGGCTACAGTCCATGGGGTCCCAGAGAGTCTGGCACGCCTGAGCGACTTCGCTTAGCCTCCTTGAGAATGGAAAGTCACTGAAGCAACAATAACAGCAACATTTTACCTGCTTTACCTGTGAATCTGATAAAGCATTTTGTTTTTATTTTCCCCTGTGCTTTGGCAAGTTATTTTGGTAAGTAGAGGGCTGTCCTTTTTTGAATTTCCTTTAGTCTGAGGTTTTAAAAGCTGAATCTGAGAGTGGGTTAAGTAGCAGATGAAATATGCTGATACCTGCTCAGTTTGTTCAGTGCTTACTAGCTGTCACATGGCTCTTTCAAATATTTAAAGTATTTAGGAACTTTGACATAGCATAATATTAAACTTTAACAGAGCTGTATAATAGTTCATGCTTGTTCTGACCTTCTGTATACAGGAGGCTTGAGTTGGAAGGAGTGAAGGGAAGCAGGTTTAATTTCGTTTGCCCTTTGAGCTTTATTCCAGAAGTAGCTTTTAAACAATTGTTGTGCCTAATGTATAACACTGTTTTTGATATCTGTTAGCTTAAAAGTGTTGAGCATATTTTGATATCATTTTATATTAATTTAAAATATACATAAGAAAAAAATAGCATTTTTCCTACATGGGAAAAAATAGCATTTTTAAATGCAGTAGGAGTGAAGTCTGGAGGACACTTAAATTTTAACTGAACAGTATCTTGAAAACCCCCTCTGCCAGGATAAAGTGACAACAGTAATTTTTAAAATGTTATTTTGCAAGGATATTTTCCATTCTGTAGCCTTCATTAACTTGGAGTCCCATTTCTTCACATATAGTTATTGAGCACCTGTTTTGTTCTGGGGACTGCTCTAGGCACGATAAACAGAGCAGAGGATAAGATGCATGTCCCTCTCTTGGGAGCTTCAGTTCTAGAGTGAGAGATGAGGTAATTAAGCTCGACTGTCATTAGTAATAACTGCTGTGAAGAGCACAGAAGCAGAATAGGGGACGGAGGATGATGGCAGCAGGGTCTGTTGTAGATGGGAGGGTGAGGGAGGCTTCTCTGAGGAGGTGACATTTGATTAGAGATGGAATCTGTGTGCATCTGGGGGAGAGCATTTGGGCAGTGGAGACCCATCTTATGGTCCGTGGTTTCTTGTTGCCTGTTGGTGGGGGCAGGTAATGTAGGCTAGACATCTGGGAAAAGAAAGCCTGTCTGGGCTGTGAACTAGATGAGGAAGCAGAGCGGGTGCTGTTTGCCAGTGTCCTTATACCTGCCTAGTGCCTGGCACTGGGTAGTGCTGATATGAAATGAATTTTTTTTGGAGGAGCCCATCTAATAATGACAAAATTAGTATTAGTAGTGGTAGTATCAGCCACAGGTAATTTTTATTGTGCACTCTGTGGGGTGTGTTATTGTACCATTTTGCAGACAAGGAAGCCATGAGGCAAGTTAAGAAACTTGCCCAAGAGCACACAGCTGGAGTGGTAATGTGTACATACCTCCTTTAAAAAATAAATTGTTAAAATTGTTATACATAAAGATCCTGATTTTGTTCCTCTTTAATACATCTTCGCGAATGCTCAATAGCAGCACACAAATCTGTATCATTCTCTTTAATAGTCTCAGGTTTTTTCTTTTACCTGTATAATTTATTTAATCACTGCTATATTGATAGGTATTTGTGTCCAGATTTTTACTGTTATAAGCTTTTTAAGGTTAGTACTCCGTTCTTTGGGCACTGTGAAGTGTGTATGTAGGTATCGACTCAGACGGGAAATTGCTCAGTCCGATAGTTTGCATGTTGTTGTTGGGTCACCCAGTCGTGTCTGACTCTTTGCCACCCCATGAACAATGGCGTGTGAGTCCTCTGTCCCTGACCATCTCCTGAAGTTTGCCCAAACTCATGTGCATTGCATTGATGGTGCCATTCAGCCATCTCATTCTCTGACGCCCTCTTCTCCTCCTGTTCTCAGTCTTTCCCAGAAATAGGGACTTTTGCAGTGAGTCAGCTGTTCTCATCAGATGACCAAAATATTGGAGCTTCATCTTCAGCATCAGTCCTTCCAACGAGTATTCAGGGTTGATTTCCCTTAGGATTGACTGATTTGATCTCTTTGCTGTCCAAGAGACTCTTTGCATAGCTGTCTCCAGTTACCCTTCTAAGGAGCTGTACCAGTTTACACACCCACCAACTGCATGTATTCCCCACATAAGAAAGCGTGTATGTGTCACATAGAGGTGATCATGGTACCTGTCTTACAATGATTATGAGGTTTAAGCTGGATTTCGAAAAGGCAGAGGAATCAGAGATCAAATTGCCAACATCTGCTGGATCATAGAAAAAGCAAGAGAATTCCAGAAAAACATCCGCTTTATTGATTACACCAAAGCCTTTGACTGTGTCGATCACAACAAACTGTGAAAAGTTCTTAAAGAGATGGGAATACCAGCCCACCTTACCTGCCTCCTGAGAAATCTGTATGCAGGTCAAGAAACAACAGTTAGAACCAGACATTGAACAATGGACTGATTCCAGATTGGGAAAGGAGTATGTCAAGGCTGTATATTGTCACTCTGCTTATTTAACTTATATGCAGAGTACATCATTCAGAATGCGGGCTGGGTGAAGCACAAGTTGGAATCAAGATTGCAGGGATGGACAAGGAGACAACCCAGGCCCTCAGGCTGCTGAGCAGGGTACAGACACAGCTGTGCCTTCAGATTCAGACAAGAAGCTTCTTGAAATGGACATTGATTGATTCCAACAATTGTTTATATTAAAACAGACTATTATAAAGCTAACAAAAAAAGATTGCAGGGAGAAATATCAATAACCTCAGATATGCAGGTGACACCACGCTTATGGCAGAAAGTGAAGAAGAACTAAAGAGTCTCTTGATGAAAGTGAAAGAGGAGAGTGAAAAAGTTGACTTAAAGCTCAACATTCAGAAAACTAAGATCATGGCATCCGGTCCCATCACTTCATGGCAAATAGATGGAGAAACAGTGGAAACAGTGGATGACTTTATTTTTATGGGCTCCAAAATCACTGCAGATGGTGATTGCAGGCATGAAATTAGAAGACACTTACTCCTTGGAAGGAAAGTTATGACCAACCTAGAGAGCATATTGAAAAGCAGAGACGAACAAAGGTCCGTCTAGTCAAGGCTGTGGTTTTCCCAGTGGTCGTGTATTTATGTGAGAGTTGGACTGTGAAGAAAGCTGAGCGCCGAAGAATTGATGGTTTTGAACTGTGGTGTTGGAGAAGACTCTTGAGAGTCCCTTGGACTGCAGGGAGATCCAAGCAGTCCATCCTAAAGGAGATCAGTCCTGTGTGTTCACTGGAAGGACTGATGCTGAAGCTGAACCTCCAGTACTTTCGCCACTTGATGTGAAGAGCTGAAAAAGACTGGAAAGACTCACTGGAAAAGACCCCGATGCTGGGAAAGATTGGGGGCAGGAGGAGAAGGGGACGACAGAGGATGAGATGGTTGGATGGCATCACTGACTCAATGGACATGGGTTTGGGTGGACTCCGGGAGTTGGTGATGGACAGGGTGGCCTGGCGTGCTGCGGTCCATGGGCTCGCAGAGAGTCGGACACAACTGAGCAGCACTGAACTGAACTGAACTGAACTTACGGCAGAAAGTGAAGAGAAACTGAAGAATCTCCTGATGAAAGTGAAAGAGGAGAGTGAAAAAGCTGGCTTAAAACTCAACATTCAGAAAACTAAGATATGGCATCCGGCATGGCATCCAGTTCCATCACTCCATGACAAATAGATGGAGAAACAATGCAAACAGTAAGAGACTTTTTTTGGGCTCCAAAATTACTGCCGATGGTAACTGCAGCCATGAAATTAAAAGATGCTTGCTCCTTGGAAGAAAAACTATGGCCAGCCTAGACAACATATTGAAAAGCAGAGACATTACTTTGCCGACAAAGATCTGTCTAGTCAAAGTGATGGTTTTCCAGTAGTCATGTGTGGATGTGAGAGTTGGACCATAAAGAAGACTGAGCGCCGAAGAATTGATGCTTTCAATCTGTGGTGCTGGAGAAGACTCTTGAGAGTCCCTTGGACTGCAAGGACCTTGAGCCAGTCAATCCTAAAGGAAATCACTCCTGAAGGACTGATGCTGAAGCTGAAACTCCAATCCTTTGGCCACCCGATGTGAAGAACTGACTCATTGGAAAAGTCCCTGATGCTGGGAAAGATTGAAGGCGGGAGGAGAAGGGATTAACAGAGGATGGGATGGTTGGATGGCGTCACTGAGTCGATGGACATGAGTTTGAGGAAACTCCAGGAGCTGGTGGGGGACAGGGAAGCCTGGCATGCTGCAGTCCGTGGGGTCGCAAAGAGCTGGACACGACTGAGTGACTGAACTAAACTGATGAGGTTTAAGTGAATTAAATCCTACCTAGTAAGTGGCTGTTATATATTACTAATATAATTATTAATCATATTTCTGAACCTTATTACCAAAAATATTATAAGCCTAGAAACTGTTTCAGGAGATTAGAAAAGGGGTTTATACAATTAACCATAGAAGTATGTGCCCCCAAATGCTGTCCCCTTTTCACCTCTGCACCGAGGCCTTGGGAGCTCCAGGGGCCTGTGGGCCTCAGGCTGAGGTTGGGATCAATCACACAGGCACATGTAGATAACAGCCGGGTGCCCTCAGAGGCTAGATGCTGGCTCCCTGTGTGTCTCTGCAGCTGGCAACTTCCCTGGTGGCTCAGACGGTAGAGCGTCTGCCGGCAATGCGGGAGACCTGGTTTCGATTCCTGGGTCAGGAAGATCCCCTGGAGAAGGAAATGGCAATCCACTCCAGTACTCTTGCCTGGAAAATCCCATGGACGGAGGAGCCTGATAGGCTACGGTCTATGGGGTCACAAAGAGTCAGACACTACTGAGTGACTTCAATTCAAAAAAAAAAATTCATAGGAGGAGGAGGCTGTCCTCTGGGAGGGCCCTTTAGAATATCCTGCCTCTGACACTGTTCTCACTGTCTCTTAATTTGGTAAGGCTTAATTTAAATTTGCCTTGTGGTTTGGCTCATTGGGACTGATTCAGGGAGCGCCTCACCTGAGAAGCAGGTTTTCTCATCTGCATGCTGTTGCTTGACGTTGCTTGTGGAGGAGACCAGCAGTGTGCTGCTAAGGGGGGCGCAGCTCTTCAGTCAGGAGGTGTGAGTTTACTGTACGGTCCCTGAGGGTTACCCAGCACTGCGTGATGAAGTCATGTAACTGCGCCTAGCCTGTTTTTTCTGTCACATGTTGTGAAAACTCTTTGAAAATGCAAATGCTGAATGAAAAAGCATTTACACAAAAATTGGTACATGAATGTTCATAGCAGTATTATTATTAATAGCTGGAACATGGAAACAAACCCAGTAGTAGGGAATGAAATACTGATGCATGCTAAGTATGGCTGAACTTAGAAACGTTAGGCTGAATGAAAGAAGCCAGGGAAAGAGGTGGTGGGGGAGGGGAGGAACAGGAATGGGGAGTGACTGTCAATGTGTGGGGGGCTTCTTCAGTGTTGAAAATGTCATAAAATTAGATTCTGATGACGGTTGTATGTGTCTGTCATACAAAAACCCACTAGTTGCTGAATTGTATGATATGTGAATACATACCAGTAAAGCTGTAAAAATGTGAATACTGCATTAGGCATTTTTATTCTTACTGAAGTAGCTAAATTAAGTGCTGGTACAGTGCTGGGTATTAGGGGTATGGCATCTGGATGCATTTTGCCACTTAAACTTTATAGCCCTGATCAAGTTGATGAAATTCTCTGAACTCGTTTTTTTTTCTCCTGTTGAAACAGAAATAGTGATCACAGCAGTCTTGTCTACCTGGCGTTGCTGTGGGGCCGCAGTGGGGCTTTTGAACGCGTGTAGCATGTCGGTGTGCTGTCAGCGTCCATGTCCTTTCCTTTCCTCTCCCAGGGTACAGACTAGGGAGAAGCAGGTGTTAGGAGGGGAAGGCAGAGAAAAGCAGCAAGGAGCCCCGGTTACTAGCTACTCCCAACTTTTTCTTTTTAAAGTACATGTCTGTGTAGAGAAAATTTTGTTTGTTACAGCTGTAAGTTTTGCAGCTTAGCATGAAGTTTGTGGTTAAGCCGTCCTTTCCAAGATTTAAGAATATTTCAGTTAAGAGTCCAGCCTTGTTCCCAGGTGATAGGTTATTATTGCACAGAACTTCAGTCAAGAAGGGAGGGTAGAAATGATGCCGAGTCTCATGGAATGGACTCCCTTTAGGACTGAGTGTTTACTTCCATAGGAGAGATGTGAAGATAGTTGACCATTGTTGGGGAGCTGGGTGACCCCGTTATCCACATGCTAAGGTTATTCTGAGAGTTGTCCCCGGGAACTGAAACACTCCGTACTTTGACAGCATCACCACCAGGAATGTCCCTTACCTAGAATGTCTGGAATAATGAATGTGCTCTGCTTTCTGCCTAGGATGTTTGATTATTTTGGAAAATAGGGAATTTCTTCAGGGAAACATTTCCAGCTTTTTGTCAGAGAGTAATAGTATGAATTTTGTTTGTCTCTAGTTTGTAATGATAGTAGTCACATTTAGGAGACTTATTAATTCATGGAACTTTTAAAAAGGCCTTCAGTGTGCCAGGCATTGCACTGGGTGGGCATTGGGCATCAAACACAACAGGAACAGAGATCCCACTTGAAGGGCTCATGGCTCGTCAGATCGGAGAGTTGGAAGCCCATGAGGATGAGGACACGGAGACTCCTGCTAGGGGCTTCTCTGTAGGGACAGGAGCGATCTCCAGATCACTGAAATGTTTCATATCACTCACAGTTATTTTTATTATTTCTACTTTATAAAAATCAAGTTAGGAGTTTTAAACTATGTTTTACTTTTTCTTGGTGGATAATTTCCATTTTGATGTCTTCATAATGCACTGGGGTGAAGTAGAATCCTTAGGAAAATAGTGCACAATTTGCTGACTACAGCTATGGAAGATTGCCAGTACCTTTTTAAAATGAATTATTTGTATGTTATTTCAGCTCTTGACCCCAGATATTATTGTGCTGTGAAAACAGCCATGATGTCATCTTTAGTCTCAGTAAAAATCAAGACTGAATGAGAGTTGCAAGTATACATGAGTTACATCGTACGTGATGTATGTTTTTTTTTCCCCTGAAAGAGCGTGTGGATTGTGCTTTTATTTTTTATTTTTTGGCCACATCTGATGAATTGCAGTATCTTAGTTTCTTGACCAGGGATTGAACCTGGGCCCCAGCAGTGAAAGCATTGAGTCCTAACCACTGGATGGTCAGCGAATTTGGTTCATGTTTTTAAATTCAGATAAGCAGAACATTTGTAGCTATATAATCTAAGCTGTAATCTAACTTTCAAAGTAGTTTCAAGGATTAGAAATTATATAAAGCATAGTTTGATTGCTAAGTGGTTTGGAGTTTATTCTTTTTCTAACTTCTTAGAAGTTGATCGCATACTTATTTTTAATAGAAGTGTTGAGGGCTATTCATTTCTGTAGAAACGTTGAAGGCTATACATTTCTCTAGAAGTAGGTCTTTAGTAAACCCAGCAGTTTCAAAGTATAATATTTTTATTATGTGTGTTCAGATTTTCATTATGATTTCTTCTTTGGCCTGACATTATTTAAAAGTGTGCTTTTAAATTTCCAAATACCTGTTTTAAAAGATTGTTATCGACTTGTTTTAATTACATTGTGATCAGAGTGATGTTTTGTATGTACCAATTCTCTGGAATTTGTTGAGATTTTTAGTTCCATCCATATGTGAGGTGAATGTTTAATAAACATTGATAGTATTCTAGAGAAGAATTTTTTTAAGGATGTCATTTTCAAAATACTTGTTTATGTACTTTGACCCTGCTGTGAGGCTTGTGGATCTCAGTTCCCCCAGTCAGTTCTAGCACTGCAGTGAAAGTGCTGAATTCTACCCCTGGACCACCAGGGGACTCCCGTGAGATGCAATTATTTTGGAGAGCAGGGAGCCCCAAGGTTCTGTATACTTCTGATGACCTTTGATTACATTGTTCTTTTTTTCTGTTTGCTTATTTTTTACTGTTCTGCCTGTTAATAAACAGCTGATGACTTGGTGTTACTCTCTACATGGTGGGTTAGACCACCCGTCATGATGGTGCGTGCACGCGTGCTCAGTCAGCTCAGCCATGTCCAGCTCTTGGTGACCCTGTGGACTGTAGCCCGCCAGGCTGCTTGGTCCATGAGATTCTCCAGGCAAGAATGCTAGAGTGGGCTGCCATTCCCTCCTGCAGGGCATCTTCCCACTCCAGGGACTGAACCCACGTCTGCTGCATTACAGGCAGCTTCTTTTCCCACTGAGCCTCCTGGGAAGCCCACCATTATGATGGTAGAGTTTCAGTTTCTGAGTTTTTACTGTTTTTGCTTTATATGTGTTGATACCATTTTATTAGGCATATATATATATGAATATTTTATTGTTAAGTTGAATTTTTTTTTAATCACTTTTTAGAATGGCGCTACCATTCTAAAGAAATGATTTTCTTTTCCATGGCCTTTATTATCTCAACATTAATAGAGATATTCCAGCTTTCTCTTGGTGGTTTGTTTGGTATGCATATTTTCATCCATTTACTTTCAAACTTTTTATGTTCTGTTCCTATGTTTTATGATTATATTAGTTGTTTTTTCTGTGGCTGCTTTAACAGATTACCACAAACTTGGTGCTTTAAAACAAGAGAAATTTTCTCTCACAGTTCTGGAGGCCAGAAATCCAAAACCAGTATCACCAAGCCAAAATCTCTGTGTTGATGGGAACATAGCTCCTCTCAGGTTGCAGTGGAGAGAGCTTGTTCTTGGGTCCACTGGCTGCAGCGTTCTTTGGCTGTAGCGGTATCGCTCCATCCTCTGGGGTCCTGGTTAGACTGCCCTCTTCTCTTGTCTTTGTAGCCAGCATCTCTGTCTGCCTCCTTTTTGTAAGGGTGCTGGTGATTGCGTTTAGGGTCCATCCAGGTAATTCAGGATAATCTCACCGTTCTCAGTACCTTAGTTACATTTCCAGAATCTTTGCAACATAAAGTTAGGTTATCGGTAACAGGGATTAGGACTGACTTCTCTGGGGATTGTCACCAAACCTACCACAGTGGGTATTATTATACCTGTCTTTTAACTGGTGTAACAGCATTTCCATTTACTGTGATTCTGATAGATTTGTACTTTTTCTGTCATCTTACAATTTGTCTTCTATTTGTAATTCCCCCCTCCATTCTTGCCTTTTTGAACAACCAGGTGGTTTGGCTTGTTTTTCATTATGTATTCTCCTTGTTGGTTTGGAAGTTACATAATCTGTTATGTTCTTTTCATGGTCATGGTTGTCCTTGAAATTTTGCCATGCATATTTAACAAAGTGAAATTATTTCATATTCCACTATCAGACAAAACAAAGACATTAAAATACTTTAATTCCAATTAAATCCAGTGATCAAGTTCCTTGCTACTTTGTCCAGTATTTTAGTCTAGCCTTTTTTTTTTTTTAAACTCCTAGATTGGACAGCATCATCATTATATTTTTCAAAACCATTTTTAGATTTGCTTTCACATTTAGGAGTTTCTTTACTCATGATGCTTACTGCTTTTCTGATTTTTACCCTGGGATCATTTTTTTCTTCATTCTCCAGTCAAGAATGCTGGAGTGGGTTGGCATTGCCTTCAGGGGATCTTCCTGACTCAGATCAAACCCAGGTCTCTTGCACTGCAGGTAGACTCTTTACCGTCTGAGCCACCAGGGAATCCCTTTTCTTCATTAGAAACTCCTTTACTGTAGGTTTGTAAGTAGTAACTCTTGTTTTTGTTTATCTGGAATGACATTATCTCATAGGCATTCTCCAAAAATAGTCTTGCTTGGTATGGAAATCTAGATTGACGGGTATTTCCCTTGGAGTAGGTTCTCTACTTTTGTTTCTGTTACAAGGTTGCTGATAGTCTGACTGTTATTCCTAGGTAGGTGGTGTCTTTTTTTCCTTTGTCTGCTTTTAGAGAAAACTTTTTTGCCTTAGCTATTGTGCAGAATGATTACAGTATTTGTGAGGCAGATATTTACTTTGCTTGACATTTGTGGACTCATGTCTTTCCATTCTGTAGGACTGCCTGCCATTCCCTCTGCATTTCTTATTCTCTCTTCTGTCATAATTTGCATTTCCTTGTCTCTCTGTGCTTGTTCTCTGGTTAATTTCTTCTCAAATCTGTCTCTTAATTCACTGATTCCTGTTTGTATGGAAGCTGCTATTAATTCATTGTTGATTAAACTTCTTTGTTTCTAAATTATTTCATTTCTAAAAGTTGTTTGGTTTCTTTTTCAGCTCTTCCTGCTTATTTTAGATAGTCCCTGGGGATTGTCATATTTATGATTAATTTATTTTAAGCACTTCATACATAGTTATTCTGTGTCTTGTTTGGTAATTCTAGTATCTGAAGTCTTTGAGGGCCCTGACCTATAAGATATTTATTTCTTCAGTGATTGTCACTTATGGAGATTGTTTTTGGGTTTATTGAATTTTTAACTTGAACCCCCTATTTGGTTGATCTTAACCTGCGGGATAACCTGAAGATGTTTTTTCCTGAGATGATTTTCTTTTCTTCTACTGTGACCCAAGGTTATTCATCCTGAGACCATTTCTACCCCCTGATAGAGTTCAGCTCATCAACTACTCCTTTTTTTGCCTCTACCAACTGAGATCTTGTCATTTGACTTCTGGTCATGTCACTTTCTGTGAGTGATTCCAATTCAGAGTTCTGGTTTCAGTCTCAAGGTTTTGGCTGTTATGGCTCTAGTTGTTGTTTTGCCCTTGGAGGTTTTATGTATTTCTTACATGCAAATAATATTTAGAAAATAATAGTATGGAACATCTTATTTGAGTGGTGGGGACTCTAAAATTTTATTTCTTACTTGAGCTCTCCAAATGGTATTTGTTAGTAATGGGAATAGTGGTTGTGTATTGGTATAAAACTTAGGAAAAGGATGTTTAGTATGAGGTGATTCTAAAATGAACAGTTTGAAGGTCAGTGGAATTGATGTTTTTGGTACAGGAAAGGGCGAGCTACAGCTTGACCAGCATATGAGACTTGGCTGAAGTCATGTGTGCAGTTTTTTCATCTATAGAATGATCACGTGGTTTCTCAAGTTCTTTCTGGTGCTAAAAATGTGTACTTATAAGGTTTTGTCTCACTGCTCTTTATGTGTGTTATGTTAATTTAATCAGCATTGTTTAAAATCTGCGTTTAGAGAGTTGTGTTGGGAATTTTGGAAGGTGAAGCATTTAATATTTCCCTGCTTCAGTAAGCTTGAAGTCCAGGAATTGTATTGAAAATTGACAGTACAGAGCAGTGATACATCTGTAAGAGGGAACTCAGAAAGTGGCGCTGCTGTGTGTTCCTGTGCTTGTGCTGAGGAAGACAGTGCCCGTCGTAGAATGCTCTTCTAGTGTTCTTTTTAAAATGTGTATGTAGCTTTTATTCATTTATTTTTGGCTGCTCTGGGTCTTCGTTGATGCGAGGGCTTTTCCCCAGTTGTGGCGAGCAGGGGCCCGTCTCTACCTGTGGTGGCAGGCTCCTCCTTGCAGCGGCCCCTCCTGCTGGGGCCTCTCACGGCACGCAGGCTTCAGCACTTGTGCCACATGCGCTCAGTAGCTCTGATTCCCAGACTCGGGAGCACAGGCTCAGTGGTTGCGCCACCTGGGCTTAGCTGCGCCACAGATGTGGGATCCTCCTGGACCGGGGGTCAGACCGCCGTCTCCTGAATTGGCAAGTGGACTCTATCACTGAGCTACCAAGGAGGCCCTCAGTCAGTCTTTAAAGATGCTAATGGTGCTTGAAATAATAGTAATGAGCAACAACAACAGCCATTTGTTCTATTTACTGTGTGCCAAGCACTGTATGAAGCATTTGACATACATTAACTCATTTAATCGTAAGGAAGTAGATAATGACATCATTCCCACTGACAGGTGAAGACACTGAAGTGTAGAGCGCGTGTGTGTGCTCAGTTGCTTAGTTGTGTTGGACTCTTTGCAATCCCATGGGCTGTAGCCTGCAGACTCCCCGTCCATGAGGTTTTCCAGGCAGGAACACCGGAGTGGGTGGCCATTTCTTTACACAGGGGATCGTCCCCACCCAGGGATCAAACCCACCTTACCTGCGTCTGCTGCATTGGCAGGCGGATTCTTTATCACTGAGCCACTTGGGGAGTTTATAGAGAGATTAAAAGTGTGGCTAAGCTTATGCAGCTAGAGAATGGTAAACTGGGATCAGAACCCAGGAAGCTTGGCTTGAGGGTCTCTACTCTAGATATGAATTGAGTACATTTATTAATCAGCATTGAGAGGCTAGCGGAATTTTTATGAAGACCCAAGCCAGATGTTTTGTGTATCAATATAATCTCTCAGATTTTGGAAATATAAACAGAACAGGGTACATTACAGTTCAGTTAAATTTGTTCAGTTGAACAGATGGTTGGTTGGCTTATCTTTGGCTGCCTCACCCAGAGTTGTTTTTAAAACCACACCCAAGTCTCTTTCAGTAACCTACATTACAGTATTGATTTAGAAATTGAGTTAGAGTGAGAAGCTTCACTTCTTTATTTGTGCTCCATGTGTTGATAGAACATAGTAGTTTTAATAGAATATTTTTAATTAATGTATTTTAACTTTTAGTTGGTTAAACTTAACGTTCTTGAAGCTTTTGAAATGAACTTTTTTAGCAACTGCTTTCACATTCTCATCAGATATTAGACAGTTAAAATATTTCCTGTTTGTTGGGTACTCACTGTGCCAGACATTGTAGGAGATAGTTTACACTTATTTTTTCTAATTGTCCCAACAGCCTCGAAATATGATTTGAACATATTTTATTACAAATGAGGAAACTGAGGTGAAAACGATGACAGTGAAGATTATGAGGCAGTAGTGGGTGCTGCTGGTGCAGAGTTGACACGTTCACCACTGGGCCTGGTGGGGAGGGAGAAACACACCCCTCAGTCTCCAGGGAGAAGGCAGTGAGGTACTGGAAAAGAGCCATCACAGTAAACTCCAAACGGATTCAGGAAAGATGTTGAAAATTATAGAGACTGTAGAGAAAAAGCAGAATAGTGTTTATCAGAGAGAATTCCTAAAACTTTCTTGGAACAGTTTCTCATACCTGTGCCAATGAAGGAATAACTTTCTATTTAAAAGCAGAAGAATTCGAAGGAAGAGGTTTGCAGACCAAAATATTAAAATGCTAACATGTTTGCTCATTGAAAAATAAAACTATGGAAGATAATAGTCTGGAAATGTCAAATATGACAAAAGGTCATTGTAAATATACAGTTTAATTCAAATTTATAGGAATAAATACATCACGATTTCAATAGATAGGCAGGTGGACAGAGAAATTAATAGACAGTAATGGAAATTTCAGATGTAGATAAACATAAAAAGCATTCATCCTTTCCTGCTAATCAGAGAGATACCAAATAAAGCAGCCACTTCCGATCCATCAAATAAGGGACATTTTTCTGATACCTCTGCTTCCCTTCCTTTTCAGAGTATGTGAGCTAAAAAGGAACTAAAACTTTTTATTTCATGCTAACCCATGTGGAGAGTTACTTTTGCTGTAAACTTTCTTTTCCAATTTATACTGTTTCATTTAGCAACTGTTTTTTGACCTCCCACTCTAGGCAAGGTCGCACACTAGGATTTTTTAAAAGGCTCAAAATTCTCCAAGCCAGGCTTCAGCAATACGTGAACCTTGAACTTCCAGATGTTTAAGCTAGTTTTAGAAAAAGCAGAGGAACCAGAGATCAAATTGCCAACATCTGCTGGATCACCGAAAATGCAAGAGAGTTCCAGAAAAACATCTATTTCTGCTTTATTGACTATGCCAAAGCCTTTGACTGTGTGGATCACAATAAACTGTGGAAAATTCTGAGAGAGATGGGAATCCCAGACCACCTGACCTGCCTCTTGAGAAACCTATATGCAGGTCAGGAAGCAATAGTTAGAAGTGGACATGGAACAACAGACTGATTCCAAATAGGAAAAAGAGTACGTCAAGGCTGTATATTGTCACCCTGCTTATTTAACTTCCATGCAGAGTACATCATGAGAAACGGTGGACTGGAAGAAACACAAGCTGGAATCAACATTGCCGGGAGAAATATCAATAACCTCAGATATGCAGATGACCCCACCCTTATGGCAGAAAGTGAAGAGGAACTAAAAAGCCTCTTGATGAAAGTGAAAGAGGAGAGTGAAAAAGTTGGCTTAAAGCTCAACATTCAGAAAATGAAGATCATGGCATCCGGTCCCATCACTTCATGGGAAATAGATGGGGAAACAGTGGAAACAGTGTCAAACTTTATTTTTGGGGGGCTCCAAAATCACTGTAGATGGTGATTGCAGCCATGAAATTAAAAGATGCCTACTCCTTGGAAGGAAAGTTATGACCAACCTAGATAGCATATTGAAAACCAGAGACATTAGTTTGCCAACAAAGATCCATCTAGTCAAGGCTATGGTTTTTCCATTAGTCATGTATGGATGTGAGAGTTGGACTGTGAAAAAGTTGAACGCCGAAGAATTGATGCTTTTGAACTGTGGTGTTGGAGAAGACTCTTGAGACTGAACTGAACTGAACATTTGGGGGGTTGTTTATTTTATTTATCCTGTTGCAGTTATATGAGAGTGCTTTGTATTTTTATTGGCTTGTTAAAATATGCTGTTCAGTTCAATCACTCAGTTGTGTCCAACTCTTTACACCCCATGGACTGAAGCACACCAGCCTTCCTTGTCCATCACCATCTCCCAGAGCTCGCTCAAACTCAGGTCCATTGAGTCCATGATACCATCCAACCATCTCATCCTCTGTCATCCCCTTTTCCTCCTGCTCTCAATCTTCCCCAACATTAGGGTCTTTTCCAGTGAGTCAGTTCTTCGTATCAGGTGGCCAAAGTATTGGGACTTCAACTTCAGCATCAGTCCTTCCAATGAATATTCAGGACTAATTTCCTTTAGGATAGACTGGTTTGATCTCCTTGCAGTCTAAGGGACTCTCAAGAGTCTTCTCCAACACCACAGTTCAAAAGCATCAATTTTTCGGCGCTCAACTTTCTTTATGATCCAACTCTCACATCCGTACATGACTACTGGAAAAACCATAGCCTTGACTGGATGGACCTTTGTCAGCAAAGTAATAGCTCTGCTTTTTAATATGCTGTCTAGGTTGGTCATAGCTTTTCTCCAAGGGCAAGCGTCTTTTAATTTCATGACTGTGGTCACCGCCTGCACTGATTTTGGAGTCAAAGAAAATAAAGCCTCTCATGTTTCCACTGTTTCCCCATCTATTTCCCATGAAGTGATGGGACCAGATGCCACGATCTTAGTTTTCTGAATGTTGAATTTTAAGCCAGCTTTTTCACTCTTTCACTTTCATCAAGAGGCTCTTTAGTTCCTCTTTGCTTTCTACCAAAATGGTGGTGTTATCTGCATGTCTGAGGTTGTTGATATTATCCCAGCAGTCTTGATTCCAGCTTGTGCTTCATCCAGCCTGGCATTTCACATGATGTACTCTGCATAGGAGTTAAATAAGCAGGGTGACAGTATACAGCATTGATGTATTCTTTTCCCAATTTGGAAGCAGTCCATTGTTCCTTGTCTGGTTCTAACTGTTGGTTCTGGACCTGAATACAGATTCTTCTCAGGAGGCAGGTAAGGTTGTCTGATATTCCCATCTCTTTAAGAATTTTCTACAGTTTATTGTGATCCACCTAGTCAAAGGCTTTAGCGTAGCCAGTGAAGCAGAAGTGCATGTTTTTTCTGGAATTCTCTTGCTTATTGTATGATCCATTGGATGCTGGCAATTTGATTGCTGGTTCCTCTGCCTTTTCTAAATCCAGCTTGAACATCTGGAAGTTCTTGGTTCACGTACTGTTGAAGCCTGTTTTGGAGAATGTTGGACATTGCTTTGCTAGCGTGTGAGATGAGTGCAGTTGTGCAGTAGTTTGAACATTCTTTGGCATTGCCTTTCTTTGGGATAGGAATGAAAACTGACCTTTTCCAGTCCTGTGGCCACTGCTGAGTTTTCAAATTTGCTGGCATATTGAATGCATCACTTTAACAGCATCATCTTTTAGGATGAAAGTAGCTCAGCTGGAATTCCATCACCTCCACTAGCTTTGTTCATAGTGATGCTTCCTAAGGCCCACTTTAATTCGAATTCCAGGATGTCTGGCTCTAGATGAATTATCACACCATCGTGGTTATCTGGGTCATGAAGATCTTTTTTGTATAGTTCTATATAGTCTTGCCACCTGTTGTTATATCTTCTGTTTGGTTAGGTCCACGCTGTTCCTGTCCTTTATTGAGCCCATCTTTGCATGAAATGTTCCCTTGGTGTCTCTAATTTTCTTGAAGAGATCTCTAGTCTTTCCCATTCTGTTGTTTTCCTCTATTTCTTTGCATTGATCACTGAGGAAGGCTTTCTTATATTTCTTTGCTATTCTTTGGAACTCTGCATTCAAATGGGTATATCTTTCCTTTTCTCCTTTGCTTTTAGCTTCTCTTCTTTTCTCAGCTCTTTGTAAGGCCTCCTCAGACAACCATTTGCCTTTCTGTATTTCTTTTTCTTGGGGATGGTTTTGATCATTGCCTCCTGCACAATGTCACGAACCTCTGAGCATAGTTCTTCAAGAACTCTATCCCTTAAATTTGTTTGTCATTTCCATTGTATAATCATTAAGGAATTTGATTTAGGTCACACCTGAATGGTCTAGTGGTTTTTCCCACTTTCTTCAACTTAAGTCTGAATTTGGCAATGAGGAGTTTGTGATCTGAGCTAGTCAACTTCCAGGTCTTGTTTTTGCTGCCTGTATAGAGCTTCTCCATCTTTGGCTGCAAAAAGTATAATCAAGCTGATTCCTGGTGATGTCCATTTGTAGAGTGATCTCTTGTGTTGTTGGAGGAAGGTGTTTGGTATGACCAGTGGGTTCTCTTGGCAAAGCTCTGTTAGCCTTTGCCTTGCTTCATTTTGTACTCCCAAGACCAAACTTGTTACTCCAGGTATCTCTTGACTTCCTACTTTTACATTCCAGTCCCCTATGATGGAAAGGACATCTTTTTTTGGTGTTAGTTCTAGAAGGTCTTGTAGATCATCATAGAGCCGTTCAACTTCAGCTTCTTCAGCTGGTTGGGGCATAGGCTTGGATTACTGTGATAGTGAATGGTTTGCCTTGGAAATGAACAGAGATCATTCTCTTGTTTTTGATTTTGCACCCAAGTACTGCATTTTGGACTCTGTTGTTGACTGTGAGGGCTACTCCATTTCTTTTAAGGTATTCTTGCCCACAGTAGTAGATATACTGGTCATCTGAATTAAATTCACTTATTCTGGTCCATTTTAGTTCACTGAATTCTAAAATGTTGATGTTCACTCGATTATGCTGTAGGTTTTCAGAATGTTCTGAACTGTTGTGTGGAAATCATTTTGAGGTATTGTCACACTTTTGGGCCCTGAGGAGAATTGCCTCCTCTAAGTAAATGAAGCATGATTATTCATTTGAGGCTTTGGATTGAACAGTTGACTAAATGGACCATTTTTCTCCTTTATTAACCCCAGAAGGTCAGGCTGCAAGGCTAAAGTGCCTAGGTTTTCCTAGACCCGCAGTATAACATACTTGGGAAAGAACAGTTTTATTTGATCATTTCAAAACTGGGTCACATTCTGGTTAACAGTGATAGTATTGCTTGGCTGAGTGTTGATTCAAGGTAAAACATTCTCATTTAAGGCTCATGTTGTTAGTCCTTCCTCATGTGTTTCACTGGATTGCAGAGTGACTTCTGTATGAAGTCTGTATAGAATTTTCTATACTCACGTATGTCTGGTCAGCCTATGCTTCCCGACTTGCTTGGCTGGGTCTCTGCAGTCTTTCTGGGCCTCTAGTACCATGAGTCTAGAATTCTCCTTTTCTTAATTCCTGACCTTGGGAGTTATCCTTGCTTGAGTCTCCAAAATCAGTCAGCTAGAGACAGATACAGCTTTAGTTTTGTCTACCAACTTTGGGAATTGACGTAATTCTTAGAAATGTAATACCCAGGTAACTTGAAACATAAAACCCAGTTTGACACACAGATTCTTGGTTTGTAGCCTGGAACTTCCTTGTGAGTGGTGGACTGAGGTTGGAGTTTGTTTAGTTAACTGCTTGTATCCCCAGAGTCTCCTGGTCATACGTCAGTTTTGATTGAATGGCGCAAAGTGATGACTTTTCTTCCAGTCAGATGCCTCTGGAATCCAGACTTAGATTAGCATTGCCAGTCCACAATGTGAGACCTGAGTGTGTATTTGCTCCTCAGTGTCTGTTTATCGAGGGCCTCCTAGGTGTCAGCCTTGTGCAGACAGTAGTGAGTGAGAGAGGTAAGTCTCCTCCTCTCTGGAGAGGCTGCATTCTAATCAGGGAGACAGTGAATTTCTGAAGGGAGCACTAAGAACCGACACTTAGTGTGTTAGGATGTAGTTAGTTGGTGAGACATTCATGCTAGACATTTTGCACACATTATGAGGGGGTACGTTTGTTAGCCTCCTTAGTTCAGATGTGGAAGGTGAGATCAAGGAAATTTAGAAATTTACCGAAGCTTACAGCGCGTTTGCCTTGGAAACTAACAGATCATTCTGTCGTGTTTGAGATTGCATCCAAGTACTGCATTTCAGACTCTTGTTGACTATGAGGGCTACTCCATTTTTTTCTAAGGAATTCTTGCCCACAGTAGTAGATGTAATGGTCATCTGAATTAAATTCACCCATTACCATCCATTTTAGTTCACTGATTCTAAACCATTCAACATCTAAACCATTCCAACCATTCAACAACAATCCAAGTCTATGCCCCAACTACTAATGCTGAAGAAGCTGAAGTTGACTGGTTCTGTGAAGATCTACAGGACCTTCTAGAACTAATGCCAGAAAACGATGTTTTCTTCATCAGAGGGGACTAGAATGCAAAAGTAGAAAATTGAGATACGTGGAATAATAGGCAAGTTTGGCCCTGGAGTGCAAAATGAAGCAGGTCAAAGGCTAACAGAGCTTTGCCAAGAGAACCCGCTGGTCATAGCAAACACCTTCCTCCAACAACACAAGAGATCACTCTACACATGGACATCACCAGATGGTCAACACTGAAATCAGCTTGATTATATTCTTCGCAGCCAGAGATGGAGAAGCTCTATACAGTTAGCAAAAACAAGACCGGGAGCTGACTGTGGCTCAGATCATGAACTCTTTATTGCCAAATTCACACACACTTAAATTGAAGAAAGTAGGGAAAACCACTAGACTTAAGTATGACCTAGATCAAATCCCTTATTATACAGTGGAAGTGATGAATAGATTCAGGGGATTAGATCTCATAGAGTGCCTGAAGAACTGTGGATGGAGGTTTGTAACATTGTACAGGAGGTGGTGGCCAAAACCATCCCCAAGAAAAAGAAATGCAAGAAGAGAAAGTGGTTGTCTGAGGAGGCCTTACAGATAGCTGAAAAGAAAAGCAAAAGGCAAAGGAGGAAGGGAAAGATATTCCCAACAGATCACAGAGTTCCAAAGAATAGCAAGGAGAGAGAAGAAAGCATTCTTAAGTGAACAATGAAAAGAATAGAAAGGGAAAGCCTAACGATCTCTTCAAGGAAATGGAGATTCCAAGGGAATATCTCATGCAAGGATGGGCACAATAAAGGAGAGAAAGGGCAAGAGCCTAACAGAAGCAGAAGAGATTAAGAAAAGGTGGCAAGAATACACACAAGCACTATTCAGAAAAGGTATTAAAGACCTGGATAACCATATAGTGTGATAAATCACCTAGAGCCAGACATCCTGGAATATGAAGAAAAGTGGGCCTTAGGAAGTGTCACTGTGAACAAAGCTCGTGGACGTGATAGAATTCCAGCTGAGCTGTTTCAAATCCTAAAAGATGATGCTGTGAAAGTGCTGCACTCAGTGTGCCAGCAAATTTGGACAACTCAGCAGTGGCCACAGGACTGGAAAAGGTCAGTTTTCATTCCAGTTCCAAAGAAAGGTGGTGCCAAAGGATTTTCAAACTACCACACAGTTGTACTCATGTCCCATGCTAGCAGAGTAATGCTCACAATCCTTCAAGCCAGGCTTCAACAGTATGTGAACTGAGACCTTCCAGATGTGCAAGCTGAATTTAGAAAAGGCAGAGGAACCAGAGATGAGATTGCCAACATCCATTTTGATCATAGAAAAAGCAGTGAATTCCAGAAAAATATCTGCTTCATTGACTGTGCTAAAATGTTTGACTATGTGGATCACAGGAAACTGTGGAAAATTCTTAAAGAGATGGGAATACCAGACCACCTTACATGCCTCCTGAGAAACCTGTATGCAGTTCAAGTAGTAGCAGTTAGAACCAGATATGGAACAACGAACTTGTTCAAAATTGGGAAAGGAGTTTACCCTGCTTATTTAAGTTATATGCAGAATACATCATGCGGAATGATGGTCTGAATGAACCATAAGCTGGAATCAAGATTGCTGGAAGAAATATCAATAACCTCAGATAGGCAGATGATACTGTTCTAATGGCAGAAAGCGAAAGGGAACTAAAGAGCCTCTTGATGAGGGTAAAAGAGGAGAGTGAAAAAGCTGGCTTAAAAGTCAACATTCAGAAACCTAAGATCTGGGACGGAGAGGGAGATGGGAGAGAGGTTCAAGTGGGAGGGGTCATATATATACCTATGGGTGATTCATGTTGATGTTTGGCAGAAACCAGCACAATTCTGTAAAGCAATTATCCTTCAGTTTAAAAAATAAATAAAATTGAAAAGAAAACGAAGATCATGGCATTGGGTCCCATCACTTCATGGCAAATAGAAGGGGAAAAAGTCGCAGCAGTGATGGATTTTATTTTCTTGGGCTCCAAGGTCACTGCAGATGCTGACTGTAGCCATGAAATTAAGACTCTTGCTCCTTGCAAAAAATGCTATGGCAAATCTAGACAGTGTATTAAAAAGTAGAGTCATCACTCTGCGACAAAGGTCTGTACAGTCAAAGCTATGATTTTTCCGGTAGACATGTATGGATGCAAGTTGGATTATGAAGAAGGCTGAGCCCCGAGAATTGATGCTTCAAATTGTGGTGCTAGAGAAGACCCCCCCCCCCCACGTTTTATTTTCTTCTTTGGAGAATACTTTTGAGAGTCCCTTGGACGTAAGGAGATCAAACCAGTCAGTCCTAAAGCAAATCAACCCTGAGTATTCATTGTTAGGAGTGATGCTGAAGCTCCAATCCTTTGGCCACCTGATGGGAAGAGCCGAGTCACATAAAGACCCTGATGCTGGGAAAGATTGAGGGCAGGAGAAGGGACAACAGAGAAGGAGATGGTTGGATGGCATCACCGACTGAATGGGCATGCGTTTGAGCAAACTCGGGGAGATGGTGAAGGACAGGGAGCCTGGTGTGCTGGTGTTAGTCCATGGTGTCGCAGAGTCGCACACAACTTAGCCACTGAACAGCTGCAGAGCCAGTAAATGGCTGAGCTGGAGTTTGAACTCAAGCAGTATAAGTCCAGAGTCTGCACTCTGAAAGTACAGATGAATGCCTTGAAAGGGAAGAAAACCCTGGGTGATGTGAGAGAGCTGGGAGGAGGGGCTGCTCTAAACCTCGCAGTGAGGGAAGCTTTTCTCAAAACTTGGATGCGAAATTTGACCTAAAACCTGACTGATAAGGAGTAAGGTGCTCAAAGTAGCTGAAGTAAATTTGTTCTGGGCAGAGAAGGGTCTAAAGGTTCCGAGGCAGGAAGGAGCTGGGTGTTTTTGCAGAAGAAAGAAGCCAGTTTATCTGGGACAAGGAGGCAAAAAGATTGCTGGGCCCTAGCTGGAAAGGTCCCTGCTGGCTGGTATCAGCTGTTCAGATTTACTCAGGGACTGTGGGAAGTCACTGATAGGAATCAGGTAGGAGGAGGACCTGATTTGATTGTGTTTTTATGGAGAATGTGTTACAGGAGTTTGAGTCCAAGCAGGGAGGCTAGGCTGGGGGACGATTAAGAGTTCTGTTTTGGACATGGGTATGAAGGCCCCTCCTAGTGTTAATATCTTTTTTTGCTTATTTACCAAGACGTAACTGAAATATCTCAGTCCTTAAAAAAGATGATAAGTAGATTTACTTTCATCTCCTTTTCCCACTCCCAAACAAAGCCACTCCTCACTCCTGGCCTGGCTGTAGCTGTTACTGGAGTGCCTGTTGCTCTCACCACCTCTGATGCCACCTCTGGAGCCCTTTTTTAATGTTGCCACTGACCGCCCCACCCCCATCCTCCCAGTCCCCTGCCCGTGGCACTGTGTAAGTTATTTATGTAGCTCACTTATTGCCTGGCCCCCTGTGCTAGTGCATGTTTTCTGAAGGCAGAAATCTCTGTTTTGTGCATTGAGTCTCTAAGCATCCAGATTGAAGCTAACACAGTGCCTGGCGTTTGTTAGCTTCATGGTGGGAGCAAAAAACTAAGATCATGCCAAGTGGTCCATTGCTTCATGGCAAATAGTTGGGGAAAAAGTGGGAGCGGCGACAGATTTTATTTTCCTGGGCTCCAAAACCACTGCAGAGAGTGACTGCAGCCATGAAATTAAAAGACTCTTGCTCTGTGGGAAAAAAGATAGGAGAGACCTAGACAGCATAGTAAAAAGCAGAGGCATCCATCACTGTGCAAACAAAGGTCCGTATAGTCAGTAGTCATGTATCAGTGTGAGAGTTGGACAGTAAAGAAGGCTGAGTGCCAAAGAATTGATGCTTTCGAACCGTGGTTGGAGAAGACTCTTGAGAGTCCCTTGGACTGCAAGGAGATCCAGCCAGTCCATCCTAAAGGAAATCAGTCCTGAATATTCATTGGAACAACTCATGCTGAAGCTGAAGCTCCAATACTTTGGCCACTTGATGTGAAGAGTTGACTTGCTGGAAAGGACCCTGATGTTGGGAAAGATTGAGGGCAGGAGGAGAAGGGGGCGACAGAGGATGAGATGGTTAGATAGCATTGCCAGCTCAGTGGACATGAGTTTGAGCAAACTCCAGAAGATAGTGAAGGACGGAGGAGCCTGGCGTGCTGCAGTCCATGGGGTTGCAGAGTCGGACACGGCTTAGTGACTAAACAGCAGCGAAAGGGGCTCAGTAGGCGTTCACTGAGGACATCCTTCGGCTTCTACTTCAGTTGCATTTGAAAAGTTATTTCTGGGGTCTGTAGCTTCTGTGGCCCCGAGTGTGGACGGAGCCTGTGAGAGTTGGAAGTCTCCCCTCTACCTCAGTAGTGTCGTGTTTGTTGAAAGGCACATTTTGATTAAATAAAGACTAATAAAATATATGCAGTTTGAGGCATAATTTTCCTTTGTTTCAATTGGTTTTGGCCATTTTCCCATATTATGAGAAAATGAAAATTAGGCCATATCATTCAGTTTAAGACCTTCATGATTTTCCGCTTCAAATAACATTTGGAATTATTAAAGCCTTCAGAAGTATTTTGGATATTAACATAGGAAATTCCTATGGTAGTAATAACAATGAGAAACTATACATACAAGAAAATATCTTGTAATATGTTTTTGAAACCAGTTGCACTTGTCATAGATGTCTGAAATTTTCAGTTATTTCTCACCAACAGTAAAAATAAAGCAAACAAGGAATTTGGTGTTGTGGAATGTCCATAAAACCTGACCTGGACACCTTGGACCCAGCCTTGTCCAGTAATCATAGCCGCCCTTTTATGTGTGTGCACTGGCAAACACTGCTAAATACTGTCTAAGTAGCATTTCTGATTTTTATAATAGCCCTTGAGGTTTCCATGACAGCATCCACTTATGGGTGATGAAACTGATGTTCAGAGAGAAGTTAAGCGACTTCAGAAGTTCAGGATCCAGCGGCAAGCAGCGCAGTGGACCTCCGGCTTGCCTCAGCCTGACCTCAGACACACCGGGCTGCTGTTCTCTGCCCGTGATTCTTTTTTTTTTTTAAATTAATTTATTTTAATTGGAAGATAATTACTTTACAATATTGTGGTGATTTTTGCCATACATTGACATGAATCAGCCGTGGGTAGACATGTGTCCCCCATCTGCCCGTGATTCTGAGCCTCAGTTTCCTAGTTCTGAAATGAAGGGGTTAGGTTTAAGCTACCACGGAGATCTTGATAGCGTTGCGTCAGAAAGGCTCTCAAGGTCCTCAGGCCTGCCGTGCTGTCTGCAGCTCTTCAGGCTCTTCACACTGTTACCAAGCACCTCCTGTGCACCAGCCAGCAGTGTAAGACGCCTAGACTGTGGACGTGTGGAAAACCTGGTCGGCTTTCGGAATGGATAAGACGACTGTATTTCCCTCGTAACTTCGGACTTCAAGGCCAGTGTGCTGAGTGCCCTGTTCTTCAGCAGTAAACCTTGCCTGTCAGTCCCTAACTTGGGAAGGGAGGTACTTCATATTCCCTTGATTCTTTATGGGATGAAGTGCCCTGTTGTGCTTAGAGGCCAAGAACTCCATTGCTTTTGGGAAGTTGGAAATATGCAGTGGCTGCACAGTGGAGCCAGTACTGATTTAAAGAAATATTCAGTCATAAATACTTCTGATGGGAACCGAATCATTTTGGAAGACTGACTATGAGGGGCTCATTAACTGAATGCTTTCTTAACTCACTTGAAAGTTTGGTTAATATTTCTACCTTGAGATAAGACAGTCTCTTTAGAACCTACATTTTCTCACCTGAAAGTCAGGATAGGGCCACCCTGCTCAAGTACTTACAGTATATATCAGTTCAGTTCAGTCGCTCAGTTGTGTCCGACTCTTTGTGACCCCATGGACTGCAGCACGCCAGGCTTCCCTGTCCATCACCAACTCCTGGAGTTCAATCAAACTCAGGTTCATCGAGTCGGTGATGCCATCCATCCGTCTCATCCTCTGTCGTCCCCTTCTCCTCCCACCTTCAGTCTTCCCCAGCATCAGGGTCTTTTCCAGTGAGTCAGTTCTTCACATCAGGTGACCAAAGTATTGGAGTTTCAGCTTCAGCATCAGTCCTTCCAATGAACACCCAGGACTTATCTGCTTTAGGATGGACTGGTTGAATCTCCTTGCAGTCCAAGGGACTCTCAAGAGTCTTCTTCAACACCACAGTTCAAAAGCATCAATTCTTCAGCGCTCAGCTTTCTTTATAGTCCAACTGTCACATCCATACACGACCACTGGAAAAACCATAGCCTTGACTAGACGGACCTTTGTTGGCCAAGTGATTTGTCAGCTTTTTAATATGTTGTCTAGTTTTGTCATAGCTTTTCTTCCAGAGAGAAAGCGTCTTTTATTTTCATGGCTGCAGTCCCCATCTGCAGTGATTTTGGAGCCCAGGAAAATAAAGTCTCTACTATTTGCATTGTGTCCCCATCTATTTGCCATAAAGTAATGGGACCAGATGCCATGATCTTAGTTTTCTGAATGTTGAGTTTTAAGCCAACTTTTTCAGTCTCTTTCACTTTCATCAACAGGCTTATTAGTTCCTCTTCACTTTCTGCCATAAGGGTGGTGCCATCGGCGTATCTGAGGTTATTGATATTTCTCTGGATGCCATGACCTAGTCATGATCATTCAGAGGTGACACTGAAAGATGAACTGCCCAGGTCAGTAGATGCGCAACAGACTATATATTAAACTATTAAACTTTAAGACAAATGCTTGATGTCATTACCCTGCTGGAAGTACAAGATACTGTGTATGCTGTTGATTTATACCTTCAGGGATGCTTAGGATTTTATTTATGTGCTTTATGGTGTTTTATTTTTGAACTTTTTCTTTTTATGAATTTAACTTTAAAAATGTATACTTGTACAACAAGGACTCTGCTGGCCTTCTCTGTCCTTCATCTACCCGGATCCCTCCATTCCTTAAAAGTATACACCACCATCTTAAATTTCTAGTACATTTCTTCCTACATTTCTTTCTGCAAATACAAGCAAATATGAGTGTTTTTCTTATCCTTCCTCCCGCCGCAAGAGGAACTCTAGATACGCTGTTCTCTTATCTTGCTTTTTTTGAAAATGTGGAACGCTTCATGAATTTGTGCGCCATCCTTGCACAGAGGCCATGCTAATCTCTGTATCATTCCAGTCTTAGTATGTGTGCTGCTGAAGTGAGCACTGTACCTTGTTTTTTTTCACTTAATAGTATATCCTTATTTTTGTGAAATTGAGACCACTAAGAATTTGTGTGCTTATAATTTTTTCATAGTATAAAGGGTTTTCAGTCTCCATCATCTGATATAAATATTAATACTTTTCAGAGAGTAAACCTGTGGCAGATATTTACTGAGACTGATTCTTGTGATCTTAAGTACTTCCTGCCTCGCTCTAAAGTGGGAAAGCTGACACCGTTTTCAGAAGTCCCAGAGTTGACGAAGCAGCTCATGTTCCAGTGTCTGTGTGGATAGAGTATGTGTATCTTAGCATTCTCAACAGTTTTGTTGTTCTTGGTTTATTAGTCTCGGCTGAGTAATTCCTTCAAAGCTTTCTTTTATCATTTGTCTTCCACAGAGCCAATTACTTCACAAATTGGAACATTTAGTTACTGACCATTAAATTCTGAAAAAGCTGCTTGCTTATTTTTGGGTGTTTTAATCTTCCTTACTTACAGCCCTGCCAAGCTTTGCTACCTTCCTCCTTCTTCCTGGAAAGATAAAAGTAAGCTGCCCTCATGGAATTAAATTGAGAAAATGTTTTGTTTCAGTTAAACTGTAAATTTTGAAAGTCATTCCTTCAGGAAAAACATAGCTAAAAAAATGACAATAGTAAAGGAATTGAAGGATGGTTAACAGTATCATGAAGGACCTAAAATAGAGAAAGTGGTTGACGTGGTCAGAGGATAAAATTGAATTCTTTTTTTCCGGCCTGTGTTCTGGGCATGAACATCTCAGAATGTGTGCCTTGGTATAGTAACTGTGGTGCAGACCCTCCTGTGGAGGGGTACTTACTTGCTAGTTTGTGAGACACCTGGGAGGTGGTGAAGGACAGGGAAGCCTGGCATGCTGCAGCCCATGGGGTCTCGTAGAGTCGTACAGGACTTAGCAACTTAACAACAGCAACACGTGAAATTATTTCTCCTGCATTCCTCTCATGAAATCTGAATTGTAGTTTCCTTTGTGAAGTTACTTCTTGAAAGCACTTAAGAGTATACTGGCTAATATTTGCTCACGTGCTATTGGAAGTAATAGGTGTTACTTCAAATAGCGTTTTTTTGTTTGCATGGATGAATTTTGTGAGTTTAGTAATTTAGTGAATTTAGCGAAATTAGTAATGGAAAGTTGCTGGGGTCCAGCCTCAGCAGAGTCCAGGGATACCCTCAGGATGGACGGCATTGGCGAAAGGAATGACATGGGGTGACCAAGCTTCAGTGAGCGAGGCCTGTAACTTTATTTTCAAAAGGAGCTTTTATACCCTGAGTTGTACATAGAGAGTAATGAAAGATGCAAGGTCATGCAGAGTCAGCCCAAACACTCCAGCAGTTTTGCCCTTATCGAAACCAGGATTTTTTTTGCATACCTTTCCCATAAACAAGGGTCTTATGTTGTGTACATTATCTTCTGGCCAGGAGGCCTGTTAACATTTTATGACTCTTTCCTTGATACGTATTGATCAACCAAAAAACTTGTTTTCCCTTGAAGTGTTTTTTTCTTTATACCTCTAATCTGTGTCAGCCTCAGAAAGTACTAAACAGAGTTACATTCTCATGGAGCAAAGGTGCAGTGGGTTACATCAAAGAAAGAACTTACTAGCTCAGAGGTCTGATGTGGTTAATTCCAAGGCTACCACTTGTTTTTCTTTTCCAACTATGTTAACTAACGCACTCCCAGGTGCACAATGGATAAGGGATATGGGCGCTTGGCAGCAAGCATTGGCTCAGCAGTGAAATCCTACACCAGCACTACTCTAATAGTTTTTAACTCTTTGAAAGGCTCTATATTTTTAGAATGTTTTAGGCTTCCCGTGCCTCTCATAGTTGGGAGGCTGTAAACAATCACATGCGTAGCTGCAAGAGTCTGGATAAACCTGTCGTCAGGCACGCTAGAAAGCCATCAGAGGGGTTTGAATTGAAACACTCCTATCTTGTCCAGGAGACTTATTAACTAAAGCCCTAAGGTAACTTTTTACAGAAAAAGGTGGTCAGGGATAGCCCCCTGTTAATGTCAGAAGAGTTGGTGAAAGATATAAACTAGTAAGACAGATCTGGTTTTGGGGGTAGATGCTCGAGCAGGTCCAGGGGGTCCCTTGAGTCCTGATCCGCCTTGCTTGTCAGGTCTCTTCCGCATGACCTTGTCATGGGTGGGGTCTCCCGTGCTGGCTCCCGGCAGAAAGTGATTTTATATTCCTCTCCACTGTTCACCCACTTAGATTGTTTTGAGGCCTATTGTGGGGCCATTGGTGGGGTGGTTAGACTCCAGTGTGCTGCCTGCTCTTGACCATTGTCCACCTTGTGACTTCCTGCGTGGCAGCTGTGGGTGAGCGTGGCGTTTGGAACTGGTGGTCTTGGGTTTAGGTTCTGAGTGGCCGCTTACTTATCTCGAGGCCTCAGGAACTCCTGCAGGGCTGCCGGAGTGAGCTAGTCTCTGTGGAAGCGCGTCCTCTGCAGTGGCCTGTGGCGCTGTCCTCGCCCAGTTCACGCATCGGTCACTCTTCTCATCCCTTGCGTTTTCCTCAGCTGGATTTGCGAATATTTGGTATGGAGTTCGTGAGTCATGGAGATGATGACGAGCCTCTATCCTGTTTTATTGTTTTTTTCCCTTCGGTGCTTTCAGATACATTTTGTCATTTAACCATTAAGTTAAAAAGGTATTTTTACTTCATAAGTGAGGACTTCCTAAGTGTTGAAATTATACAGTGAAACTAGTGGGACTAACCACTGATACCTAGCCCAGGGGTCTGTCCTCTGCCCATTATTGTCAATAGAGGGAAGAATCCTTTCCTCCACACAGAAGGGCTGTTTAGTAGAAGCAATAAGAGTGCAGTCTTTAAAGCACAGTCTTAATTTAAGAGTCTTGCTTTTCCACCATGGCTGTGTAACCTTCAGCAAGTAATTGGAATCTCTGTAATACACCAAAAAATTGATTAAATGCTACAGTAAAGGAAAACAGCAGCTGTATAACTGTAAAAATGTTACAAAGTGTGGAAGATTTAAGCTGGGAACCTGTTAAATCATTCATCCTAAAGGAGAGAAGCAAGAGGGCCCACCCATATAGTTCTTCATTGGAAGGAGCGTGAGAGTAGGTAGCTCGGCTAGGCAGCACTGCTTTGATTCAATTTTACCCTTTGATTTTTTTCAAATTTGAGCTTGTGGACCCGTGAGGGTGAGAGGTAATGTGTGGCAGTGTTAAAAGCCGGTGCCCTGGTGCCAGGCAGCCTGAGTTAAGATCCCAGTAACCCTGCTATCGGCTCTTCACTGCTTCGTGCCTCTCAGTTTCCTTATCTGTAGGGAAAATGAGTTAATACATGTAAAAAGTGAGTTTTAGATCAGTAATTAGCACTTAGTAAGCAGAGCTTATCTTGAACTTTTGAGCAATTCTGTCTCCAGGGGAACATCTGGAGACCCAGGAATAGAAGGGATCTGATCAGAGTACTTAAAGGCTTTCAGTGAGCCGCGGGGCCCCAGGCAGGGCACAGAGCTTCCTGAAGCTGTGGAGACGAATCTTAACCAGAAGGTAGGTGTCTGTCCTGTGTGGGGCGTGGGCCAGTAGTCAGGTAGGCATTGGGGGTGTAGCTCAGTGTGCTGGTGCTCTGTCACTCTTGGGAGGGGCTCCAGTGCCGGGCTCCTTTGCCAGGAGATGCTAGAGCTTCCCCTTTCATTGCCTGGCTGAGCACCCCTTCCACAGTGGAAGGCTTCTGAGGATTTGGAATGAATTTCTGATGGGGACTTGTTTGTCCCTTCTGCTTCCCTACCGAGGCGCCGGGCAGGGTGTGGACTTTCTGTGCTGCACTGGGCTCAGCCTTCAGTGTTAGCTCCGCCAAACTGGTTTAAAGTCTTGTCACTCTTTCCAGCGAAGGCTCCACTTTGTTTTGTCTTATGCGTTTTTCCTGGCTTTATTGAGGTGTATTTGTCTGTAATATGTTTAAAGTATACAGCGTGATGATTTGATGTGTGTATGCGTTGTGAAATGATCCCCATGACCCAGTTATTTACCAGGCACATCACCTCATCTAGCTGCCCACCCCCTCCCTTTTTTTTGGTGAGACCAGCTTCTGTTTAATTGAGTGTGTCCTGTTTCATTCCGGGTGCAAACCTTACGGAGCCCTCCCAGAGATATTCATTGACCAAGTGACTGCCTCCTGCCCCAAGCCAACTTGGAAGTACCACTTAGCTCTAAAAGCATCTCTCCTGTGAAGCTTTCCTGGCGGCCCTCTCTCTCAGTGTCCCAGGGCTGCCATGAATAGCCCCACAGCCTGGGTGACTGGAACCAGGAGATTACCGTCTCAGTTCTGGAGACCAGACATGCCCGGTCAGGGTGTCAGCAGGGCAGGTTCCTTCTGAGACGGTGAGGGGGCCTCTGTACACGGCCTTCCCCCTGTAGTCGAGTCTGTGTCCCGAGGTCCCGCCTGCATAAGGACGCCAATCGGATTGAGGCGGGGGCTGGATGGGCCCCAGGCTGAGGGGCTGGAGTTCCTCCCCTGTGGACAGACAGACATTCCAAAGTAGTGAGAGGGAGGAGAGCGGAGGCCTGTCTAGAGAAGAGAGAAAGCACGTATCCCTCCTTTTTGAAGTCAGGGGGCCCTCCCTGACTGCACATGCCTAGAAAGGCTCCTTGGAGGTCAAAAAGGGAGGAGGCCTCCCCTCTACAGTAAGCAATGTCAGCTCACCCACAGGCCTCTTTGCTAAAATCTACCTTGCCTGAGTTGGAGAAGGAAATGGCAACCCACTCCAGTGTTCTTGGCTGCACAATCCCAGGGATGGGGGAGCCTGGTGGGCTGCCGTCTATGGGGTCACGACTGAAGCGACTTAGCAGCAGCAGTGGCAGCCGTGACTGAGAGATGGTCTCGCGCGTGGGAGGACCCAGAGATAAACCAGGGATGGACTCAGAACCAGGCAAAGCAAGATGATTGGCCAAAGGAGACCCGGAAGAAGTGCCCCGTAAAAGTGACTCAGCTCTCGTGAGGGCCTGACTGTCTCTGAGCCCGCCCGTGTGTCTATCCACGTGCACTCTTTTTTCTGCTAATAAACACTTTACTTGTCTCACCATCCTCTGTCTCTATGTGGAAACTCATTTCTACACAGCTGACGAGCCGGGGTCTCATCACTGGCCACTGGTCCCTGGCAGGCTAGAGGTTAGGGTTCAGTGCTGTCACTGCCGTGGTCTAGCCCCAGTCTCTGGCTGGGGACCAGAACACTGCTTCAGGCCGCTGCTGGCCGAGGGCACCGGAGATCAGTGTTGAGACCAGTATTGACTCCGGGACGCACCCTGTTCCAATATGACGTTGTCTTAGCTAATTCTGTGTCCAGATAAGGTTACATTCTGAGGAGTGGGAGTTAAGGCTTCAGCATGAATTCGGGGGCATACGATTCAACTCGTCACACCCTCGCTCTGCTTTCCTACCTCCCCGGACATCTCTGCCCTGCTGACGTGTGAGCAGGTTTCTCGTGGCATGAAGGGTGTTGGTCACATTTACTTGTCTGTAATCTCCGCTCATTTTGTACCCTTCTGCCTCTGGCGCCTTGCATGTGCTGTGGAAAGCAGCTCTGACAGATGTATGAAGCGTCAGGAGGTAGTGGCCGTGCAGGAGGAAACTGCAGAGATAGACTCCGCTTTCCTCGCTTTCCTGTTGACAGTTCCTGAGGCTGTCTGCAGCCGTGGGTGAGGGGCCACGGGCACCAGCAGGGGCCGCCGCCGTTTTTACCACGGGAGCGTGTTCGCTGCCTCCAGGCTTACTTCCTTGGCTTTATGCTTTCTGAACTCGTTGTAGGAACAGTCAGCAACTGAAAAGGCCTCTGGGTCTTCTAGCGTTCGATTTACCTAGAGAATTTTGTTCATGGCCTCCTTCTTGTTTCAGCCTTGCTTTCAGTATTATGTTTTTAGGAATTCAAAAGTACATCATGTGAATGGTTGGAATTGTTCTCAAAATGTCTGTGCCAGAAGGGAGATGCCAAGAAATAATTGAATCTACCCCCAGAGCTTTAGAATTAGCTCATTAGATGTTTTAGAGATGCAGAAATGTGTTTGGTTTCTGATCTGAGGTTTAGTTACACATTAGTGCGGGTGAATCATGCTGGAGCTGGAACACCTTTGCTAGGAAAGAATATTCCAGGGCACGCTTTCTGTTATTTCCCGAATAACATTCTCGGCGGAGTGGTTAGATGGGATGTTAGTAGGAAAGCAAAGTTAATCTTAAAATGTCCTTTCATCCCAGTATCAGTCATATCTGTCTGAAAGAGCATGCTGAAATGTGCTCATCTGAAGGCAGATGGAGAGCAGCTTATGTAAGATCTGGAGGCACTTTATTCTAGGAGCATTTCAGACTCACCCGGAGTAGAACAGTGCAGTGAACTCTGTTTATCCTTCATCCGGTCTCAGCAGTTATTAACTCACGGCCAGTGTTGTCTGTTTTGTGTAACCCTTACTCTCCCTCTGTCCCATGCACGGTTTAGGCAAGTTCCATATGGCATTATTCTGTCTGTAAACATTTCTGTATGTATCTAATATAACCGTAATATTAGACCTAAAATGAACAGTAATTACTTAAAGCTGTCCAGTTCCTGTTATTGTTCAAATTTCTGATTGTCCTGAATGTCATTTTTAGATTTTTATTTTACACTTTATTTGAAGCAAGATCTGGCGAAGGTCCTCCTGAGACCTTGTCAAGTTTTAAGTAGAGGGGTGAATAACATGCTCTGATTTACATTTGGAAACTCTGTACTCACTGAAAAATGGGTTGGTGGGGGCAATGGTAAAGAAACAGGCAGTAGAGACGTTAATGAGCAGGCTGTGTGTCCAGGAGGTGAGTGCTAATTATCTAGGTTAGAGCGACGGGGTAGAGATGGCGAGAAGTGGCTGAGTACGAAGTGCCCTGTGGGCAGGCCACACTGGTCTCCATGGTTCTTCCAGACTTCTGGATTCTGTTGGATGTGTATGTTTGCTTATTTGAAAGTATTGTTCTCAGATTTCATTGATTGGGGTATCAACAGTTTAAGATTGGTGAAATCTTAAAATATTTACCCAGGTTAAATTGTAGCAACTTTATAATGATTGCGACAGGGGAACATCATCCTTAGAGGAGCATTAATCCCCACTTCTCTCGAATCAGTTTATTCAGCTTATTTGCCATTGTATCATCTTGTCTGTGTGTGACTGCAGTGATAATATTGACAACTTTTATGTAGTAGGATAGGAAATTATAGTTTTTTAACTATGTTAAGTTTATAACTTAAACATGTTATATAATCTCAGTACATTATGCTAAAGAATATTCAGAGTTTCATAGTACTGTATTGAACAGATTACATTACAACCATTCATGTATTATTGGACACTGATCTTTTTAAACTTTTTAAAAGTTATTCTGATGTTGCAGGAAGTTTTTAAAATCTGTATATTTTCCATTTCTTTTAAAAAAATTTGGGTGAAGTAATGACTTCTTTGTAGAGATTTTCCTAGAAAAATTTGCTGTCTTAACACATGCTTAAAAACTGCAACAATAAAACTTGAAGCTATAATTGATAAAAAAACAAGTACAGGTTTTATACTTTAAAAGTGGAATTATGTTTATTCTTGTTTCTTGGGCTCAGAATATGTATATTTTGACTTAAGTTTATAGACTTCCTTATTGAAGAAATGGAGCACATGAATATTTAGTCTTCAGTTTTTTATTTTATCCCATTCACATGGCAATTTGTAATAAATTGAGAGCAATCTCTGCCTTATCTTTAACATGTTGGTTTTATAAAGATTGTTTTCTTTCAGTCAGCTCTGCAACCAGGAAGCAGCTGTAGTTGCCACTAAAATGTTCCCCTCTATCTTATTTACTGATGAAAATGATTTAAAATTGGGACTCATTTGGTAATAGAGAACTCTTGTGTGTAATCTCTGTATTTTTTTTCCCGAAACTTTCAAGTGGAACATTTTTATCATTGGCTTAGAATGGTCAGCTTCATTTATATCTAATGAAGAAATGTCAGACAACCATGAATAATATTTTGTTTTTTGGGTCCTTCTTATAGAACAAACTAGGTTAAACAAACTAGGTTTCTTATAGAAACAAACATTTTAAAGGATATGTTCAGAGAAGGGTAAGCTTTTAGGCCATTGGTTCCCTTATTATGTTTTATTGTCTTTTAGTCACTGTTTTTATACTTTGAAGTCCTTGAAATAGTGTTACTTTAAGTATGCTGTCATATCTTTAGATTTCAGAAAAGCAGTATCAAAATTGATCTTTCTCTTTAAAAAAAGATGTTTTCTTCTACTGGTTATTCTTTAAAGACTTACTATTCAAATTGTGGTCTAAGTCGGGCACAACTGAGCTACTAACACACACATTCAAATTGTGGTCCAAGTTCATTGGCGTTGGTGTCAGTAGGGAGCTCCTGAGACGTGCAGAATCTCAGGCTCTGTCTGACGCTGTGGATTTGTACCCTAACGCAATGCTTAGGGAGTTCACATGCACATCAGAAAGCTGAGAGTACCAGCCCCAGATTCCCAAGGTTGGGTCCTCCTGTTCAAGGCATCTGTGCCCTCAGTTGCACCCCTTGCCGTCCCTTCGGGGACACTGTTCTCCCCGCTGTGGTCGTCGTCATCAATTACAGTGCAGTTTAGAGGTTAAAAACACGGGCTCTGCAGCCAGGGGTCCGGCATTACAACCCCAGCCCTGCTGGCCTCCTGGCTGAGTGACCTGTAAGTGAGGAGGACAATCGTATATTGACAGACAGGGGAGGCGAGAGGATCAAAGACGAGTGAAGAACAGCGTCTCCCTTGCAGTTCTGGCTGCTTTCATTCTCCTTCCCCTTATCACGAACGTTATTTGAGATATCTGTTGCAGCATAACAAACTGTTCCAGGACTTTGCAGCTTAAAATCACTGCCTTATTATTCATATTTCATGATTTTGAGGGTCAGGAATTTAGGCTCAACTGGGCAGTTCTGTTTGTTGTGGCATCTACTGAGGTTGCTTGATGACTTACAGGTTTTTGAAGTAAGTAAGTTGTATATTCTGGACGTAAATATTTTCTCAGATACATGATTTGTAAATTTCTCCCCCATTTTATGGGTTGTCTTTTCACTTTATATATCCTTTGAAGCACAAGTAGTTTTAATTTTTAGGAAGGCCAGTTTATCTTTTTTTTTCCTGTCTTTTGTTGCTATTTCGGTGTCATATAAGACTGCCTAAGCCGGGGTCTCAAAGATCTGCTCCCTTTCTTGTAAGAATTGTATAGTGTTTCTGTTACATTTAGGTCTCTGTTCCATTTGGAATGATTGTTTTCTCTACAGTGTAAGAAAGGGGCACTATTTACTTTTTTAGTTGCTGATTTAATCACCTCTTTTAAATCCCTACTTTGCTTAGCCTCTGTGGCTTGAGGAACTGTTGCTCACTTACTCTCCGTTAAAACTCTGCCTGTGGGTTCTGAGATTATTTCCTTCTTTTTAATTTATACAGAAACTTTAATTTATATACCTGCTATATGCTGGAAACTGTACTGGATGCTGGTTCTGCTGCCTCTTCGTTTTTAGTTATAATCTGTTTGCTTTTGGCTGGGCTAGGGCTCCACTGCTGCAGGGGCTGTCTCTAGTGGTGGCTCGCAGAGGCTGCTCTCTTGTTGCGGAGCGTGGGCTCTAGGGCGTGTGGGCTTCAGTAGTCGCACTTTGTAGGCTCCAGACCACAGGCTCAGTAATGGTGGTGCACGGGCCTAGCTGTTCCACAGCACGGGGGATCTTCCTGGAACAGGGACTGAAGCAGTATCCCCTGCATTGGCAGGCAGATTCTCTACCGCTGAGCCAGTGGGTTATAGAAGCAGAATAGAAATTGAACTGTCTGTATGATTAGTAAAGGTGCTGTTTAGAGATTCGGTAGTTAAAAGATGAATATTAAATTATGCATTCAAACAGCATTTCAAATAAAAGATTGGGATAAAAAGAGTGTAAAGTAAGTAGCTATATTAGCAAACTGTTAAATTTGAGCCATTTGGGCATCTTTTCAGGTTACTCACCAACTCAAGGACATATTGACATTGTCAGAGCCTGATGTTACTGTTCTTTGAACTGAGAAGGTGGTGTTGGTGAGCATTTCCCATTTGTGTGAATACACATGTATAAGCAGCTTCCCTCTGACCTGGGTGGAGAATCCTTTGCAGAGTCGCCACCAGTACTTTTGGGGGAAATGTCAGGAATCACATGTTTCTGGAAATGAACTGTGCTGCTATTAGAAGATCTTGTCTGTTGGGACAATGTGGTGATTTCATCTTGGGGTCAAAATTTTAATACCTAAAGAGTTTGTCAGAGGATATAGTGGCTTTGTTCAGTTGTTCTCCTGCTGTCTGCTGAAGAACAGTGGTAAGGACAAAACTGCCCTTGGTTGGTGGGAGGGTGGGAGATGGTGGCCCACCACGTGCCTGAGAAGCCACGAGCAAGCACCACCCGTCATGACTGTGCCTGGTGGATCAGTTAGGGCGTCCTCGTGCTGGAGACTGTGTTGATCAGGCTAATGCACTCATCGTGAAATGCTGCCGGGCACGTGTGCAAAAACAGTGCTTTCCTTTGCTTTGATTCTGTAGGAGCCGGGAAGGACTGTGCGATGAACGGTGACACCCGGGCTGCAGTGGTGACCTCACCACCCCCGACCACAGCCCCGCACAGAGAGCGGTATTTCGACAGAGTGGATGAGAACAATCCAGAATACTTGCGGGAGAGGAACATGGCACCAGACCTTCGCCAGGATTTCAACATGATGGAGCAAAAAAAGAGGGTGTCCATGATTCTGCAGAGCCCCGTAAGAGCAGCACTTTCTTTGACCCTGGGTCCTCTGTCTACTTCCACTTCTTCAGCTCATCTGCTCTGTTGTGTGTTTTTGTTTGTTTGTTTGTTTGTTTTACTTTATTTTGCTTTACAATACTGTATTGGTTTTGCCATACATTGACATGAATCCGCCATGGGTGTACATGAGTTCCCAATCCTAAACCCCCCTCCCACCACCCTCCCCATATCATCTCTGGATCATCCCTGTGCACCAGCCCCAAGCCTCCTGTATCCTGTATCAAACATAGAATGGCGATTCGTTTCTTATATGATATTATACATGTTTCAATGCCATTCTCCCAAATCATCCCACCCTCTCCCTCTCCCACAGAGTCCAAAAGTCCGGTCTGTATATCTGTGTGTCTTTTGCTGTCTCACATACAGGGTTATCATTGCCATCTTTCTAAATTCCATATATATGTGTTAGTATACCATATTGGTGTTTTTCTTTCTGGCTTACTTCACTCTGTATAATAGGCTCCAGTTTCATCCACCTCATTAGAACTGATTCAAATGTATTCTTTTTAATGGCTGAGTAATACTCCATTGTGTATATGTACCACAGCTTTCTTATCCGTTCATCTGCTGGTGGACATCTAGGTTGTTTCCATGTCCTGTCTATTATAAACAGTGCTGTGATGAACATTGGGGTACATGTGTCTCTTTCAGTTCTGGTTTCCTTGGTGTGTATGCCCAGCAGTGGGTCATAAGGCAGTTCTATTTCCAGTTTTTTAAGGAATCTCCACATTGTTCTCCATAGTGGCTGTACTAGTTTGCATTCCCACCAACAGTGTAAGAGGGTTCCCTTTTCTCCACACCCTCTCCAGCATTTATTGCTTGTAGACTTTTTGATCGCAACCATGCTGACTGGTGTGAAATGGTACCTCATTCCTCTGGTGAAGTGAAGTTGCTCAGTTGTGTCCGACTCTTTGCAACCCCATGGACTGCAGCCTCCCAGGCTCCTCTGTCCATGGGATTTTCCAGGCAAGAGTACCGGAGTGGGTTGCGATTTCCTTCTCCATCTGTTGTGTTTTTTAAAGTCCATTTACCTTAACACAGGAATTAGTGCCTTATGTATGTATGTGTATGGCTGTTGAGTTAAGTTTAGTTCAAGTCATCAGACAAATGAAAAAGTTTCAATATCATAAAAGATAGGAGATATTTATTTCTCCTTTTTATACTCTCTTTGCTTTTCCAGGAAGTCTGTATATATATTTAAAAAAAAAAATGAAGTCGCTCAGCCGTGTCCAACTCTTTGCAACCCCATGGACTGTAGCCTACCAGGCTCCTCTGTCCATGGGATTTTCCAGGCAATAGTACTGGAGTGGATTGCCATTTCCTTCTCCAGAGGATCTTCCCGACCCAGGGATTGAACCTGGGTCTCCCGCATTGTAGACAGACACTTTACCATATATATATATATATACATTTGGGACCATTTAAAAATATATATATATATATTTAAAGTATATATATTGGGACCATTTAAAAATTACTCTTTCCTCCAAAACACCTAGCTTTGTGCTGGGCATGTAGTAGACCTTAGCAGTCAGTATGCGATTATTGACTGATTTTACCTTTAATCATGGTCGGCATGGGAACTGCAGTCACACCAACTGAGTGTCTCTTATTTGCGTCTTTAGGTAAAGTAGTGCTGTTTTCGTTACCAAAACGTATGCATTGGGCGGGGAGCGGGGGGTGCGGTGGGGGGGTCTGGCTGCTCACCATTCAAAAGCCAATAAGCAGGCCAGGTTGGTGGAAAGGAAAGTTTGCTTTATATCAGATGCCAGCAACTAGTGGGGAGAGTGGTGGACATCTGTCCAAAGGCTGATTCCTGCCCTGCCCCCCCCAAGCAGGGGATGAGAGCTTTTATAGAGTGAGGGGGAGGTTATATGCAGAAATAGCAGTCATCTCTAACAGTCATCTTCAGTTGGTCAGCAGTGGTCTGACTAGCATCATCTTGGTGGTTTTAGGTACACTTAATCTTCAGTTCTGGGGTGCACTTGTTGCCATGTCTTTGTGGTCACTTCTTGAAATTGGCAGCTCGTGTCCTGGGTACAGTCTGGTTATCATGTGGTTAACTTCTCCACCTGGGGTTTTAGTATCTATAAGACAGCTCACAGGATATGGCTTAGAACATTATTTACAGCCCTTGAGAAACAGCTAAAGGTCCTTGACTCTGCTTGATGACTATACTGTTGTTATTTAGTCTCCTTTGACCGTTTTCCTCTGTTTCAGCCTTTCTTCCTTCTCTGATTAAACTTACTCTTTGGCTACAGTTTTCCACCGGCAGAGGCAGGCAGAGGACATGGTGGGGGCAAGGGCCATGCGGGCCTGCTCCCTCTCATTTTTGCAGTTTGCTCATGTCGGTGATGCTGCGTTTGTGTGTGTGTCACTCGTTTTATCGTTTTAATCCATTGTTTTATTTCCTTAATATTTGAGGTGTCACTTGGCAGGTAACTTTTTTTTTATATGTTAATTATCTCTATCTGCAAGGAATTGGGCATTTAGCAATAAACAAGGCATGTAAAGCTTATGTGTTTGACTGTTATTATTCATATATAATTCCTCTATAATATAACTTACAGTAAAGTACACACCTGGGTGAACTGTGACATGTATCACACCTGTGTAAGCGCCCAGAGCAAGTCTCAGACTTTACGTCCTCGTTAGGAGATGACCAAGACACGACACACATGACCCAGCGCGGGGGACAGTTGGCTGGTTGGATGGTGTGTGGCTGGTTGGATGGTGTGTGGCTGGTT